>NC_080603.1:308513-617026 GCF_027887145.1 Ammospiza caudacuta | reverse complement strand
ACACGGCAGCACTGGCTCAGGAGCCCCTGTTTGCATTGCACAGAGCAGGGGGAGCACCCCACATGCTGTTGGTGTGGGGACATGAACCTGAGGGAGCACAAATGCCATCAGCCCCTGGGGCCAGCAAGGGCTGGGGGACAGCAGGGAAACCACTCAGCTTTGTCCTGGCCTCTGCAGTCAGCCAGAAAGTTTGTTCCCATCAGCTGGGAGTTTCCTGTCCCACTGCAGGTGCTGTTGCTCATGGGAAGTGCAGAAAAAGCCATCTTATAAACTGTTTCAATTTTCCCTTTGAGAACTTAACATTACCACTGTCTAAAATGCTAACAATATTATAATACATCCCTTTTTGTACAATGCTGAGTTTCAAACCCATGTTAGATGTAAAAGGCAAAGTACTAAATACCACCTGACCAAAAACAAAGCCAAAATCAGCTACCAATTTCTAAAAAAATCCACAGATAGGAAACAGACTAAAGCTTCACAAGGCAGCTGTATATACTGCTTTTAAAATTCCCGGGCAGCAGCAGCAGGGCACGCCCTGCCAAGCCAAGGCAGAAACAAAGCCTCCCCTGCCATGGAATGCAGCCTCCCCGCGGAACAGAGAGAGCAGCCACGCCACGTGGCAAGCTGAAACCGGGGCCCCCCCGCGCCGCGTGTGCAGAGAACCCCCCTCCCCCGCACAGAGAGAGAGAGATATCCCTTGACCACGTGGAGAGAGCTGAGCAGGCTGCGCTGCAGAGCCGGAGGGGAAGGGCAGAGAGCACTCCCGCTCCGGCACGAATTCCAAAAGACAGCGAAACACAAGTGTCATGGGTTGACAGCCTTTATCCCAATATCGTGTGTTGTGTCTGGCGGCTGTGCCTTTTCTCTCTTCCCCCCCCCCGCGGCCCTCTTGCCGCGGCGGGGTGGGGAAGAGAGGAGGGAGGGTTTGACCAGGCCTCTTTGGCTTTTTGCTTTTGCTGCTTGGCTTGGCTAGCCGCTTTGCTTGCTTGCTTTCTGCTTTTTGCGCTGTTTTTTTTCTTTTCTCTTGTTCCCTCTTTCTTACCCTCCCCTGAAGATACTGGACCGGCTCCGGACCTGACCTGAGAGCTCCAGGACACCCGAAGCTTGCAAAGAAGAGTGGCGCCCTCTCAACACAGTCTGTTTTGGTTTTCTTTTCTTTTCTTGTGTTGGGGAGTGTTCTTTTGTTACTTGTAAATAAATAGGTTTTGTTTTCCACTTTGCTCCTCTGAGAAATTCCTTCCCGAACCCGGTATTGGGGGAGGGGTGGTTGGAGGTTTGTTTTGTTTTGGGGGGGCTCCCTTTTGGAGATTTCCCCTAATTTGTCCTAAACCAGGACAGTATATTTTTTGGTGTGTTGGCCGGGAAATCGAGGCCAAAAAAAAAAAACAGTGGAAAAAAACCCTATAACAATAATATTTTGGTTTTGGTTATTTTGTGGGCATATTGGTGATTCATAATGTCATTTGGAGGGGAAGTTTGCCGGTATTTCTGGTCTCTAGGGGTTTTTGAAGTTTTGCTACCCTTATGGTCCCTGGGGTTATTTCCTTACTCAAAAACAGCTCTGGTGTTGTCCCTAATAAGTAGCTTTTGTAAGCAGGGGGCACTAACCAGAATAGTCATTGTACTGGTCTTATGTGGGATGATGTGTCGGTCAGGAATGTATGGACTGTTGTTATGGCTGTGTACTCAGTTTGTTTGGGGAGAAGAAGGGGAAGGGGCTTTTCAGCCTGTGTCTTCCTTCTTCTCCTCCAAACTGTTGACATCTCTATTAGAAAATACTGAATTTCCCCTGAGTTTGAAAGAAACCATCTTTCTGGCATTTAATTTATTAAGCCTTTTCTATACTGTCTAGAGTGTGTATAAAATGAAAGCTGAAATTTCTAGAGGGGTTAGAGACATTCCTGACTCAGGAGTAAAACAAAGCAGGAAAAATCTTGACTGGAGTGGGAAATGGGAGGATATGGGCCAGACTTTAAAGGGATTTTCTGATCCTATAGACTGGGACTTTCCATCTGATCAAATTCAGAATCCAGTCGAGGTGGCAAAGTATTTGAGGGAGAAGTGCCATGGTAATACTAAGGAAGAAAGGATTACTGCAGTGAGCTGGGCCTTAGCATTTGTTTACCGTACTCTGCTAGATACTGTGGAGCAGCAGATAGCAGAAAGGGAACAGGGAGATAAGTTAGTTACTACCCCAGTGACCCAGGCTGCAGCTAACATCCCAGGCTCCAGGCTAGCAGCTGAATCAGGCAGTAGGCCCCAAACCATGGCTGTTGCAGCTAATACAAGAGGTGGAAAGTGTAAAGGCAAGACTGATCAAAAGGTGGAGGATGATGATGATGATGCAACCGATCGAAAGGTGGAGGATGATGATGATGATGATGCAGGAGAAGGACCCTCACCAAAATCAGAGGCCACATCAAGGGGCACAGAATCTGGAGCTAATATTGACTCCTTTTCTCTGAAGGACCTCAGATGCCTAAGAAAGGATTACAGACGACAACCTGACGAATCTATAATTAGTTGGTTAGTCCGCCTTTGGGATGCTGCAGGGGAGGTTACGATTTTGGATGGTACCGAAGCGAGGCATTTGGGATCCCTGTCACATGATCCTGTCATCGATCAAGGTATGATGAGCAGGGCTAACCCTCACAGCCTCTGGGAACGGGTCCTAAGAAGCATAGCAGAACGATACCTGTGTACGGATGATCTCTATATACAGCAGACATGGTGGAAGACCATAGAACAGGGGATCCAACGCCTGAGCGAGATGGCGGTGGCAGAGCTCATTTTCTCAGATGACACAACTAGGAATCCGGACCTGGTACCATGCACACCTGTAATGTGGAGGAAACTTGTGCGACTTGGGCCACCTGAATACGCTTCTGCCCTAGCAATAATGAAGCGGGATGATACATATGAGACTGTGCTCGATATGGCAAAGAAGCTTCGAGCGTATGCAGATGCTGTGCATGGCCCAACTCATGCCAGAATTGCAGCAGTGGAAACCCGACTGCAGAAACTAGAGGACAAAATAGAGGAGAATCATAAGAAACTCCAAGAAGAGATTAAGGAGGACCTTATTCAAATCTCAGCTGTACAAATTAGAGGCCCTGGTATCCAACGCTGGCGCTCCTTTGATGGGGAGAGAAGGTACATCCCACAGGCTGAGTTATGGGTTCTTCTGCGTGAGTCTGGAGAAGACATGAGGAGATGGGATGGAAAACCCACCGCTGTTTGGCACAACGGGTGCGTGATTTGAAGAAAAGAGAAAGTATCACCAAAAAGATAGCAGCTCAGGTCGCTCGTAGCCGAGATGTTAAGTATGATGATGATGATGACATGTCCGATCCCCTTGAAGGAACTTCTAAGGCATACACCCAAGGAAAGAAGGACAATCTGGCTTAGAGGGGCCCTGCCTCCAGCCAGGAAGAGGCACGGGAGAACTGGGTTTTTTGGAAGGTGTGGATCAGACGGCCTGGCACATCAGAGCCACAAGACTATGAAGCATTGGTTGACACTGGATCACAGTGTACCTTAATGCCATCGGAACACGTGGGGACAGAACCTGTTTCCATTGCTGGAGTGACGGGGGGATCACAACAGTTGACTTTGTTGGAAGCTGAGGTGAGCTTGACTGGGAAGGAGTGGCAGGAACATCCAATTGTGACTGGTCCAGAGGCTCCGTGCATTTTGGGCATAGACTTCCTTCGGAATGGCTATTACAAAGATCCCAAGGGATTCAGGTGGGCTTTTGGAATAGCTGCAGTGGAGATAGAGGGTATTAAACAATTGAATACCTTGTCTGGACTATCAGAGAACCCATCTGCAGTAGGACTCTTGAAAGTAGAGGAGCAACGAGTGCCAATTGCCACCTCAACAGTGCACCACAGGCAGTACTGGACGAATCGAGATGCCGTGATCCCCATCCACAAGATGATCCAAGAGCTGGAGAGCCAGGGGGTGGTCAGTAAAACCCACTCACCCGTTAACAGCCCTATCTGGCCCGTGCGAAAATCTGACGGAGAATGGAGATTGACTGTGGACTATCGTGCCTTGAATGAAGTGACTCCACCACTGAGTGCGGCTGTACCGGACATACTGGAACTGCAGTACGAGCTGGAGTCCAAGGCAGCAAAGTGGTACGTGACCATCAATATTGCTAACGCGTTTTTCTCCATCCCTCTGGCAGCAGAATGCAGGCCTCAGTTTGCTTTTACATGGAGGGGAGTGCAGTATACCTGGAACCGACTGCCCCAGGGGTGGAAACACAGTCCCACCATCTGCCATGGACTGATCCAGGCTGCACTAGAAGAGGGTGAGGCTCCAGAACATTTACAATATATTGATGATATCATTGTGTGGGGGAACACGGCAATAGAAGTGTTCGAGAAAGGAGAGAAGGTAATTCATATTCTCCTGGAAGCCAAATTTCCCATTAAGAAGAGCAAAGTCAAGGGACCTGCCCGAGAAATTCAGTTCTTGGGGGTGAAGTGGCAAGATGGACGGCGTCAGATTCCTGCGGATGTTATTAACAAAATCACTGCTATGTCCCCACCAACTGATAAGAAGGAAACACAACCTTTCTTAGGTGCTATATGTTTCTGGAGGATGCACATCCCTGAGTATAGTCAGATTGTGAGACCGCTTTATCTGGTTACCTGCAAGAAGAACAACTTCCATTGGGGCCCTGAGCAGCAGCAAGCTTTCGTCCAGATCAAGCAGGAGATCGCTCATGCTGTAGCCCTTGATCCAGTCAGGATGGGACCAGATGTGAAGAATGTGCTCTACTCTGCAGCCGGGAGCCATGGTCTGTCCTGGAGCCTTTGGCAAAAGCTACCTGGCGAGACCCGAGGCCGACCATTGGGATTTTGGAGTCGGAGCTACAGGGGGTCTGAAGATAACTATACTCCAACAGAAAAGGAAATCTTGGCCGCCTATGAAGGAGTCCAAGCCGCCTCGGAGGTGATTGGTACAGAGGCACAACTTCTGGCACCCCGACTACCGGTGCTGGGATGGATGTTCAGGGGAAAGGTTCCCTCTACCCACCATGCCACCAGTGCTAAATGGAGTAAGTGGATTGCCCTCATTACGCAGCGCGCTCAAATTGGGAAGTTAAATCGCCCTGGGATTCTGGAAATAATTACAAATTGGCCCGAAGGTGAAAGCTTTAGTGTCGCGGATGAGGAACAAGAGCCAGTGACCCGGGTTGAGGAAGCTCCACCCTACAATCAGTTGCCAGTAGAAGAAACACGTTATGCTCTATTCACCGATGGTTCTTGTCGCGTCATAGGGATGAAACGGAGGTGGAAAGCAGCTGTATGGAGTCCCACTTGACGGATTGCAGAGGCTACTGAAGGAGAGGGTGAATCAAGTCAATTTGCTGAAATCAAAGCTATTCAACTGGCCCTAGGTATTGCAGAGAGAGAGAAGTGGCCAAGGCTCTATTTGTATACCGATTCTTGGATGGCAGCCAGCGCTCTATGGGGATGGCTGAAGAGATGGAAAGAGGCCAACTGGCAGCACAGAGGAAAACCAATTTGGGCTGCGGAAGAGTGGAAAGATATCGCTACTCGGTTAGAGAAGTTACCTGTGAAGGTTCACCACGTAGATGCCCATGTCCCCAGAAGTAGCGCCAATGAAGAGCAGCAAAACAACCACAAGTCCATCAGGCTGCAAAGATAGGGGAGTTGAAGATAGATCTCGACTGGTAGCATAAGGGAGAGTTATTCTTAGCACGATGGGCCCATGATGCCTCAGGCCACCAGGGTAGAGATGCCACCTATAAGTGGGCACGAGACCGAGGGGTGGATCTAACCATGGACAGTATCTCTCAGGTTATTCGTGACTGTGAGACGTGCGCTGCCATCAAGCAGGCCAAGCGGGTGAAGCCCCTCGGGTATGCGGGGTGGTGGTCTAAGTACAAATACGGGGAGGCCTGGCAGATTGATTACATCACACTGCCTCAAACCCGCCAAGGCAAGCGCTATGTACTAACCATGGTAGAAGCCACCACGGGATGGTTGGAAACCTACCCTGTGTCTCATGCTACAGCCCGTAACACTACCATGGGCCTTGAAAAGCAGGTCCTTTGGAGGCACGGTACTCCCAAGAGAATTCAGTCAGATAATGGAACTCATTTTAAAAACAATCCTATTAATACTTGGGCTAGGGAACATGGCATCGAGTGGGTATACCATATCCCCTATCATGCACCAGCTGCAGGGAAAGTGGAAAGGTACAATGGATTGTTAAAAACCACCTTAAAAGCATTGGGTGGGGGATTTTTAAAAAACTGGGAGCAGCATTTGGCAAAGGCTACCTGGTTAGTTAACACTCAAGGTTCCACCAACCGAGCGGGTCCTGCTCAGTGTGAGCTCCTTAATAGAGTAGATGGGGATAAAGCCCCAGTGGCTCATGTCAGAGGTTTGTTGGGAAAGACTGTATAGATCAACCCTGCCTCGAGTACAGACAAACCCATCCATGGGATTGTCTTTGCTCAAGGACCAGGTTATACATGGTGGATAATGCAGAAAGATGGAACAACACGGTGTGTACCTCAGGGAGACCTGATTGTGGGATGAGACTCATATATGAATGTCATTGTTTGTTGAATGTGAGACAGAAGGAAACTGTAAGTGTCAAAGGTCTGAGCAAGTAAGATGAGAGGAATGCGTAAGTGTCAAAGGTGTGAGTAAGTGAAATGAAAGTTTTTTATTGTATGTTCACGATATGGGATAAGGGGTGGAGTGTCGTGGGGTGACAGCCTTTATCCCAATACTGTGTGTTGTGTCTGGCAGCTGTGCCTTTTCTCTCTCTTCCCCCCCCCCCCCACCCCCGGCCGTCTTGCTGCGGCGGGGCGGGGAAGAGAGGAGGGAGTGTGACCAGGCACTTTCACTTTTGGCTTTTGGCTGCTTGGCTTGGCTAGCCGCTTGTTTGCTTGCTTTCTGCTTTCTGCGCTGGTTTTTTTCCTTTTCTTTTGTTCCCTCCTTCTTATCCTCCCCTGAAGATACTGGACTGGCTCGGACCTGACCTGGACGTCCAGGACCCCTGGAGTTTGCAAGAGAAGCTCCGCGCCCTCCACAATACAGCCTGGTTTCTTTTCTTTTCTTGTGTTGGGGAGTGCTCTTTTGTTACTTGTAAATAAATAGGTTTTGTTTTCCACTTTGCTCCTCCGAGAAATTCCTTCCCGAACCCGGTATTGGGGGAGGGGTGGTTGGAGGTTTGTTTTGTTTTGGGGGGCTCCCTTTTGGAGATTTCCCCTAATTTGTCCTAAACCAGGACACCTGTATAAGCAAACACCAGAAAGAATCCAGCAGAAATTATTTTTGTCTCTGCCCCCATCTGTCACATCTCCTCTGGAGCTGGAAGTGCAGCCCCAGCACTTAGAGGGCTCAGAGATCACAAGCTCATCTCCCACAAAGAGAACTTGCAGACCCTGGGCTGCTCTTCTTGGCCCCTGCACGCTCAGCCAGGCTGAGATGGACACTGATGGTTTCTGGGCCAGGCTCTCGGAGCCCAGCCCAGCTCCCTGCAAGCTCTACCAGCTGCCCTGAGCTCTGGGCAGCACCAAGGGCCTCTCCCCAGCCTAGCCCAGCAGGCTCTGGCCCCACAGCTCTGCTCAGGCCAGGCTGCTCTGGGCACTGGCCCACGGCCTCAGCCCCTGCCAAGGGCACAGCAGCAGCTGCAGCTGCCACAGGACTCAGCCCCAGCCATGGGGGAAGGTGCTTGGCCAAGGCCAAAGGAGGCTCCCTGGCTGCCCTGCTCCTCTCGGGCTGAGGTGCTGAGAGCTCTGCAGCTCTGCCATCCCATCTGCCCAGGGCAGCACAAGAGCCCCGGCCTTGGGGCCCTCAAGAGCTGCTCCTGCTCCAGGCCCAGGGCCTGTCGCAGACATTTCTCCACAGAAATCCTTTCTTTCGGATTTCTGTGTCTTCTGGAGGCCAGAGGCCTCAGAAGACAAGGTAAACAATTATTATCAGATGCTGTGGAATGTAACAGGAGTTTCCTGATTGGCTCATTTTCTATGTTTATAATTAAGGGCCAATCACAAAGTGTAAGCCAGGGGACTGAGTCCTTTTGTTGTGATTTCTTTCTATCTATTCTTAGCCTAGCCTAGCTGCTCTGCAAACCTCTCTCTATATTCTATTTAGTATAGTCATAATGTATTATATATAATATCTTAATAAATCAAGCCTTCTGATTCAAGAAACAAGATTCACCGTCTCTCTCTCACCAGCTGCGACCCACTCAGGCGCAGTAATATCTGGTGACCCGACGTGTCAGAGCAGTAATAAGGGCCCATGCCAAAGCTGGGGCAGCCACAAAGCTGTGCCCATTTCTGTTCATTGCTGCTCTGATGGGGATGGATCCTCAGCCACCTGGAGGTTGCTGATGAATTTTATTACTCCAGAGGCCTCTTCTTGATTGAGCTCTTCAGTTCAGGAATTCAGTGAAAAATACTCAGAAACATTTTTTAAAACACCTGAACATTTCATTTAAAGCCCCTGGGAATAATAAAAATTTTCAATTCTTCTGTGGTTAATTAGACAGACTTCAGAAGTTAATGCAAAGTGAATATATTGTATTGAAAATATTGCAAAGTGAACTGCTTTTTCCTGTTTTTTATTCGTGTTTATAAGTTGATATCACTAATGTCCAATTGATATTGACCCCCAACACCTTCTAATGCAATCTGAATAGATATGAAAAATCAAGACCCTTCATTGTAGAGAAATAGGTGCATGACAAGAACACAGCTAATCTAAGTTCTGCACCTGCAAGGTGAGAGCATAGCTGTGTTACTATAACAAGTGCTGTAGTTGAGAGACTAGAGACATGAGAAAAAGCAAATGTAACTCCTTTGGAATGAAGAAGCTGATATCCGTATATAAGTGTCACAGGTATCTTTTGTGAAAAATCCTTTCTTTGGGATTTTTCCTTTTGGGAAGCTGAGGCCCCAGAAAAAGAATGTAAACAATGGTTATCTGCTGCTGTGGAATGCAACAGGTGCACCTGTGATTGGCCCATGTTGCAATTAAGGGCCAATCAAAGATCGAGCTTTCTCTGGGACAGAATCAGAGAGAGCTCCTTTATTTATTCATTCTTTTTCTATTCTTAGCTTAGTAAGCTTCTGAGACTTTTTCTCTCTATTTGTATTAGCATAGTAATAATGTAATATATAGCATAAAATAATAAATCAGCCTTCTGAACATGAGGTCAAGATTCTCGCCTCTCTCTTCACCCTGCAACCCTTGGAAGCCCAGTAACATATAAGCAATAGACTGCTAACTTACAGAATATGCATGAGCTTATTATTTGTTGTGTATAAAAGTTTGATGCTCTTTGCAATAAACGGAGCTTGCTGATTCTCCTATTGAGCGTCCCAAGTTTTCCCGGCACCCGACAAATGGCTCATCCCCAACAAATGGCTCATTCTGCAACAAATGGCCACCCAAACAGGAGATGACGTCCTATGGCTGATTTGAACCTGCGAGCCATGGTCCGGTGCAGTTGGTGTCAGTCCCAACGCAGGCCGGGAGGCACAAAAGGCAGGATCCGTGCAACAGGCGATCCTATAGAGGAAACTTGAAGAAGGGTGTAAGGGTGGGCTTCAGTGCGCTGGTGACCTCATAGGAGAGTCCAGCTGACAGAAAGCCACCGACGTCTTGCAAAGGGCTGCAGCGCGCTGAAAAATCAGGTTAGAAGGTAATGGGCAGACAAGCGGTGTATGAACATTTAAGTGCTTTTTAGAAAAGCGTGGACTATAGAATGTTGACTTGGGAAGAGAATTCCCGAGATTGCTGCATATAGACTTGCAAAAACGTGAGTTGTGGTGCTGGCGCTGCAACTAGATGCACAATAAATCAGCGGCCCTGCTGTGATGGCGGCAGCAGCAGCTGCTCGGGGCGCCTGCGGGGCTGTGCCACTCTGAACTCAGCATGGGCACTGCGCCATGGGGAGCAGCCACGGCAGGCAGCTCACCTGGGGCGGCAGCCGCAGCTCCGAGTGGCTGCGAGCAGCGGCGGCAGGGGAAGCAGAGCCCCGCTGCGGGGGGAGTGACCCGCACCACCGGGGATGCTGCACTGCAGTGGCAGTAGCGGTGGCAGCAGCAGGGGGAGCAGAGCCCTGCCGCAGGGGGAAGCGACCTGCCCCGCCACGGATGCTGCACTGGGTCAGGCTCACGCAGTCAGTCAGCCTACAGTGCATCTCGCGAAACAGGAAGCCCAGTGCGGGGGGGTTGCCCCGCTCCAATGCGGCCGGCAGTGCAGGACTGGACCACTTTCCCTGTGTGAGCGCTTCTCCCTCCGCCCTGCGGCCAGCAGGAGCCTTAGTTTCGACTTGGCAACCTAAATAGACTGTACCTTAACAGACTGCAAGCATAGCTCCGCGGCTCAGCCGGTGCCGCCATGGACAGTGTCTCCAGTGCACAAGGCTCAGTGCTGCCGGCCGGAGCTCGGCAGCAGGGACAATTCGAGAGTCCACGCGAGCCCAGCCTTTCCAGCACACGAAGCAGTTAAGAGACCATGTCGAGGTCCGCCCGAATAAACGGGTGACGGATGATTTTTTGGTGCAAAAAATAACCAACAAGGCACAGGGGCTTTGCAGTAACAAATCAACAAAATGCAATTTTATTGATAATAACCACAGCTGAATATGTGTTTGGTTAGGGAATCTAGGGAAGAAAAGGGTAAGACAAGGGAAGAGGGAGGAAAGAAGGGTCAGGTAGGGGCTATAGCGACCGAAAAGTGTCGTTGTCCTTCGGGGGTCCAGCCGTTGAAGCTCACTGGTGCACGTCTCGGGGAGATCTCAAAGGACGGTCGGATTGCACCCCAAAAATACACCGTTTTTTGTTGGGGGAAGGGTGGCCGAAATGAGGTTTCCATGGAGGGGAAGAGAATAGGAACAGGAGGAGGGGCATGTTATTCCATTGTTTTCATGGCTGAATGCTCGCAGGTACGTTTATTCTGGGCAGTTTTTCCCTCCCTCCCCAAGCTGGGGGGGGTTCAGTCCCAGTCTCTGGAAGGGGGTGCCAGGGGGGTGCCAGGGGGGTGCCAGGGGGGTTTCTTGTCTTGTCTTGGGTCCTTGATGAGGGGACTCACATCTCTGTTTGTCTGTCACGATGGTTAAAGGCAGGCGAGAGGGGTCTTCTCTTGGAAGGGGGGGAGCCACCCCAGAGCTCAGTCCAACCAAGTCAGGAGGTCGGAAGAAAGTCCAGTTCCATTGTTCAGAAAAGGGCAGCATGCCCCTTCGAGTTCAGCATGGCATGTTCTGAAAACACCACCTGTGAACACACTGAATAAGCATGAGACTTTCTTTCCCAACTGGCTCAACAGTTTTTAACCTTTCGGTGGTCTTTTCTCATGACAATTGTGAGGCAAAAAATGAAGGATTTTCGGATGGACTTTTACAACCAGAAACTGCTGCTCCATCCCCATGGGCTGCAGGCCCCCATGGGCAGGGCGGGGGCGTGGGGGCTGCTCCCCTGCACGGCCTCCCCTTCACATCCCTGCCAGAGCCATGGGCAGCTGCCTGTGGCCACCGAGTGTGCTCAGGAACTGACCACTGCTGCTGGAGGTCTGGGTGCTGAGCCCTTGAATCACCTCTCACTCGGACATGCTCACAAACAAAGGAGGAACAGGGCCTCAGTGGCCCGAAGAGCTGCCCACAGAACCAAGAGGACCTGGACGAGTGGGATTGCAGAAGCGACGCGGGGAGAACATCCAGGCAGGCTGCCAGGGACTGAGGCTGGGGAAATGGGAAATCTGCAGTGGGAAGGAAACAACACAGCATCTGGTATTTTGAAACACCCCTAGAGTTTTCCTGTGCATTCTGACTATGAGTCACCAATGGTAGGCTGTGAAATTCCTAATATCTGTCTGGCCCTTTGGGCTGAGCTGTGGGATGAAGCTCTGGGAGGAGACCTGGGAGAGATCCTAGAGTGAGCCAGGGTCCCCCATGTCAGAGCAGAGCCCGGAACAGCGGGAAGGGATCCATGGCAGCCTCACCCCACCTCTGCCCTTTCCCCACCAGGGGCCAAACAACATCCTGAAGCACATGGTGAGAGAACTGCTCAAAGGGAATTGTGGGTGCATTTCCCTCAGCCTTGTCCTGGGGCTCAGCAGCCGAGGGCTCTGGCTGCACATCTGGACACGCCGTGCCCGGAACAGCGGGAAGGGATCCATGGCAGCCTCGCTGCCCCGCTGCTGCCTCTATGCCCTGCAGGGCAGTTTCCCAGCCTGGCCTGGCTGCAGCTTCTCCCCAGCCTCTGCAGGAAGGCATTGGGCATCAGCTGACACGCAGCCCAAACTCACCAAAGATCCCCTGCATTTTCTCGGTCCCCAGGCACATCCTGAGGTGTGGCTGTTGGAGGAGGGAGGGCCATAGCCAGCCCCAAAGGCCTGGGGGCATCAAGATTTTCCTGATCCTTATCCATGTTTTGGACAAGTATTGCCTCCTGAAGAAGCCACCTACTGAATGTGCAATGATTCCATCTGATCCAGCTGTGCCTCTTCATTTCTCAAGGGATGGACAGAGAGGCTCTATGGAAGGTGGCATTTCTGCAGGAAGGGAGGCGATGCCAGGCACAGTCACAGGAGTTAATTGCTGTGCCTCTGGGTCTGAGCCCTGCTGAGGCTTGAGCTGCCCTCTCTGCTGCTTGGCACTGTGGGCAGAGCCCGGACTAGACGAGCACAGCCCAGAGGAATTATCCCAAGCAGGCTCAGGGCACTCGGGTACTGAGCTGTCCTGCTGGGCTCCCTCCGTGGGAGACACGTCCCGAAACCTGGGAGCAGCTGCACGGAGTGCCCATGGTGGGGAAAGGGCAGAGGGGGAGAGCAAGGCTCCAGTGTGTCCTGAGAGGGCCTGGCCATGTGGCCGTGGGCTGTGGGAGCTGTTCCATGGGTAGGTGGGCAAGCAGGAGGGAGGGACGGAGGTTGGGAGAGACAGCAGTGGCACTGCAGATTTCCCCAAGCATTTAGTGAGGGTTTCCTGTGTGGGAGGGAGAGAGCCCCAGGGCCCTGGGCTGCTCCAGCTGCCCCTCGAGGCATGTTGCACAGGACCTGCAGAGAGCGTGGAGAGTGACCAGGAGCCACAGGCTCCCACAGCCTTACCCCACCCCCTTGCAGTGCCCAATTCCCCAAGACAGAAGGGGATCCCAGCACACCATGGAAATGGTTCTGCAGCATCTGTGCTCCCTTCTCGACTGGCACGTGACTTGGAGTAGTTGGAAATGCTGGTGAATGATACTTTGAAGACCTTGCTAGATGTTGAAGGCAAGTTCTCAATGTACCTTTCCTGCCAGAATAATCTGTGTCAGTGTGGCAAGATCTCATTTGTGCCATTCCCCTTAAATTTCACTGAAGGTTGATCAGTTCTGGAAATGTTGCCCTGCTCCCTTCTGGAGCCCTGAGAGATCCCACAGGATCGCTGTCAGTGGGAAGAAGGGGCATTTAGCTGTCCATCCTCCTCCCATGTGCAATGGCACTGTGTCCTTCTGTGTGCTCTGTGCAGCCACAGAGAAGAGCAGAGAGGGAAGGGGCTGGGCCCAGGGCTGTGCCCCAGGGCTGAGCCTTTCTCAGCTCCTTTCCTGCCCCAGGGAGCCTGAGCTGCTCCTGCTGCCACTGCCAAGCCCTGGCCCTGCCTGGGGCTGGGTTTGGAGCTGCTGGCAGCTCCAAGGAGTCCTTTCTGCCCCAACTGCCCTGCAAGGGGCTCCTTCAATCCCAGTGTGGGGCCACTGCAGGCACGAGGTCCCCCTGGCCCTGCTCCTGAGTGGAAGGCAGAGCCAAGGGAGTGCCTTGGAGGGCACCAATCACCCAGGTGCCCTCACTGCCACTCAGGCCTGAAGGAGAATCTTCAGCAGTGCCATTGGAGCTGTTGTGTCCTGCCTTTCTTTGCAGCTGAGCCTGTTGGTAAAGGTGATCTGGCTTCCCAGCCCACATTCAGGATTGAGCCTCTGGGAGATGGTGAGGGTAGGTTAAGGCCTTTCCCCTGGGAGAGCTGCCAGCTCAGAGCCCAAAGCTCAGCCAGGGGGGCATCGCTGCAGGTGCCAGAACAGAGCCATGCATGTGTGTGCCCTCGCCCTGCAGGATCACCTCACAACTTCTGCTCAGCACTGGCAGCTGTTTGGAGGAGGGTGGGCCCTGGCCCAGCTGAAAAAGACCAGATGATTTGTTGATTACACCCGATTTTTCATAAGCATGACGTCCTGAACATGCCATTAAAGAAATGGAGAATTTTTCCATCTGTTAAGGTGTACTTTTTGTTTCTCAAGTGATGGGCCAAAAGGCAGGACAGAAGGAGGTGTTTCCCCAAAGAAGCAGAGGCCGATTGGCAGCCTCTGCTGCAGGAAGGAAGGCCAAGCCAAACACAGGCATGGGCACGGGCACAGGCTTAGAAGGTAATTGCTGTGCCGGGCTCAGCGGGGCTCAGCCCTTGGCAGGGCTGTGTGGCTGCAGCTCTTCCACTAGGGCCTGCCCTTGCACGGCCCGGCAGCAGCCAAAGCTGGAGGCACCTCTGGAGCTCGTTCACAGCCCTGGGGAAAGGGGACTGGTGCACAAACGTCCCTCCTGCTGCAGCTGCTCCAGAGCTGGCCATGAGTGCCCAGAGGCCCAAGGCACAGGAGCAGCCCCGAGTGGGAGCCCTGCCGCAAGCCCAGGGCCAGAGCCAGCCTTGGCTCCCGACTGGGCAGGGCCTGCACTGGGTCCTGACAGGCCCTGACTCTGCGCCCTGGGGCTGGGGGAGCTGTCACGGGGCAGGGAGGGCCAGGGCTGGCAGTGGCTGCTCAGGGATGGCTTTGGCCCGTGTCCCTCCAAGCAGTGACTGCCCAAGAAGCTGCACTGCCCCCGGGCTCTCCTCCCGGCCTGCTGGGCTTTGTCGCGTGGCACAGCCTGTGCCAAGGGGCGGCAAGGTGCCTGCAGGCCCCAGCTCTGGGGGAAATGGAGAACATCCCGCCCGCATCCACCATGCTGCCAGCTCAGCAGTGCAGCACACCACGGGCTGATGCTCCCCATTGCTCCCACAGGTGCAGCTGGAACCACAGCACATGTTCCTGATGCCCAGAAGAGCCTTGGAAGGGGTTTCTGTCAGGGAACAGGCTGCTGGCTAGGGTTACTGGCAGGCCTGCTTGTTTTGGAGCTTATCTTCATCCTATCCTCTGCCTGAGAATTTGGACTTACTTGAAGAGGAGACAGTGAGTGTTTAGTTCACCTTTCCCTCAAACAGCTTCTTTTGAAATTCTACTGTACATAGGAAACATTCCCAGTGAGGCTGCAGTGTAGGTGTGGCCAGTCCATGATTGTCCAAAGAATTCTTCTGAGGGTTCTGCTGCCGCCCAGAGCTTTCATTGGCCTCCTAATTGCTGGGCCTTGTCCCGGGGGGCCCGCTGGGGCTGCAGCCACTGCTGGCTCCCACTGATGCTGCCTAGCCCAAAGCAGCCCCAGGGGCACTGGGCAGAGGCAAAGCACGGTGGGGAGGAGCAAGAGCAGGGACGAGATTGCCCTTGAAAGGCAGAGGCGCTCTGGGGCCCGCTCCTGGCCAGGGAGCCTGCCCAGAGCCGTGCCCTGCTGGCCGGGGCCTTGAGGGACAGCTGTGCAGCTGGGCCAAGCTGTGCCAGCAGCTCCAGCCGTGCTGGGGAGCCTTGCCAGCTCTGGGCCCAGCTGTGCAGGGGGCTCCCTGTGTGCCACTGGCGGCTGGGGCCTCAGCCACCTCTTCTTTTCACAGTTCCACCTCTGGACAGGAGTTGAAAGGCAGCTACACCTCATACCTGGAGGGCCTGGGCAGCCCTGTCAGGAGTTCTGAACAGAAGACGCCAGAACAGCCATCAAGGAAACCTCTTAGGCCCCTGTAGATCCCACTGCCACCTTCTCTCCCCATGTGTATCCCCAAGCTGCCTTTATCTCATATTTGATCATCATCTGTCCCGTCCCAACCCATTCCCGATTTTGTTAGAGACCCCAAGAGCAGCCCAGCAACATCCAGCCCCTCTGGAGTCCAACATGTCCCTTCCTCTGCCCCTGAGCCCCCTGGCCATGCTCTCTCAACAACACAGACATTGACCCACCTCTGCAGGAGTAGCTGATGGCCCCTTCTTCTATTGCCATGAAGAGATGGAGCTGACAGCCAATGTCCGGGTGGCAGCAGCAGCAAAGCCCAGCCGGCAGCAGCACTGGCTGAGCTCCATGGCCAGGAGCAGCCGTGGATGCCCACGGTGTGGGCAGGCAGGAGCCAGGCAGGGGCTGCTGTGACCAGTGGCGGAGTCCCGAGGGCTGGGGGAGCCCAGGGGTCAGGCAGCAGCATGGGGCTCCTTAGAAAAAGCAACCCCATTTTCCTTGTTTTTCAGTATTAGAAATTAGAAATTTGTCGAAATATTTCAAAATAGTTTTTCTGTAGAGACACATCCCCAAATATTTCTTCCCAATTACTATAGTAGTAAAGATTTTTCTAAGTAGTTTTAGAATCTAGGAAAAGTGACCTCATTTTGTCTTCACTTTTCATCTTTAGAAATATTTAGAAATATCTTTTGTAGAGAGAAATCCCCAAATGTTTCATTCTTGTTTCCACCACACATCTGTATTTTTGATACTAGTTTTAGAGTTCTGGAAAATATTTTCCCCTTATACATCTGTCCTGGTTTAAGGCAGATTTGGTAAAGAACCTCCAAAGGAGGGCCCCTCCAGAAAGCAGACCCACACGGCCCCTCCCCCCAACCGGTTCGGGAAGAATTCCTCAGAGAGAAGTGGAAAGAACCTGTTTATTTAACAGGTGACAAAATCAGAAAGTCTCTTTCAGGGGTGGTTGCTCTGTTAGTCCCTCCGGTGCTGGGGCAGCTGCTGCAGGCCAAACGGTGCAACCCTCGGTGTTCCCAGGTCCCAGTCCAGAGCAGGTTCGAGATGGTCGAAGAAAAAAGGAGAGGAGAAGCAGTCCAGGAAGGAATTTGGACTGTTTAGGTAGAACTAGCTAATAAGCAGAAGCAAAAGCAAGCAGAAGCGACAGCAGAGAGAGAGCAAGCAAAGCAGAAAGCCAAAAGCAAAAAGCGAAAACAGCCCTATGTACTGCCTGTCTCTGTGTCCCTGATAAGAGAAACCCAAACAAAACTTTCACTCTTCAGAGACAGTCCTAAAGGCACAGAACATATGAATAGGGATACAAGCATCATAACGTCACCCCAGGACATTCCACCCTTTATCCCCATATCATCAACATGTTACCACACATCATGCATTATTTATACAAAATTTCCATCTGTTCCCCCAAAATTTACAAGCAATACACATCATGCCCTCTTCACATCCCCACACTGGACCACTGAATCCAGGTCCTATATTACAGAGCTGCAGGATTCCCCCTTTCACTTTAGTCACTTAAAGCTCCATTATCACTTGCTCAGACCTTCAACACTTACACATTTTCTTCTCCATCTTCCACTTGCCCAGACCTTCAACACTTACACATTTCCTTCTATCTCATGTCTGTATGGTTTAATGTACAGACAATGGCAGTAACATCCAATGAACAGTGATATTGCATATCATTCTTACCCCACAATCAGATCTCCCTGAGGTACACATCGTGTTGTTCCATCTCTTTGCATTATCAACCACGTGCAACCTGGTCCCTGAGCAAAGACAACCCCACAAATGGGTTTGTCTGTACTCGAGGCAGAATTGATCCACACAGTCTTCCCTAACAAACCTCTGATATCTACCACTGGGACTTTGTCTCCTTCTATTACATTCAGGGACTCAGACTGGGCAGGACCTGCTCGGGTGGTGGAACCTCGGGTGTTAACTAACCAGGTGGCCTTTGCTAAATGCTGGTCCCAATTTTTGAAAAATCCCCCACCCAAAGCTTTCAACTGAGTTTTTAGTAGTCCATTGTACCTCTCCACTTTTCCTGCAGCTGGTGCATGGTAGGGGATATGGTACACCCACTCAATGCCATGTTCCCTAGCCCAGGTGTTGATAAGACTGTTCTTGAAATGAGTCCCATTGTCGGACTCGATCCTCTCAGGGGTGCCATGTCTCTACAGAACTTGCTTTTCAAGGCCCAGGATGGTGTTCCAGGCCATAGCATGAGACACAGGGTAGGTTTCCAACCATCCAGTTGTGGCTTCCACCATGGTCAGCACGTAGCGCTTGCCCTGGCGTGTCTGGGGCAGTGTGATGTAGTCAATCTGCCAGGCCTCCCCATACTTGTACTTGGACCACTGCCCACCGTACCACAGGGGCTTCACTCGCTTGGCCTGCTTGATGGCAGCACACATCTCACAGTCATGGATAACCTGAGAAATACTGCCCATGGTTAAATCCACCCCTGGGTCTCGTGCCCACTTATAGGTGGCATCTCTGCCCTGGTGGCCTGAGGCATCATGGGCCCATCGAGCTAGGAATAATTCTCCCTTATGTCCCAATCTAGGTCTATTTTGGACACCCCTATCTTTGCAGCTTGGTCTACCTGCCCATTGTTTTGGTGCTCCTCATTGGCCCTACTCTTGGGTACATGGGCATCTACATGGCGGACTTTCACAGGTTGCCTCCCTACCCTGGTAGCAATGTCTTTCCACTCATCAGCAGCCCAAATTGGTTTCCCCCTACGTTGCCAGTTAGTATTTTTCCACCTCTCCAGCCATCCCCACAGAGCATTGGCTACCATCCATGAATCAGTGCAGAGGCAGAGCTTTGGCCATTTCTCTCTTTCTGTCATGTCTCGGGCCAGTTGAATAGCTTTGAGTTCAGCAAGTTGGCTTGATCCACCTTCTCCTTAGGTAGCTTGTGCAACCTGTCATGTGGGGCTCCCATATGGCTGCTTTCCACTTCCGGTTCATCCCTACGATGCGACAGGAACCATCAGTGAAGAGAGCGTAGCGTGTTTCCTCTGCTGGCAGTTGGTTATAGGGAGGAGCCTCTTCAGCACGTGTCACTGGTTCTTGTTCCTCTTCATCTGTGACACCAAAATTCTCACCTTCGGGCCAATTTGTAATGACCTCCAAAATCCCAGGGTGATTCAGTTTACCTATAGAGGCGTGCTGAGTGATAAGAGCAATCCACTTGCTCCATTTAGCACTGGTGGCATGGTGAGTGGAAGGAACCTTGCCTTTGAACATCCACCCCAGCACTGGTAGTCGGGGTGCCAGGAGGAGTTGTGCTTCAGTGCCTATTACCTCCGAGGCAGCCTGGACTCCTTCATAGGCAGCCAAGATTTTCTTCTCTGTTGGAGTATAATTGGCTTCAGACCCTCTGTAGCTTCGACTCCAAAATCCCCGTGGTCGACCCTGAATCTCCCCAGTCACCTTCTGCCAAAGGCTCCAGGACAAGCCATGGTTCCCGGCTGCAGAGTAGAGCATGTCCTTTACCTCTGGTCTTGTCCTGACTGGGCCAAGGGCTACTGCGGGACGGGACAGGACCAAGGCTTTTTTCTTTCACCAAGCCTGGACAAAGGCTTGTTGCTGCTCAGGGCCCCACTGGAAATTGTTCTTCTTGCAGGTGAACAGGTAAAGAGGGCTCACGATCTGACTGTACTCAGGAATATGCATCCTCCCAAAACCTATGGCGCCTAGGAAAGCTTATGTCTCTTTTTTATTGGTGGGTGGAGACATTGCTGTCATCTTGTTGATGACATCTGTAGGAATCTGATGCCGTCCATCTTGCCACTTCACTCCCAGGAATTGAATCTCACGAGCTGGTCCCTTTACTTTGCCCTTTTTAATGGCAAAACCAGCTCCCAGGAGGATCTGGATGATTTCCTTCCCTTTCTCAAACACTTCCGCAGCTGTGTTACCACACACAATGATGTCATCAATATACTGCAGATGTTCTAGAGCCTCACCCTTTTCCAGTGCAGTCTGGATCAGTCCATGGCAGATGGTGGGGCTGTGCTTCCACTCCTGGGGCAGTCCGTTCCAGGTGTACTGCACTCCCCTCCATGTAAAGGCAAACTGAGGCCTGCATTCTGCTGCCAGAGGAATGGAGAAAAATGCATTGGCAATGTCTATAATGGAATACCACTTTGCTGCCTTGGACTCAAGCTCATACTGGAGTTCTAGTATATCTATCAGGGCAGCAGTCAGTGGTGGAGTCACTTCATTCAATGCACGGTAGTCCACAGTCAATCTCCATTCTCCTTCAGATTTTCGCAGAGGCCAGATGGGGCTATTGAAGGGTGAGTGGGTCTTGCTGACCACCCCTTGGCTCTCCAGCTCTCGGATCATCATATGGATGGGGATCACAGCATCTCGAGTCGTTCTATACTGTCGGCGATGCACTGTGGAAGTAGCAATTAGCACCTGTTGCTCTTCTCCCGTCAGGCATCCTACTGCAGATGGATTCTCAGACAACCCAGGCAAGGTGTTCAATTGCTGGATGCCCTCTGTCGCTACAGCTGCTACCCCAAATGCCTGAGTCCTTTTGGGTCTTTGAAATACCCGCTTCAAAGGTAGTCCATGCCCAAAATACATGGGGCCTCTGGGCCAGTCACAATAAGATGCTTCTTCCATTCATTTCCCGTTAGGCTCACGTCAGCTTCCACCAAAGTGAAATCCTGGGATCCCCCTGTCACACCAGAAATAGAAACAGACTCTGTCCCCACATGTCTTGATGGGATTAATGTGCATTGTGCACCAGTATCGACCAAAGCTTTGTACTCTTGTGGTTCCGATGTGCCAGCCCAACAAATCCACACAGACCAGAAAACACGATTTTCCCTGGCCTCTATCTGGCTAGAGGCAGGGCTCCTCTAAGCCTGGTTATCCTTCTTTCCCTGGGTGTATGTTTTGGATGTTCCTTCGAGGGGATCAGACATGTCATCATCATCATACCTGGCTGTTCGGCTACGGGCAACTGGAGCTGCTTTCCTCCTGGTGGCTTCCTTCAGTTCACACACCCGTTGTGACAGAACAGCAGTAGGTTTTCCATCCCACCTCCCCATGTTTTCTCCACAATCACACAGGTAGAACCACAGCTCAGCTTGTGGGGTGTACCTTCTCTCACCACCTGGGAAATGTCTGCCTTGGATACCAGAACCTCTGATCCATACTGCCGAGATTTGGAGAAGGTCTTCTTTAAAATCCTCTCTGAGCTTATTATGATTCTCCTCTATCTTATCCTCTAAGTTCTGCAGACGTGTTTCTACTGCTGCAATTCTGGCACGTGTTGGGCCGTGCACAGCATCTGCATATGCTTGGAGCTTCCTTGCCATGTCCAGCACAGTCTCATCCCTCTCATCCCTCTTCATGATGGCTAAGGCAGAAGCATATTTGTGTGGCCCAAGTCATACAAGTTTCCACCACATCACAGGCGTGCATGGTACTAAGTCTGGGTTCCTAGTTGTCACATCATCTGAGAAGACAATCTCTGCCACTGTCATTTCTCTCAGGCGTTGGATCCCTTGCTCTATGGTCTTCCACTGAGTTTGTTGCATATAGAGATCATCTGCACACTGGTGTCTTTGTGCAACACTGTCCAAGACCCGTGACCAGAGGCTGCGTGGATTAGCCCCCCTCATAATTTCTTGGTCGATGACAGGATCCTGTGACAGGGATCCCAAATGCCTGGCTTCAGTGCCATCCAGAATTGTAGCCTTGCCTGCAGCATCCCAGAGCCGAACTAACCAACTAATTATGGATTCATCAGGTCGTTGGGTGTAATCCTTCTGTAAGCCACGAAGGTCCTTCAGGGAAGAGGACTCAACATTTGCGTCTGATCTTGCACCTGCTGCTTGGACTCCTGATTTTATGTCAGGAGGCATTGAGGTTCCTTCTCCTGTATCACCATCATCATCCACTGGTCAATTAGTTTTTTCCATGCATTTCCCACTTCTAGTACTGGTAGCAACAGCCATGGGTTTAGATGCTGGCTTAGGCTCACTGTGTGGTTTGGCTGCTGGCTTTGAGCCTGGGCTGTTGGCTACAGCTTGAGTGACTGGGATAGCTGATTTATCTCCCTGTCCCCCTGCCTCTGTCTGCTGCCCTACTCTATCTAACAGAGTGCAATAAGCATAGGCCAGGGCCCAGCTTATTGCAATTAGTGTTTTCTCCTTAGAATCATCATGGCACTTCTCTTTTAGGTATTTCCTCACTTCTGCTGCATTCTGAATTTGTTCCTGTGGAAAATCCCAGTCTACAGGATTAGAAAATTCCTTCAGGGCTTGGCCTATATTTTCCCATTTTCCACACCACTCAGGATTTTTCACACCTGCATCTGCTTCGGGGTCAGGGGTCTCACCAGCTCCTCTGGATATCTCAGCCCTCATTCTAGAGAAGCTGCAGACCATTAGAGGAAGCTTACCAATTTAAATACCAGAAAGATGGTCTCTTTAACATTCAGCGGAAACTGAACATTCTCAAAAAGTGACATAACAGATCCAAAGGAGAAGAAGGGAAGGAAAGGCTGGAAAGCCTTATTCTTGGCTCCTCCTCTAACAGACTGAGTGTAATTACTAATAAATTCCCAAAATGTACTAGTGGAATTGGGATGCAGGGCAGGATGAAGAAACCATAAACCATACATATCGTAAACAGAGGCCAGTATCTTTGTAAACGCTTTATAAATCATTATCACCAAGGCCAGCACAACAGCTATTCCAATTCGTACCCCTCCACCGTAAAAATTACATGTTATGGACAATAATCCTAGTGACCAGAAAGGTATTGAAACCTCAAAAAGGTCTATAGTCCAGAGCGCCACGAAGGCTTTCACCCCCAGAGACAGTACGTATTCAAGCAGCATGGCTACTAACTGCTTTAACAACAACAAATGCACAATTAATAGAGCTTTTTTCCACCTTTTCCAGCCGTGCGTTGAGCGCCAATAGATGTATTTGTCCAGGTTTAGAGCAAATTTGGGGAAGAATCCCCCAAAGGAGCTCCAGTGGGAAAAGCAGATCCAATCGGCCCCTCCCCCCAACTGGTCCAGCAGGAAAAAATACCTCCTTGGAGAAAGGTGGAAAATACTGTTTATTAAACAATAAAACCAAAACAATATCAAACAATGAGACCCCTTGCCACTCTAAAAGAGATGACAAACTGAGAAAACCCCGTCCTCGGGTTGCAGCTCAGTCTCTGATCAGTCCCTCCGGTGCTGGAATTGTCGCAGGCCAGGCCTGGCCCGGTGGGCCACAGCTGCAGCTGTTGGTGCTCCCCTGGGTGTTCATTCCAGAGCAGTTTCAAGAGGTCCAAAGAAAAGGGGAAAAAAAAAGTCCAGGGAACTTCTTTGCCTCAGCTAGCTAACTAAAAAAGCAGAAGAGCTCCGTCCCACTGTCTGTCCACAGACAACAACAGTCCAGGAGGAGGAGTGTGGAGGAGTGGAGTGCAGTGTCTGAAAACAAACTGCACACTTCTTCTCTCCCCACCCTTCACTCTCTGGAACACTCTTAAAGGTGCAAAACTTATTATTCAACATAAACAGAATGAGACGATTGGGGATAAAAGCATCATACAGTCAACCCAGGACAGCAGGTACCCCAAAACAGCCTTGGGTTCCCCCTGGCATCACCTAATCCCCCCTTTGGACACCAGAAAACCTCCCTTGGGAACCCCCAAAAATCCACCGTGACCCCCCAAAACCACCAGTATATACAAAACCTCCCCAGGAACCCCTCACAACAGTTTATACCCAGTACTGAGTCCCCATCGTCATCACCCAAGGACTCTAAAACCCTCCTGGGACTTCCAAAATCCCTTGGGACTCCAAACATTCCCAGGATCTCTAACTCCCCCTCCCGGGCTCCAGTGTCTGGAATCAACAGGAGTGGTGTTGCCCTTTTAAGGGGACTTATCATGGGACCCGACCATAGTGGGGGTCCTTAAAGTGGCAATGGTAGAGAGAACCCCAAAAACCACCCTGGGAGGCAAAACATCCCCTGCAGGGGCTTGGAGTGGGGGCCCCATAAAAATGCCTCTTAAAATTGTCATGATCCCCCCTTGAAAGGGGCTTGTGTGGCTGCAGCCCCACAAACACCCTAAAATGGGAAGGAAAAAACACACTTGGAGTGGTGGGATCCCCCAAAAAAAATCTTATAAAAGAAAACCTCCATTGCAAAGCGGCCTGAAGACCCTCAAAGGGCCTTGAGGAGGGACAAGATCATCTCCTCTGCTGGGGCCTCTCCCAGCCAGGAACTCTCCCATTCGCTGCCCTCGGGGCAGCCCCTGAGTCTGTCCAAACAGGGGAACTTCGCTGTGTTGAGCCCAGATCCAGAGTCCTGACTCCTGCACGGGGCACAGCAAATCCCTCACTCACTGCTGTGCATTGTCCCTGCTGAGGCTCAGACACTGGCAGGGCACATTCCCCGCCTGCAGGATTCGTGCCTGACCCAAGCACTGCACTGATGGCCCCAGCATTGCTTTCCAACAAAACCAGGGCAAGGCAAACTGTGCGTAGCTCATGGTATTTTACAGTGTCTAAAACTCGCTAAGTCACCAGTCTTAGAGGTGAGATGCATTTGGAACTCATGGCATGGAGAAGTAGTGCAACATGGAAATGGGGAGCATAGAAATAAATAGAGGAAAACATCTCGGATTGTTCCTTTCCATTTTCATTTCACCTCTGGAAAGCTGTTTAACTTCCCCAGGAATCTTCTCCCCAGTCCTGTCTGCCCTTTTCAAGAACCTTTCCTGGAGAACAAGGTGCAGTTTCTGTCACAAGATGTGCCCCCAACTGCATCTTCTCTTGGCTTTCCACACCATGAGTACAGCACGACTTCTGCAGCAAAGCAAGACAAATGTTTGGATTCCTTGACAACTTGTCCTTTCTTTTCCTTGTGGGCTGGGCAATTGTGCCATTGCTGAGTTTTTCATTGTGCCTGTTCTAACCCAAGAGAACAGGAGGTTTTGTTGGGGACTTGCTGGGGAATGCAAGGCTGACGGAATGCAGAGAAAGAATCTCCAGGACACTGTGGGAGCTCCCTGGGCTGGGCTCAGGTTCCCGCTGGGACTCTGCAGAGAGCTGGGCTCCAAGTGGGATCAGCAGCAGTGCAAAATACCTCCGGGCATCTCCATTTTCTGCTGCTCTGAGGAAGCAATGAAGGCAGTCAATTTCTGGTTTTTCGTTCTCCTGGTGGATTTTTTCATTTGATTTGCCACTCCAGAGGCAATTTCTCTGATGGTCTCTGTAGGTTGATTCTATTTCAACAGCAGCAGCAGCAGGGCGGTGTTTGAGTGCTGCAAAAGTGGTCTGTGAGGCTTTCATTCCCCTCGACTTACTGCTCAAGGACTTGTGAACATTTTAATCTCTGCTAATCATGATGCCTGTGACAAAAACACTGAGTTCACCATCACAAAAGCACAGTGGGTAGCAGTGATTGAAAGAGGCAAGTGCTGTTGTACTGATAAAATTCAGGTGGCAAGCAGAAGAGGGCCAAGAGCAGCCGTGATCTCCAATTGCCAAGGCAAAGGCACCAGCAGCCTCCTGCTGTCAGCTCAGGGTGAGTAAAAGAGCGTTGAAAACAGCGCTGGAGCCCGATCCTTTCTTCTTCTGAGGGCTGGCTCAGGGCAGCACAGGCGGGCCCTGAGCAGTCAGGGCTGTGTGTGGGTGATGGCTGCTCTAATCCAGAGCTGAGCTGGAAAAAGCCCTTGGGAGCAGAGGCAGGAGCAGGCGGGAAGGGGCCGGCGCTGCTGCTGCTCCTGGCCGGGAGCCCCGGCTGGGCCGGGCCGGCGCCCCCTGCGCTGCGGCTGCTGCTGCTGCCAGAGCCGGGCGGGACTCGGGGACAGGGAACGGACACGGGGGGACAGCAAAGGCCTGGCGGCTGCAGGGATGATGGTGCTGGGGCCAGCGCCAGCACAGAGCTTCAGCCCGCAGTTAACCCCGAGGGAAATGCTGGGGAAAGGCTCCATTTCAGCCTTTCTGCACTCGTGGCTGTGAAGGGACTGAAATGAAAGGAGAACAACCAGGCCCGACCCCTCCTCCTCTGGGAGGAGCCCCGCGTCTGGGGCTGTGAGGGGCTGTGAGGGGCCCTGAGGGGATGTGAGGGGCTGTGGGCGACTGTGAGGGGCCATGAGGGGCTGTGAGGGGCCCTTGCCCTCCTATGGAGAACTGTCATTCTTGTCCAGGAACCCATGGCTGAAACGGAATTCCACCCTAAAACTCCCCATATATCCAGGGGCTGCTTTCAGACAAAAGCTGCAACGACGGACAGGTATGGCTTGCCTTGGCCTCTGGGGACTGCTTCTCATGTGCCTTCAAAACCCTGGAGTTCTGTTGTTTCCTTCCTATAGAAAAGAACTGTCCCCATTGTCCAGGCACTCTTGGTCTCAGGCACTTGAGCACTATACTGGGATGCAGTTTGACAAGAAAGTCTCATAGATATGTATGCTTGGCTGAAAGATTTTTGAATATAATGTCTGAAGAAGAATAGAAATTTAAGCAAGTTTTGATAGAAAAGAAAAGAATGGATGAGCCAGTCTTTTTGGATAGCTAAGAAGGCAAAGTGTATGTTAGTTAGAAGGGGTTTTTATGACTTAGAGCAAAGATAAACCCACTTCAAACAAGAATATGTTTTTACCAAGCAGAAAGAGAGCACAGGCAAACAAGTCAGCAAATTTTGCAAGTAGAAAAAAGGTCTCAGAATTTTCCACTGCAAGAAAACTGGAAAACAATTTTTAGCTTAAACTGTAATGTACTAACTTTTAGTGATTGGAGAATAGTAACATGAATATGGTAATTATAGTAGTTATGGTTGGCTATAGGTAAAAGTTAAGGTATAGATTAGTTCTACTGTATTAAGATGCTCAGCAAGGAAAGGTATATAATGCATTTGTAACCTAAACTAAGGGTCCCCAGGCCTGCAGCTGGAGCTGACAGCTGCAGCACAGCTCTGTCACCCACAACCCTGGACTGCTGTATCACCTTGGAAACAATAAACTGCATTTTGAAGAGCCACCTGGAGTCCCACATCCCTCATTTCGGCTCTCACAAACTGGTGTTTCCCAGAACTGCCAGTGCCCAGATCCAGAAATTTCCTGGTGCTGGTGCAGCCCAAGTGCAGCAATTTGCAGGCAAAAAACCCCAAAACCTGGCAATTTTCCACTGCTGGCTCTGTTGCTGCCCAGACCTGGAGTTTCCCAGCACTGCCATTGCCCAGATGCAGAAATTTCCCAGTGCTGGCAAAGCCCAAGTGCAGCAATTTGCTGGCACGGAAATCCAAAACCTGGCAAATACCTGGGGCCGGCACCACCCAGATCTGGTGTTTTCCAGCATTGCCATTATCCAAACATGGCAATTTCCTGGTGCTGGCACAGCCCAATTCCAGCAATTTGCTGGCAAAGAAAGCCTAAATCAAGCAAATACCTGGATTTAAAAGGTATTTAAAGCAACCCAATCTCATGTTTGCTGACGACGCCAGTGCCCAGATCCGGAATTTTTCAGATGCCTGCACAGCATAATTCCAGCAATGTGCTGGCAGAGAAGGTTCGCATTTGGCAATTTCCGGGTGCCGGCACATTCCCCACCCAGATCTGGTGTGCACTGGCACTGCCAGTGCCCACATCTGGCAATTTCTCGGTGCCAGCAAAACCCAAAAGCAGCAATTTTCTGGCAAAGAAAGCCCAAACTTGGCAGCGCCCAGATCTGCTGCGTTTGGGTTGGTTTAAAAGAATGAGACCTCGGCTTAAGGCTGTGGGAAAACCCTCTTTAGGGTGAGCAGGAGCTCCCGCCCATAATCCTCTTGTTCAGTTATGCAGATTGTTACTAGAAAGTTCTGAGTTCTCTTTGCTACCATTGGTTACTTTTTGCTGCAAAATTGTAATATTCTTAATCGTTCCTTCCTCTTGGATCCTTCCCTCAGATCCCACCTTAACTCCTCCCCATAAATAAATGTATAAATATTCCTGCTAGACCCTGGACCCAGGCCTTTTTCTGCTTCGCTCTCTGTACTGTGCATGCCATCCTGTTTGTTGTGTTTGCCTTCAGTAAAGTTCTGTTTCCAGACAACGAGATGAAAGCAGTCTCTGTCTGTAAAGTGGCCAGAGCTGGTTCTCTGTGAAACCACTGGTCAACGGTCCAGACGAGGACCAGAAGCTTTCACTGGTGTTTGCTGGCACTGCCAGTGCCCTGATCTGGAAATTTCCCTGTTCCAGCACCACCCATGTCCAGTAATTTGCTGGCACAGAAAGCTAAAACCTGTGGCAGCTTCCTGCTACTGGGTCTGGTACCACCCACATCTTGTGTTTGCTGCATCAGTACCCAGATTTGGAAATTTCCCGGTGCCAGCAGAGCCCAAATCTGGCAGATTTCTATCCCTGGCAATGACACCATCCAGCTCTGGTGTTTGCTGGGACCGCCAATGCCCAGATTTGGAAATTTCCTAATGCCTTCACAGCCCAGGTCTAGTAATTTGGTTTTAGCTAGCTTAGGAAGAGAAGTTCCTCGGACTGTGGCTTCCTTTTTTCTTGGAACTGTTTAAACCTGCTCTGGACTGAAAACCAGACAAACACCGGCAGCTCACACCTCTGGCCCCCCGAGCTCTGGGACGCTGCATTCCAGCACCAAAGGGACTTAGAAGAGATCGAGTGAGCCAACTGCAACCCACAAAAAGGACTTTCTGAATTTGCCATCTCTTCAGCACTCTCCAAGGTTTTATTTAATATTATTCATTTTTCATGCTTGTGAATACTTCACTTGTTAAATAAACTGGGTTTTTTTCACTTTTCTCAAGGGAAGTCTTTTCCTGAACTAGTAGGGGGAGAGGCCGCTTGAACTTGCTTTCTAGACAGACCCCTTTTGGAGATTTCCTCACAAAATTTGCCCTAAACCAGCACAAACTGTCATTATGAAAATTTCACCAGTGGCCTGATTTCCTGGTGGCATATCTTGCGACAGAAGCTTGACCTTGTTCTCCATGAGAGATTCTTGGGAAGAGCAGACAGGAGAAGATTCCTGGAAAACTGAAACAGCTTTCCAGAAGTGAAATGAAAATGAAAGAAACAATTCAAGATGTTTTCCTCTATTAATTTATATGCTCCCCTTTTCCATGTTGCACTACTTCTCCATCCCAGTAATTCCAGATGCACCTCACCTCGAAGACAGGTGACTTAGGGATTTTTAGCCACTCTAAAATACCATGAGCCAGACGCAGTTTTCCTTCCCCTGTTTTTACTGGAAAGCAACATGGAGATGAAAGTGCAGTGCTCGGGTCAGGTAGGAATCCTACCCCAAGGGAAGGTGGCCCGGCAGTGTCTGACCCTCAGCAAGGACAATGCACAGCAGCGAGCCAGGGGATTGCTGTGCCAGTGTGCAGGAGTCAGGGCTCTGCATCCGGGCTCACGGCTGCAAAGTTCCCGTGTTTGGGCAGACGGAGGGGCTGTCCCCGGGGCGCGCGGGGCTCGAACGTGGGGCGAGCGGGGCGAGCGGGGAACGGACACGGGGACGAACGGCCCCGGTGCTTCAGTTGCAGCGGCGGCAGCAGCGGCGGCAGCAATAGCGGCAGCAGCAGCAAAGCAGATAGTTTCGAATAGTCTTTCTCTCTCTCTTTCTCTCTTTCTCTTTGTCCCTTTCCCGCTGTCGGGCACCCTTCTCTCGGGCTCCCTAGCCCGGCGTCCCTCTCCTCTCCCCGCCTCCGTCTCCCCTGCAGGGCCGGGCCATGCCCCCGGCCCGCCCCCGGCCCCGGGCGGGGCTGCCCCGTGCCCGGCCCTGGCCGTCCCGCCGCGGTCTCGCCTCCGCCCGGCTCTGGCCGTACTGGCGGTGGCGCTGCCGGGCGGGAATCAGTGCCGGGGGCCGGGGCGGCATCGCCGCGCTTTGCCTTCGCCTGGCCCGAGCCCGGCCCCGGACCCGAGGCAGGGTCCAGTCCCGGCCCCGGCCCGGGCTCCTCCCGGGGCCCGCGGAGGACACAGGTGGCGCGGCCGCTCCCGCCGCCTCCGCCGCGGCTTCCCCGGCCCGAGCTCCGCCGCTCGGCAGCGCGGCCGCCAGCCCCGAGCCTCCCGTGCCGCGTTCCCGAGAACGAACGCCCGGGCATGGCCGGCCCGGGGCGGGTGAGAGGCGCTCGGGGGCCGTTGCTGGCCCCGAGCCGAGCACTGACCGCCGCGTCCCGCCCGCAGGGAAGGCGCAGGAGGCCCTGCAGGAGCTGGTCGGCGTGGAGGACGAGGAAGAAGGCCCTGGTGCTGCTCCAGCACAGGGGACCGAAGAGGTCGTGCCGTTCCAACCACCGCAGGAGGGTGAGTGGCTGAGCTGGGCTGTAGGGCTGGAGCCTGCAGCTAACTTGGCCCTATGCCATGCCATGCCATCCCATCCCATCCCCTGGAGAAATGCCCACGGACGGGATGGAAGAGGGGCCTGGCAGACACCCCACAGTGGCCGTGCTTCATCCCCTGGAGCATCCCGGGGCTCTCCCTGCCTGGGCAGCGCAGGTCTGGGCCATGCTCTCCGGCCTCTCCCGCAGCCTCTCAGCTCTGGCTGCGCTCACTGTTTGCCAGATGCAGCCCTGGAGCGCACACAAAAGCAGGAGCGCACCCATGGCCGCTTCCGAAGAACAGCGCAGGTACCTGCAGCCACCCCCACCTGGGCTGGGCCTGCTGTCCCTGCTCAGCCCGTGTGGAGCACTCCATGCCACATCCCCAGCTTCTTGCCCATCTGCTACAGATGGTGTGCAAATTCATGAAAAGGATTCGGGAGGAAGAGACCAGCGTCATGGGCACCGTGGTCAGAGCGTACCCTCCCATCTTCAAAACCAACACCAGTGCTGCCCTGCTGGATATGCTTGTGGAGGAGGGTCCTTCCAGTCCAAAGCAAGTAAGCAGCTTGTGGCCTGGCGTCCATCCTCCCAGCAATTGCTTGGCCTCCCAAGCCACGCCTGCTGCTCACTGTAAGCCTTGAGGCCATGGCAGTGTGGTGGCAAGGGAAGCACTTTTCTGGGGCAGCTGGGCACATGACTCCCTCTGGCAGCTTTCCAAGTCTCCCCGGCCTTCTCCAGGTGCCCGCCATGGTCAGGTACATCCACCAGTGGCTCGTGGCCAATGAGTTTCCTGAGTACAACCTCCACAGGACCCTTCTGGATCTCACAGAGGCACAGCCCGCAGATGTGGTGATGGCTTTCCTGCGTGTGGCCCCATCATGTGACAGGTACAGGGCCCACGGGCCCACAAGGCTCAGGACTCAGCAGCCCATCACTCTGTACAGCCTGTCCCAGTGGTCTGACACACAGAGAATTCCAGGGCTCTCTGGCTCCTCCCTTTGCCAGTCCCCAGCATGCTGCCATACTCCCTCCCTGTTCCTCAGGGGCCAGTCCCCACGGGGCTGGGCTGCCTGTGTGCTGAGGGCCAGTGGGCAGAGGCAGAGCTGGCAGCCAGCTCAGCTCCCCGCTGCGGCCCAGGCCACAGTGCTGTGTCCCAAACCCCCCTGAGACAGAGCTCTAACCCTACAGAGCTGCTTTGACCATGTGGAAGAGCATCATGTGCTCATGCAGGACTGCAGAGACGGCCATGCTCATACTCCTTAACGTGCTGGCCAACTGGCCAGAGCACAGCACATGCACCTCCGATGGGGACCACACGGCTGTCCTTGCCCTGGCTGTGAGTTTCTGCAACTGGCCTTTGCTCAGCCCAAGCTCACCTCTCCATCAGGTCTCCATCCTCCCTCCACCACGGTGTCTCACTGCCTCTCCCTGCTAGGCTGAAACCTGGCCCAGGGGCAGCTTCAGAGCCACCAGGCCCCGTGCTCCCCCTGCATCTCCGCTGGCCTCTCCCTGCCACGCTTGGGCCCTGCCACATGGACACCTCGGCACTGAGCTCGGGCTGCTCTGTCCTTTGCAGGCAACTGTGGTGATGTGGAAGATCCTCCAGATGCCCTGCGTCCCACATGTGGTGACCGTGCATTTCCCCTGCCTCTTTGTGTATCTGCTCTTCCAAGTGCTCTTCAGCACCTTAGATATGCCAGAGGCGGCCAACACCTGCTGGAAGGGATGTCAGCAGCAACATGGCCTTGCCACCAGCCCCAGCAGGTGCTGCATGCAAGTCCTCCTGTCCCTGCCACGTGCCCAGGGCAGGAGCCAGTGCTCCCGGCATGACCTGGGCTTTTCTCTGCACACAGCTTTGCAGAGCAGACCCTGAAGGCCCTGCTCTGCCGACTGCACTATGAGGATGTGGTGGTGGCAATGGAAGACAAGCATGGCTGGGACATGCTGCTCTGTGCTGACACCCACCACTGTGCTGTGGGCATGCTGGCCAGGTGAGACCCCCTGCTCCCCAACTGCCCCTGGCATTTGTGCCCTGTCCCTGGGGTGCCCCACACAGTGGGGCCCGAGGTCTTGGGCCACAAGGCCTTGTCACCAAGGGACGGCCAAGGAGACTGCAAAAGGCTGGGAGAGGGGCGTGCCCAAGAGCAGCCACCTCCCAGAGGGCCTGGCTCCCCCTTGCTGGGTGCTGGGGAAAGGCCGGACCTCTGTGAGTCAGTCCTGGGAGAGCTTTAGCCCTGCTGCCTCAGGGTTTTGCTTGCGATTTCCTCCTATCAGAGAAATGCACCACACATCTGAAGCCTTGTGTTCCACAATTGCATTCCACCTGCTCGGGCTGCTCAGCAAAGACACGCCATGCCGGGATTTGGTGGCCATGGCGTTCCTTGTGGAGGTGAGGCTGAAGGCCAGCACTGCCTGGCTGAGCTGCCTCCCGGCTGTGTGCCCTCTCGCGGCCGCAGCTGCCCAGGACGGTGCCTATGCCCTGTGCTGCTGCCTGGGCCCGGCCCTGTGCGGCTCCCCCGTCACTGGCCTCGTGCCTTTCAGATCCTGGACTGCCTGGACTTGAGTGAATGCCGTGACAGCGTCCTGGAGGTCATGTCCAAGAAGCTGCAGAGCGAGTGCAGGGAGATGCGTCGCTTGGCCCTCAGAGGCCTCCTGGTGCTTGGCACCAGTGTCTCGGTGAGAAGAGGGCAGCGGCTGAAGCCATGATGCCAGCGTGGGAATGGGCAAGGCAGTCGCTTGGACTTGCCTGGCCTTGGGGTGCTGAGGCAGCTGCTCCCAGCTGTCCTGCCTCCCGCTTCAGCTGCTCCAGTGCTTTGGCACAGGCCTTTGGCCTCTGGGCCCTGTGGCAGCAGGATGGCCTTTCACACACGCATTTTCCACGCAGGCCGCAATAAGAATGTGGAGCTTGCATGAAAGGCTCGTGGAGCTGCTGCAGGAAAATGACAGCAACATGCTTAGGATGACCGTGGTTCTCCTCAGCCGTTTGTTCCTGTGCAATGGTGCCCCGCTAGCCAGCCCCCTCGCCCTGCAGCTGGCTGAGGCGCTCCTGCCGCTCTTTGACAACGTAAGGCTCTGTGCCTCCAGCCATGGCCACCGGCTGCTGCCTGCAAACTTTGTGCCCTGTGCATTTTCAGGCCTGTGCCCAGATGGGTGTGAAGCAGCCGATGCTGAAGTCTCTTCTTTCTTTCATACAGGATGATAGCCAGGTGCAGGTGTGCTCCATGTTCATCTTCCGAGAGATGCTGTATTTTTGGCCAGAAGAGGAAAAAAAGGCCCTGAAGTCACACGTGCGCCAGAGCCTGCTCCCACTGTTCTTCCATTGCCATGACGAGAACCAGCTTGTGGCAGAGGTGAGGACTCAGCGGCTGCTGCTGGCCCCCTGGCTGGGGGGCTTGGCTGCCTCCTGCTCTGGGACCTCATGAGCTGCAGCCTCCTCCTGGCCTTGGTGCAGGGACCTGTGCGGGTCCTGGGCTCTGGGCTCTGGTGCTATCTCCAGGTCTCTGCTGCTCTCCAGGACTCCCGGGAAACGCTGCATTCTTCAGCCACATTCCTGCACAGGAAGGATCTCCAACACATGCTGCAGCTGGATCAGACCTGGAGGTTCGGCGAGGCCCTGGTAAGGACGGCCTGCAAGCCCCAGCCTCAGGCTGGAGAAGCCCCCTGACCGCGCTGCTCAATGAGTGCGGCTGGCAGCTGCGTCCCTGCCCAGTGCTGCAGCGAGGGCCATCAGCCTGAGCCCCACACGCCACTGCCTTCTCTGGGCCGTGCGGGCTCTGCTCCAGGCTCCCGTGGGCCCGAGCCGAGTGCCCATGGAGTCCCGGGGCTGCGGGGCGGGCCGGCACCGCGGCTCCCCGGGCAGCAGCCGGCCCTCTGCCCCCTGCCCTCGGGAGCCCTTGGCCAGCGGCTGCTGGCCGCGCCTCAGGGCTGTGCGGGCCGGGGAGGCCGGGGCTGGGCGCAGGCAGCACCCGGCCCAGGGGCTGAGCCCGCACCAACCCTTCCCTCCTGCCGCTCTCTGCAGCTGGCAGAGGACAGGAGCCGAGCGGCCGAGCACCTGCGCCGGGCCCTGCGCTACCTGCAGAGCCCACAGGAGCCCCTGCGAGAGGTGGCCGTCAGGTTCATGGGTGAGCCACGAGCCCAGGCTGCCCTTTTCCTCCCCGGCCAGCCTCAGCTCGGCCCCAGCCCTGCCTGCTGCTTGGGCCCGGCGCCGTGGAGCCCCGCCTGGCCTGGGCATTGCTGCTGCCGCCCTCTGGCAGCCGTGCCCTGGGCCGGCAGCATGCGGCAAGGGCCGGGCTGAGCCCTGCCGGGCCAGCAGCCCGTGTGGCCACAGCGCCGGCAGCGCCGCTGGCAGGGAGTTGTGCCGCTGGGGCCGTGACAGGCTCTGTGTTCACAGGCATGGCCGGGCGGCACCTGAGGGGGCGGCAGCAAGAGCTGCAGCTGATCTGCACTGGTAAGTGAGGGCAGCGGGCTGCCAGCGGGGGCTGCCGGGGGGAGAGCTGCAAGCTTTGCCCCGGCTGCGGAGGGCTCTGCTCCCGTGAGATTTCAGGGCTACGTGTGCCATTGGTGGCCAGCAGTTTCGGGCTGATCCCCTTGCTCCCTGCTCCCTCCTGGCTATGGCAAGAGCCGGCTGGGATGGCCCTGGCAGGGGGCTCTCCTTGGCTCCCCGCAGATCCGGCTCTGACCGTGCCTCTGTTCCTCTCTCTTGCAGCCCTGGAACACCTGACGGGGGACAGGAGCAGTGCCGTGTCGCAGCTGGCACTTGAAACACTGCATGACCTCCTGGCAATACAGTGTGGGCGATATTCCACCAGCCAGAGGCTGCAGGATCAGCTGCGCAGGGCATGGAGGACTCGGCCTCGCCTGTCAGGGCTCGGGTGCCTGCTCTGCCGGACGACTTAGGAGGAGAGCTGATCTGGGAGGCTGTCTTTGCTGGGGCAACCTGTGCCAGGGGTAATTTTCCTTTTCTTTAAGATTTTTCTTTTCTTCATTTCCCAAATAGGGTCTGGGCTTTGGCCTAGCTGTGTCCCCTGCTGATTGTGAAGTGTGCCATCAGCTGAAGGGCTTTCTGGGCTAAAAATATCATCAAGTCACTTGGACTTGCTCTTTTTGGCCTCTAAAAGCTGGATCCAATTTTGGGGCAAATTTGGAGACCTCATCTATGGGTGGATGGAGCACCTAGGATTTTCCCAATTGCTGGGAATGGTTCTCCAGGTGCCTGGAGTATCCAGGGTCCTGGTAAGTTCCAGCCACGCACATGCCGTGGCAGTCAGAAGCAAAGGGACCCATCCCTTTTTGTGCTGCCTATGTCACTGCACCGGGGTCATGGGATGGGAACACACAGCCCTTGTGCCGGAGCTGAGCTGCTCTGCCCAGCACTGGTTGCCACCATCCAAGCTGGTTTTGCTTGTCCTGGTTCCCTGACAGCTGGGGCCCTGGGCAGAGCCCTGAGAGCCTGGTCTCCCCCCAGGGAAGGAGAAGGAGCCCCTGGAGAAGCTGTACCGGGTGGGGATGCTGCTGGTGCTGCTGCTGCTGCTGCTACTACTGCTGCTGGAGACAGCCAGGGTGACATAAAGCATGACAAGCTCTTCCTCAGCCTGGCCACGGGAGGCTGAAGGTGATTGACTTTGATTCTGGCACAAGCCAAACTTCACAGGGAATTTGCAGATGAGTCCCCACCGGAGGAAATTCTGCCAGATTTGGGCATGGCCCAGCCTGGCTGGGAACCAAAGGCTCTCCCTTTGCTGGGGCAGATGCAACTCATTCTTCAGTCGTTGCCCAGCTGCTTTTGGCAGGGCTGGGAGGATGGGCTGGGGTGGGTATGAAATGGGAGTGGGCTCCTGGCCCTGCCAACAGCCCCCAGCACCCCCCATGCCCCAGGGTGATGCTGGGCTGGGGCAGCCAGCCCAACACAAACAAAGCCCCATGGTGGGAGCAGAGGTGGGGCTCCAGAACCCGTGCTGGGGCTGCTTTGCTGTGCAGGCAAGGAAGGGCTGGGCTGCTCCACTGCCCTGGTTTGCTTTGGAGTCACCGTGATTTTGGGGGGCAGTGCAGGGAGGAAGAGAGAAAGTGTGGGCTTCCCACAGCCATGGCTGGGTTTTTCCCTAGCATGTAGAAGTGGGGCCTTCCTCAAGGCCCTGACAGAGATAAGAGTTTTTACCGTTTTTTCTTGTTTTCCCTTTTTGAATCTAATGTCTTTTCAAGAATGTGTTGTTTGTTTTTCCAGAGAAAGCGTTCGAGGTGGTCCAGTGCGGATGGGGAAGTGCTGGGGAGCAGCTGTGGCGTGGATGGGCCGTGCTCTTGGAGAAGGCTGAGGCCATGGTTTGGGAGCAGCTTTTCTTCCAGCCGTGGCTGGCGTGAGGTGGGTCCCTGTGTGCTTGGCAGGGTGGGATCAGAGCCTTTGGGAGCTGGCAGCGAGCACAGGAGCATCCTGCTCTGGGCAGCTGCTGAGGGCTGGATGTGCCCTGGCTGGCTGCAGGCTGGGCACATGTCCTGCCCTCCTGCTCTGCTGCCAAAGGCAGCAGGGATGGGCAGCTCTGGGCACAGCCAGCATGGCCTGGGCACCACAGGCCTTGGCACAAGGGCACAGGAGCCCTCAGCTGATGGGCACTTTCTGCTTTCTCTCCTTGCAGCCGGGCTCTGCGGGTGCTGAGGCTGCTCTGGGCTCTGCCAGGGCTCTGCTGGGCTCAGCCCTGGGCCCAGCTGGGCTGGCTCTGCCCTCACATTGCTCTGACAGCTCTGCATCAGACGAGCCCATTGCGAGCACAGCACCTGAGCTTTCTGCTTTGGCAGGTGAGTGAGACTCTGCTGCAGGCCCAGAGATTGCAGCTGGGGACACACATCCAATTTGCAAGGACCCAAACTCTCCACAGTCCCGGCTGAATTCCTGGATCTGCACAGGGTGTTTTGTCTGTCCCATTCTTGCTTCTTTATTGGCTGGAATTGTGCAATTGCACTTTGTTCCTCCTCTAGCAGTGCCACGAGTGGGCCAAAGCTGGCAAGTGGGCTGTGCTCCTGAGGCAGTGCAGTCTGGAGCTGATGGATGGAGAACTGCCCTTCTGCACTTCCAAACCAGAGGAAAAAGCCGTAAGTGGGACTTTGTGTCTCTAAGAAATCCCTGGCAGTTTCAAAGGGAATGTGTGGCTCATTCCCAGGCTGAGAAGGAAGGTCATCTTCTAAAGGATTTGGGCTTTGACAGAGTTTCCATTCCCAGTCCTGCGTGGAGCTGGAAGGGTACAAAGCAATTTCCTCTTGCTTCGACCACAATTTCAAATACCAGTGTTGGAAACAAAGCCCAAAATCTTTTAAGAGGCTTTTGAGGTCACAAAGATGGATCCATGCTATCAGCACATTTACAATGTAAATAACTGAGTTCTCTTTTTAAAAAGATTATTTACCTGTTAATGCAAAGAATGTAACTTGGCATTTATGTTTTTTTTTTCATTAACTGTATGTTATGTTTTTTCACTAACACTTGGATTTTATGCTTATCTTTTACAATTTATCAATTTTTTTTCCTTTTCCCCCTTTTTTCCTTTTAATAGAAAACATGTCCTACAAAAGGAATGTCCTTTGCTCCTGGTTCCCGTGTGGAGCAGCTCCCTTCCTGCTGGCTGAGCTGCTCAGGCAGAGCCCGGCAGCTCCTGGCCCTGCAGGGCTGAGGCTTTTCCCCGTTGCTGGGCACAGACTGATGGAGCAGCACTGCTGAACACGGGCACACAGAGGGAGCAGCAGCAGCTGCCTTTGGCCACCTGAGGCTCTAAGGCCCAAACTCTGAGCAGCCAGGGCTGGAAGAGACTGGCAGGATCCGGTCCCTGACTATGGCCCAGGGCTGCACAAATGACCCCACAGCAGCAGCAGCAGCAGCAGCACATGGAGCTGACTTTGAGCACAGCCCCTGCCCCTCTTCCCTCCCGTGTGCAGCGGTGTCACAGCAGCCTGAGGCACCTGGGAGCCCCCAGTGCCAGCAGGGACTGGAGATGGCAGCCCTGGGCTCCTGGAGGCTGTGCAAGGAACGGAGCTGGGCACTCCCTGTCCATGAGGAGCTTCCAGATGGAAAAGGCTGCTGTGCCCAGGCAGCTCCAAGGGCACAGAAAGGAGGCTCTGGAGCACTGGATCTGTGCCAGTGCCACAGTCCTGGGCAGCAGCCAGCGAGCCCTGGGGGAACAGAGGGCACAGCAAGAGGGACAGAACCAGGCAAGGGCAGAGACTGGAGAGAGCCAGGCCTGGGAGTAGGAACAGCTGCTCCATTGCACTCTTGGAGAAAGCTCTTGGCTGGTTCAAAGCAGTGAAAGGCGTGAAGGGCAGAGAGGAGGCCACAGCAAACAATGCTCCTGTTTGCACAGCCTCCCTTCTCCGTGTCCCAGAAGGAATTGCATGGACTGTGTTCTTCTCTCCGAGCCGTCTTGTTCAGCATGAGCAGCTCAGCACCTGGAGCTGAAGGAGCTGAAGCCTCAGGCCACAGGAGCTGGGCAAGAGGGAACTTTTGGAGCAAAGTAATGCTGCTAAAATAGCCCCAGCTGAATGCAGTGGATATAATCATGGAATCACAGAATCCTTTCTGTTGGAAAAGCCCTCTGAGCTCACCCAGTGCAGCCGCTCACCCAGCAGTGCCAAGCCCAGCAGTAAACCACGTCCCTGGAGTGCCAAGGCCTGGACACGAGCCCTGAGTGAGGCCTGGACAGCAGGCCCTGAGCCAAAGGTGGCCTCTGGATGAACCTTCCAAGCAAAGGTTGTCTTTGTATCTGCTCCCTAATGAAGTATGCATGGTCATCAGCCCTGTGATAGATGTAGCCACTCATTAGTGAAACATGTATTGACCTTTGTGTATTTAGAAGCCAGACAAGGCCATGAAATCTGACATCTGGCCTTATTTGAGGCTGTATGGTCAAAGTCAGCTCCCTTGGTTCCTCCTTGAGCCCTGGCCAGGCTTTGGGAGGGACCCAAGAGGAGGATGAAAGCAGATGTTGCCACACTAGCAGTGCTGTCAGTTTGTTCATTCAGCACTGTCAGAACTGGGCCCTCTCCCAGCGGGGTTGGAGCCTCACCTGGGGCTGGAGGCACCTGCAGGAATTCCCAGTGCCCAGGAGTGGCTCTGCAGCCCTTGGCTGTGACAGCTTCCCCAGCTGCTGTGTGGGTCTGGGGGATGGTAAAGGCTGAGGGTAAATGCTGCTGGATCTTTGTTAATCACTGCAGGCACTCTTTGGTGGGGATGGTTGGGTGCATTGCTGAGCTGCTCCTTTTGTGATTCTTTGCTGCTCTGAGCTGCAGGAAATGACTTTCCTTCAGTTGGTGTCTGTGTCTTTGGTGCTGACCCTGCCCACTGGCAAAACAAAACTGGCACAGTCTGGCCAGATGCCAACAAAATGTCACTTGTTCAGTGTAAATGTGAGGAATCAGTGCCATCAGAAATTCCCAGCTGGGAAGCCCTTCCCTGGAGTTCCCTGGCTCTGGAGTGGGCTGAGGTCAGAGCCCCATGTGAGCAGTGGGGCAGACGGGTAAAAGAAGCTGCACCCCTGGATGGCTTCAAATGCATCCAAAAATTGCAAATGGAAAAGGAAAAGACCTTGTGGGTTTGGGCAAACAAAGATGAATTTGTTAAGAGTACATTGGGAACAGCACCTTCAGAAGGAACAAATTTTCTGTTGCTTATGGAGCAACAGAAGAAGGTTTTAATGTTGAGCTCAGATGCACTTGTGCAAGTGAAATTTCAATATAATAAATAACTATATACATGTTTAAAGTATAATAAGACCTTCATACTTATGTTTCTAGATTTATATATATGTCTATATATATTTCTATATCAATATGTACATACAAAATAATAATAATAATGTGAAATATTGCTGAAAATACTAATTTGGTATCTTTGGCTGCTCAGGGATGTAACACTAAATACCCTACAGAACAGGATTGGCCAGGACCCTAGTGTCAGTGGTCAACTTTGTGAGATTGTATACAATGAAAAAGGGAGAAAGGGAGGAAATTGGCTATTTTTACAGGATTTGCTGATACTGTGATGCAGAGTCCTTTGTCTGTTCCTGTGAAAAATACAGTGATTTTGCCTGCAGGGTTTTTCATGTACCAGACTATGCACAAGCTGCAGGATTGGTTAAAAGGGTGAAGGGGTTCTTAAAAAAGAGCATTTGGAAAGATGAGGAGATGGGAACCTTTGCCCATGGAGAACCCATCTCCCAGATGTGCTCCATGCCCTTCACAATGGCCCATGGGGGAAATGGAAACCCCCTGGCTGTGCACGGCTGCCCCCAGTTTGCAAATCCAGCCATGGGCAGTGAGACTTGGGCTGCCTGGGAAATTGTTCTGGCTGTGATGGCCCCTGGCAGGGCCAGCCCAGAGGCTGCAGGGCTGGGCCTTCATGCATTGGAATTCATTATGATAAATTCAAAGCCAATGAGAGCTATCAGTTCTGAAATAGGAATTCAGATTCCTCCAGGACACTTTGCTTTGGTAACTGCTCCCTTGGAGCTTGGCCTTGCAAAGTGTTCCTGTCATGGCAAGAGGAACTGATGCAGAATATCCAGGAGAAATTACAGTAATTCTGTTAAATAATAGTGAACAAGATTGGATTATTCAACCCCATGACAGGTAGCACAATTATTGATCTTGCAATTTTAAGAACAATTGTGAAAACAGGAGATCCACCTCCAGCCACCACTGTTTGTGGAGAGTGTGGGTCCCGAGGCCAAAAGGCCCTCCCGAGGCAGCTGAAGGAGCAGCTCCTAGGAAAGATAACTCTGAGTCCTGGAACCTGGACAGGAACAATGGGAATGTGTCCCTGCAGCCAAGGATTCTGTGTGAGAACAAGTAGATCTGACAGGAGATTGTTTTACACATCCTGCCAGACCAGATCTCCCTGTTTGCCCCAAGGGCCGTTTTGGGAAATGCTCTGATCCACGGGGCTCCATGTGAAGGCTGCTGTGACACTGAGGGCCACGCTCCCGGCCCTGCTCCTGCTGCCCCACTGCTGCTGGCACAGCCACCGTGCCCTTGGCCTTCTTGGCCCCCTGGCCCCACGCTGCCTCATCTTCAGCTGCTCACGGCCGCCAGCCCTGCGTCCTTTGGGCCCACGCAGCTCCCCAGCCACAAAGGTGCCCATTGCACTTCAGATACTGCAGGCACCATTGCAAGATGGCCTTCCTGTGCTACCACCTCATGTTCCAAGTGGATATCATAAAGTTTGATAGGAATAGGATTCTAAGTCACTCTGTTTAAATTAAAATGATCCAATTCAACTGTACAGGAAATTGCTCTTAATTAAATTTTCCCTATCTGCTGTGTGCAAGCATCATTCTCTTTCCAAAACTAGGTTTTTAGTTCTTCAAACTCTGAGAAGGAAATTTAAAAATACCTATTGCTGCCTTTGTTACTTTTGTATCAGGCATGAATATGGTTTTTCTTTCGGCCTTCCTAGCTGGCCCTCTTCAGTCTACTGCTACTGGCCAAGGTCTCAGCTTGCTCTACAAGTCTTAAACACCAGGAACATGAAATGTTCCTTTCTAACTCACCTCAGGATCTTCAGCACTGCTGAATACATGCTTCAGGTGTCCTGTAGTGGGAAGGGAAAATGAACCAGATGCTGTCAGAAAACTGCCTGGGCTGCTGAATCCCACAGAACAAGTCAACCCAAACAGAGATGATTTCCCATTTCAAACCATCCCTCCAGGAGACACATCTCATTCACACAGCCAGCAAGAGATCAGGACAATATTCTTGATTGTGCCTACACTGCAGCCAGTTTAGCCAGGAAATGAATACAAATATGATCAAGCAAATGCAAAGTGTTTCTAACACTCAATGCTCCTGTTCTACCAAACACATAAGATGGCTTCTGAAATCTTCTCCTTCAGGTACTCTTTTTGTTTTCACTCAGTGTCATGCACTAATTCCGATTAACTTGCAGGAAACCGTTGCCCAGAAAAGCTTCCCCAAAATCCCCCAGAGGTGCCGCAGTTCTATTGTGGAAAAGCACAGCAGCACTTCCTTTCAAAGGGAACAACTATTTTAGCATTTAGTAAAAGGTCAAGTTAGTCAAATCCTTTCATGACAAAATTTAAAAAGAAAGAAGCTCTCTCTTAGTTCTGGGAACAACTGCAGAGTTTTTGGAAAGCCTTAAAGAAGCTCTGCCAGTCTACATTTTCAAAGGTGTCTTGCTTCTCCCAGCAACCTGAGGAAATGACAGACTCTGCTGCCACAGACTCTCCCGTGCAGGGAACGGAAGCCCTGCAGGTTCCCCTACAAATGCTGCCCCTGTGGCTACAGACACCCCCTTTCAGCTGAACCTCTTGACAGGAGCTTTACCAAACCAGAGGCATCCTAATGCTCTTTCTGTTTCAAAATCAGAAACTCAGTCCCCAAGAAAGAGGAGGAAGACATACAAAAGCCAGGTTAGGATACACCCTAACCTAAGCAGAAGGGAAGCCTCTACTTACGTGCGAAATTCGTGAAATAATAAATGGAATAAGTAATGCCATATGCAGCAAAAGCTGCAGTGACCAGATGGTTAATTATTGGCATTTCTGCAATATTTCTAAACTCTAAAAAAACAAGCCTCTTGTCAGTGGGCAGCTGCCTACTGACAGATGCTTTGACCAGGAAAGTTCTCCTGATCTGAGCAAGGCCTTGGGCTGCTCTGACACTCAGGCCTTCCGTGCACCAAGGCAACCTTCTGATGCCATTATGACGATGGGGCAACCATGCCCTGACATCACAAAGGGACAGCTCTGTGTTGGTCTGTGAGTTTATGCAAAGCAATAACTAACCTTCCCTACAGAAAACACAAAAGAGCCTGGGAAATTCTCATCTGTCACAAAGCAGCAAAAATTCCCCTCATGGGCCAAACCCTGTTGTTCAGGGATCCAAGAGGAACTCCAGGAGTGCCCCAAGCACCCACAGCCTGTACCCCAACTGAGCACTCAGATGGGACACAAGCAAAGGAAACCAGACCAAGATAATGGCCCACAGCATTGCACGTGTGAGAAATGACTCTCACTTTTAAAATTTTAAAGGTTTAGTAAACCTTAACAAAGGACTGAATAAGGAAAAGTCGCATCATTGGGAGTCTCTGTGATTAGTAGCCACGTGCTCATCTGCATAAAGGATGCTCTGCCTTTTATACCCTCAGCCCCTCCAAAAGTTTTGTCAGTCAACTCTTTCTCTGCTGTCCATTGGTGGAGATTACTTTCCTGCATCCCGTCTGGAGGTCAGGTGTTGTTACACCCTGCCTGCTGGTCACAAGCCAGCCCTCCCCAAATGCCCTGACTACCAAGGCGATTACAAAGGGGACAAGAAAGGGGACTATGGGAGGATAAATTACAATACCATCATTACACATTTGAAAATCCACATAACATCTACTTCTTTATTGTCAGAGCCAACCATTGCATTACTTTTCCAGAACACACAGAACCAGGAGAGAAGCCACTGTTGGCATCACAGCTGAAATGCTTCCTAACAAATCTCCCCACATATTTGCACCTTTATTGGACATGCCCAGGGCTCTGGTGCATGTACATCTCTGCCTTTCTTCCCCTTTGGCAGCAGTCAAACTGGCAGCATCTGCCCGCCAGCAGCAGCTGCTCCCATCTGGGAACGCCGCTGGCGGTGCTGATTTCCAGAGGCTTCTGTGTGCCAGGGGAAGCCAAGGCAGGAGCGGGTTGAACGGCGCTGGCGCTGCTGCTGCTCTGTGCCAGAGAGCCCCGGCTGGGCAGGGCACGGTGCCCACTGCGCTGCGGGCTCCTTCTCCTGCCACAGCTGGGCACACCTGGCAGCAAGGCATGACAACCTGTGGGCAAGCCAAGGGGTTTCTGGGGCTGCACTGCTCTGCACACACCCAGCACACCTGCAGCACAGAATTTTAACCCTCAAACAGCTAAACCAAAGGGAAACAGCTGGAAAAGATTTCATTTCAACCATTCTTTATGCTTCAATATAAATTACCAAAATCAACGTTACCAAGCAGGGCATGATCCACCCTGCCAGCTCAGTGTGAGAAAAGAGGCATTACTTTATTTCAGTGCTGGGTGTGTGAGGAATCACTCCCCTGAAACATGCACACCCACGTGGTGGTATCCATGGAACTAAGACATTACTTTCATTACTTTTATTCATTACTTTGCTCAAACTCACAGGCTAAACATTCTCCCAAAGTATTTGACATGTTTAAATCACTTCCCCAAAATTACTGACATATAGAGTAGGGGTCTCTTGAGGGTCTCTGGTGGTCATGGGGTGAACATCCTGTTCCTCAAATTCTCCTTCCATGGTTAAGAGCCTTCTTCTCCTTGAATGCATTGCAGCTACCTCCCCAGTAGGCCCACTGTCTTTATTCTCAAGGCTGACATCCACTTGCACACATTAACCACTGCTGTGAGGGAAGGTACGACTAAGCACTGCCTGTTAAAGCTTAACAAATTCACAATTTAATGCAGGTCAACACTTCCCCAACATCTCTCGTTCCTTCTCTGGGAATCAAACACAATCATTTTGTGATCCCTGAGCCCAAGGCCGCCTCCAGCCCTCCTGTCACCCAGCAGCCCTTCTCTCCTCACAAACAGCAGGCCCAGCAGTGCCTTCCCTCACTGGCTCAGTCCCCAGCTGTGTCAGGAGTTCTCTGTCACACACTCCAGGACCATCCTGGACTGTTTGCTCTCCGCTGCACTCTGTTGCCAGCAGACATCGCCACCCTGTTCCATGCCCCTTGCAGAACCCTGCACCTGCTGTCCATGGGCACCTGGAAGGGGAGGCGCTCACGGCAGAGATGCACCAGCTGCCCTGGGCACAAACCAAAACCCTCTGGGGCACAGCTGCTGGGCTGGGTCTGGCACAGCTCTGCACGCCCCACTCCTCATGGGCTCTGGGCTGGAAATGCAATTGCACTTTCTGCCTCATGGAGAAACACCGGGGCTGCACAAACAACGGCCAGCAGGACACATCCCAAAGGCACTGCAGCATGGAGCTGAGAAGGAAGAACACCCTTCCCCAATTCCTAACCATAGCAAAACCACCATCATTGGGACTTTTAATCTTCTGAATGTAGAGTTGATTCACAGGGTGACAAAGGAATCTTCCAATGGAGTTGAAGTTTGGTAGAGTATTTTTTCTGAGTCCTACTCAGACGGTTGATTTGAAAATTTATTTTAAAATATTTTTTAAAAGGCTGTGCAGTCATATGGTTTTGTTCTAATACCAAAATGGCTAGATGAAATGTACTGGCATTTTAATTACATCCAAACTGATTAGTCTGTAAAAGCTTCCCTGCAGAACAGCCACTAAACAAGAAATGAAAATCTGTGGACTGTTGACTTTGCAAATTTCTACTAAACTTATCAGACAATGAGGCATTTTTAGTTAGACCATAGAGCAAATTAATTCCTATGGATAACTTGATTTGGATAAACCTGTTGATTTCAAATTAAAACTGCCAGCACATACTAAGTAGAAATCTGAATACTCACTTCTATGAGCTCTGAATTATTTGATAGTCATTGTTCGCCATATTAACAAAAAAAACATTCTGGCTAATTTTTTTACTTACAGCCAGCTCTTCAACACTCTTTGTAACACCAGAAAGAGAGTTTGTAGCAATGTGAACCATGGGTTAGTGGAGCATTGCAGAAGGCTCCTATGTCAGCACTAAACGTTCACATTTACCGTGGCATCACTTCTTGCCTTTAATTCCAAGCTACAGCTCAGTTCCTGCAGTACAGATTCACACTTTTAGTCTGTATTTGCAGCTGGTTCTTACTTTCCTGTCCAGAAAAAAATCATGCTTGGATCTCAAATCAAAATAAAACGAGAAGAGACTCAGGTTCTGGATATGTATAGCAAGAACTAAGAGATTTTTTTGCAAATACGTTGAAAAGTTGTTTGTACCTGCTGCAAAAACGGCAGATTAAGGACTTGCACTCTAACTTGCAAGCTGAGCTTTGCCTGTTCTTTCTGGACTGATTTCTTGAGGCCAGACACTGAACCCAATCAGTAAGAAAATCAAAACCACAGGAGTAGTTTGGAGAATATTGTAAATTATTCTGTCATGATGCTTTTTGCCTGAAAGTTCTGGCCATCATCCGATTGGAGTAATTAGAGGAGATTGAAGCCATCACACTGTGCCTGTGCACACAATTTCTTCCCAGGAGTAATCCATGAAGCAATGCTGACAAACCCACACCAGCAGCTGCTGCCACACAGTCATGAAGCAGAGAATCTGTATTTCTGCTACACTTGGACAGCTGAAGATGCCTCTGCTGAGCTAATTTTAGTGACTGCCCACCACAGATGAGACCTTGAGGTCAGTCGCCAGCAAGTCAGGGCAGTTAATATTCTGCCTAAATGAAGTGAGTCTAGCAATACATAGACCATGGAGCCTGAGGAAAGCCAGCAGCTGTGGGAGATTTAATTTGTTTCCGTATCTTTCTTTTTACTAATTTATTGCAGTCAATTATTTCAAGAATGGAAACTTTTGGCATACCATTGGCTGGAAGGTTGGTCAATCTTCCATTCATGACTCCTCTGAAAGCATCACCCCAGTGTTTTTATCAGTAGCTCTTCCATCATCATGGCTCACACAGCATTTCCTGCAGCTCTTGCTGGAGTCAGGGAAAGGCACCAGGAGAAGGGGGAGGAAGCTGTGTGCAGAGGCTGTGTCAGCTACAGAGACATTTGTTTCCTCTGATTTGGCTGAATGGCTGCAGGAGCCTTGCTGGCACTGCTGGCGGGGTGGCCTTTTGCAGGGCTGGGCAGAGTTTGGGGCCCAGGATCCCTCCTCTCGGTGGGACACCGGGGTGAGCAGCCCCTGTCCCAGGCAGGAGCAGAGGTTCTGTGGCTCTGCCCTGGGCACAGGGACCTGCCACTGCCACGAGCTCCTGCCGCGGCTCCTCTGGGGCAGCTCCTGCTCTGCAGTGATGATGGGCGCAGCTGGGGGTGGCTGCAGTGGAGGGTGGCTTCCAGTGGGCTCTGCTGGTCTGCCACACTGGAGCCAGCAGAGCTTCTGGAAGGAGCCTCCTCTTGTGAGCTGCTGGAGCTGGAGCTGGCCACAGAGCCGCTGTGCTCATCCCTGACAGGCCCAGAGCACAGCAGCCTCTGGGCCTCCTTGCTGCACCATGGCACTGAGGAGCCATGGACCAGAGGTTCAGTATGTGTGACTCAGTTTCCTGATAAACTGTGCTAAGAAAACCCTGCATCCCTCCTGCCAGATCTGAGACACTCCAAGAAATCTGTTGGCACACTGGGAACTCAGAATTGTTTGCATTTTGAACAATTCTCTTATGAGTGCTTTTGATTGTTCTTGTCATTTTGTGTTGATTGATGCAGTTGATCCTTCAGAGAAGTTTTCCTAATAATACAAAACATAGGGAATTGTGGAGACCCTGGGGGGCATTGCCTGGTCTAGGGAGACACAAGAAGCTTCCCTCAAAAAGCTGTTAGACCCCATTGGCTCCTTCCCCTGTTCCTTTGTCTGTTCCTGTGTTCCTGAGCCACACCTTCCCTATTCCCTGATCGGCCCCCTTATCTTTGTACTGCCCCGAGATCAGGGTCAGCCCCCAGGCCCCTGTGGAGACAAAGTGAGACCCTCTCTGTGTGGGTGCTGGGACCTGAACATCTCCCTGCACAGCTGAATAAAACATCTGTGGAGATTATGCAAAGGTCCTTTTTGCCTCTTTACCCTGGACTGTGCTAGCAGCAATTCAGACTGCTACAGAGGAGAAGCTGCAGTACTGGCACCAAGATTTTGGCAACTTGACCATAGGCACAGAGGGCGTGCAGGATGCTGCTCTATGAATTCCTTAACCAGCCATCTCTGGTGCTGGCATATTCCCTCCAGCTTCTGGTGCAGCCAGGGCCACCTTTGGTCCAGCAGATGACATTGTTATTTGAAAAATTCGGCCCACACCTTGGGCAGGACGCCATGCACAGGCTCTGGTCCTGCAGCCCCTGCTCAGCTGGGGACAGTGCTCCCTGTGGGGAAGATGGAGCAGCCATCACAGGGTCTGGGGGGCTGTTTTCAGCAAGGTGGCCAGGCTCTCTCCCTGCTGGACTCTAGCAATTGTTTGGGGGAGCTGATGGCACATTGTATGTAGTCCTGTTCATCCTACTCAGAAAACCTGACAGCTTCTATCATTCTTCTGCAGAGTGGGCACGCTGGATTTCTCTTTGCCCACTGCAGGATGCAGCCCAAGCAGAACTGGTGGTGACAGGGCAGAGAAAAATTCACATCCTTCTTAGTGCCCTGGCAGATGGGACAGCTCTATTCTGTCCCCATGGCCATGTCTGTCTGTCACAGTAAGAGGCAAGAGCTGAGGACCATGAGCTGGTCTCATTTGCAATCTTGCTTGGCCAGAGCCCAAGCTCCAGCCAGAGTGGTCCAGACTCTGTCAATGCCCAAACATAAGCAGAAAGGGATGTTGTATCACAATCCATTCCTTGGTGAAGGAGGTCCATGGCAGCCTCAAGAGGCACCTCAGACACTCAACAGTCCAGGCAGTAACTATGGGCAGGACACAGATGGCAGTTCATGGCTGGGAGAGCATTCGTAGACATATCCAAGGACAAATTTCCCAGGAACTCTCCCCAGCTCTGGGATTTGCCGATCAGCTCTGTCAGAAGCTTCATCAGAACAACCAAAGTCCTAAAAAGCAGCTCCCAGACACTTTTCCTACCATCCTGCCTGAGTAGCCGGGTTGCTTGCTGCAAAACACTCTTCTTCTCCTCTTCCCCAATGCCCTGTGGACACTTGCAGCCAAAATAAAAAGCTCCTGGCCCTCTGTGTGATGTGATCCTACAGTTTTTATATTTCCATGCTGGGATGAAAGAAAGCTGTGCACTTGGCCTTCCTGCAGGCTGAGGTGGTCCCAGCAGACATCCTGCTGCATTTTTGGGGAATGTGTGACAGTGAGTGGAGAGGGTGACAGAGAGGCCGAGATCATAGAGTGGAAACTCAGCTCCAGAGAGGCAGTGCAGACTCTCCCTGCTGAATGCCTGCTGGGGCTGGCAAAGAAGGAAAATGCCCCAATAACAGCCCGGTGGCACTGTGTCTCAGGGACAGGTACAGGGAGGTGACAACAAAGAGCAGCATGGCCTGGTCTCACAGCCTCTAGGAAGCAGTGACAGAGGAGCCTCATGTGCCAGAGGTTTCAGAAAGGCTGTCCTCTTAAATGGCCACTCTGAAACCCCTCTCTTTGCCTCTTGGGTTTGTGAATGCTTTTGACAGCCACAGCACCCTGGGGTAACGCGTTCCACGATTTCATTAAGCACTCCTTGAAAAGCACCTCCCATTGTTCAGCTGAGCCGCCAGCCTGGTCATTTCAGAGGGTGCTGCCTTGGTGGAGAGAAAAATCAATCTTCTGCCTTTCAGGGTGCTGAAGGAGAAGGGACTCTTCACCATCCAACACCTGGCTGGGTCCCATTCAAGGTCCTGCTTTGTAGACTTGGTGAAGTTTGCTTGGCAGTTACCAGCGAGGTGAGAACATTGTTCTGAGTTGTCCCCCATACTTCATACATGGTGTGTAGAGTAGGTATGTGCTTGTTCATCTCCATGTGTGCTCAGGGTCTGCCTTCATTTCTGGTTTTAAAGCTGACCTTTCTAATGTCTGTCAGCTGGCTGTAGGATCTGTAGGTACATGCAGCTGTATTTACTGGCAGGTCGGGTATCTGAAACTCATCTTTGAGTGTGGTGCCTTTATAATGCAATGTGCAAATGCAGAAACTGAGACACTGATGATGTTATTTGCCAGAGTACCAGTCTCTGCCCAAGCTATAATTCAACGCTGCAAATTATTCTGTAGACCTGAGCCTGTGTTTTCTGTTTCCTGGCTGAGTGCTTCAGCTGCTGGTGTTGCTTTTTTGAACAGGAGCACCTGACTCTTTAATCTTTATGACTATGCCTTCATGATTTGAAAGCAGCCCTTGCTTTAATTTTCTAGTAAAAGGACCTAAAATCAAAGCTGTGGACATTTTAGAAGGGTTAAGTAGAACACTGAATGAAATTTTTATTTTAGGCCTGCAGTGAGCAGGTCTGAGGCCAGAAAGTGGTGCCCGAGTAAGTGCCTTTCTGTGCTGGTGCTCTCCTGCTCTTCCTGTACTTGTATGTTCCTCTAGACCCAGTGGGAAGTGTTGTCATTTTCTGGGACTTCTGTTGAAGGCAACTGGTTTTCTTTTCCAGGTGATTCTTATGTTTCCCCTCATGACTTCCCCAGATGACCGACCTCCATTCCAAGGTGTCCTGCTCTGCCATTGTCACTCTGGGAGAGCTCTTTGAGACCTTGAAGAAGGACATGGACTCTGAGGTGGATGAGGTTGCTTGGGTCCTTCTCCAGATGGTGTCCATCTCCCCAGAATTTGTTCAGAAAGCAGCCAGTCAGACCCTGGGGATCCTGGTGGAGAATGTGACTCCTGCACGAGCAATGACTGCTCTCACGGACATGGGAGTCAAGTAGGTTCTTCTTCTTTTAGTGATGTTCTTCACCTTCGTGTGTGTGGGAGGGAGAAGGGATGAGACAGAGAATGGGAATGGTGGGAGGGAAGGGTCCTGTATCCTGCATCTTCTATGAACTCAGTGACTTGATTCTCCAACTAACCTCACTTCTGTCCTCTTGTCACCTATTTCTGCCCTCCTGCAGCCCATTAGTTCTCAGAATCACAGAAGTGTAGAATATGGGGAGCTGGAAGGGGCCCATCAGGACCATGGAGTCCAGCTCCTGGCCTTGCCCAGAGCAGCCCAAGGGTCACACCAAGTGCCTGAGATTGCTGTCCAAATGCTCCTTCAACCCTGTCAGGCTTGGTGCTGTGACCACTGCCCTGGGGAGCCTGTTCCAGTGCCCAGCCACCCTCTGGGTGAAAAACCCTTTTTCCTGATACCCAAACTAAAGCTCCTGTGACTCAGCTTCCTGCTGCTTCCTGGAGTTCTCCCAGTCTGTCAGATTTTCCTAGATGTGGTGATCAGTGGGGAAGGGAAAGTGCCTGCAAAGGCCAAGGATAGAGCCTTGTGCTTTTGTGGGCAGAGGGGCAATTGCAATTGCAGCTGTGAGCAGTGTTTGGTATTTCACAGAGGCCCTGGGAAAACCATGTCTCCTCATGATGCCACTGACTTGGGAAATGAGGAGGGTGCTTGCTGGGGCGTGGAGCACATGGGGGACAATCTGCTGGGTGTGGCACAGCCTGCACAGCAGGTGCAGCTCCTGCCAAAGGAGTCTTGTATGACTGTCCTGGCTTAGAGCTCTACTTTCTATGCAAACTGATGTTTCATGTTAGCCTTGAGAAGATGAACCACTCTACAGGCACCTCCACAGGCTGACAGCCATGGGACAGTTGGAGCAAATGCTGCCTTAAATGTTGGTGCTGGGCTTGATAGTTCCCAAGACACTCTCTAGAACAGGACAGCCTGGCTAAACTGCCTGCCCCCCTTTCCTCAGCTTTGCAATAGGGTAAAACATTCAGATGGATCCATTGCCAAGCCCCACAGAAGAAACAGGTTGCATTGCTGGATATTCTGCAACTTCACAGCCCACCACGTGTTTTCCCTGCATTTGTTGTTTTCCAGAGGTCTGCAGATTTGGGGATAAATGGCTGGAAAGAGCCTCAGTCCTGCTGTAGCTCTGTGTACTGGGTGCCCTCTGATGGGTCAGCATCAATTGTCCTTAATTTCTAAATTATTCATATGTCATCTATTTCTTTAATCTTTCTCCGAGTAAATACTGTGAAAGAAACTGAGTATCAGACAGATCAGGGAGACTGAATTCCTCCCTCTTCCGTGCAGGCAGGCCTAGTGTGCAATGCTACCTTTGTGTTTAGCTGAGGACAGAGCCTTGTGCAGGTGTCTGAAGGCGCAGGGAGAGCCCGGGCTCCTTCCCCCAGCAAGGGCAGGGAGCAGCTCTGGCCAAGGCCGGTGCTGCCGCTGCTCCTTGTCCCTGTGCCCAGGGTTTGCTCTCTCCTCCCCAGCAGCCGCCCCGCCCCGGTGCGCGAGTGTGCGGCCCAACTCCTCCTGTCCCTGGTGGAGAGAATTGGAGTCACCCAGCTCGCAGGCACCCCCAGGGCTGAGAGGCTGCCACACGTGGCAGGGAAGCTTGCTCAGGACTGCCACAAGGACACAAGTAATGATCATCATTTCACCTCCCAAAACAGGAAAACCGTTTTGTGTCTGGCTGTAAAGGTGAAACCACACAAGAGTGGAAACTAAAGGGAATATGAAGTTACCTCATGGTGTGAATAAGGGTCACAGAACTATGGAATATGCTGAGTTGGAAGGGCCCATCAGGTTCATCGAGCCCATCTCCTGGCCATGTGCAGTGACCCCAAGAGTCACTCCATGTGCTTGAGAGCACTGTCCAAACTCTTCTTGAGCTCTGTCAGCCTTGGCACTGTGACCACTGCTCTGGGCTGCCTGGGCAAATGGCTGTGCTGGGAAACCTGAGGTTGGCCAGCAAAAAGGAACATTGCCACCTTTTTCCGGTGGCTTGAAGGATTCTTTACTGAGATCAAAAGAGCTCAGATCACCCAGTCCAACAGTTTTGTTTGGCCTTAGGTGCACAACACAAAGCCAAAGTGTTTGCTAATGTTCATCACTGAAGGATCCCAACATCCATTTCCCATTAACTTCAGACTTTCTAGAAATATTTCGGGGGTCTTTAGCCAACATATTCAGTTTTTCTAAACCTGTTCTGCAGATTTCTAGAATGCTGTTATCTGTGGCTTAGTGAGGTCCACATTTCTTCTTGAAGAAAACTGTGGTTTCCTAGTGGCAAAATCAACCCAAACCACCAAAATCCCCTTCCTTTGAAGATTAAATTAAATTCCCATGAATAGCTGCCAAGAACACCAGAGCAACTAGCTGCCCCTGTGCATACCCATCGTATAGAATAATCAATAGGATGCATGAGGTGTTTTGTCCTGGCTTCCCTGCCAGGTAAAGAAAGGCAAATTATTGTGCAATGGCAGCAAGACACTGCTAATAGGCTCTGACAACAAAGCAGATGTGTTTTGCTTGCTCCCTGGGATCCTTTGATGCCACAGAAGCACACCCCCAGTTTCAGAGTGAAATGGTATTTTTCTGTGGCCCCACATTCTCCTCTTGCCTCTTGTGTTCAGCTGACAGCACTGTGCAGTGTCAAGTGAGGTAAATCTCCCTCTTTGCTGAGTAGGTAATGCCTTCTTATGCAGGGATTGCACCTGATGAGTTTAAGGTATCAGCCTTTTCTTTTAACACTCTTCCTGTGTTTGTTCACTTTTCTTTAACTTCCTTCCTTCCTTCCTTCCTTCCTTCCTTCCTTCCTTCCTTCCTTCCTTCCTTCCTTCCTTCCTTCCTTCCTTCCTTCCTTCCTTCCTTCCTTCCTTCCTTCCTTCCTTCCTTCCTTCCTTCCTTCCTTCCTTCCTTCCTTCCTTCCTTCCTTCCTTCCTTCCTTCCTTCCTTCCTTCCTTCCTTCCTTCCTTCCTTCCTTCCTTCCTTCCTTCCTTCCTTCCTTCCTTCCTTCCGCATTATGGACAGGAGATGGTGAAGATGTTGCTCAATCATCAACAATTTACAACACTTTTGGAACAATCTCTTTCCCCCCGTGACCTGGAAGATATTCTGACAAGAATTAAGAAGAAAATAAGTGCTTGGCAGGAGAAATGTCTCCTTTGTGCAAGTATTGCCACTGCTAATATGAGAGCAAACATACCCAATCTGTCTTTAGCTCATTCCTCTTCTGCTGAATCATTTTGCTCCTGGGAATGAGCTGTTAATCCTCAGCCTGTTCATCTGCAGACCACAAAGGAACTGATATTTTTAGGGAAAAGTGGGGTTTTGAATATTTTAAATATCAGTCACAAAGAGGAAAGGGAAAGAGGAGAAAATGGGTTTACATTTAAGAGTAACCCCCACCATGCTCTCCCTACTCTGCCCCCTGTAAAGCAATTAAGTGAGAATTGTGCCTCTGAAGGTAACAGAGTCTTTGCAAAGGACACTGGAAGTAGTAGTGCCAAGAAAATTCCCAAATTTACAAAAGATGTCCAGGTCAATCCTAGTTACTACAATGACTGTCTGTCTTTTGGGAATACTGCCCTGCTGTCCAGCCATGTGGGGCTGGAAGAAGCTTGGTGAATTCAGCAGCATCCAGGGGAAAATCCTTTGTTTGTTTGGGGTGAGGGATTTTATTTTTTCTATTTACATTATAGAAGGGAGCCTCCCTTTGTGCAGGCACAGGGAGAGTGAGTGTTGAACCAAAGCAACTTCCAACACACTGGGCCAACCCCCAAAGAGTCCAGTTTGTTCTGCTGCTTCCTTCACAAACACTCGTTGTCTGCCAGTTTGCATTATTCCAATTTATGCTCAAGACTAAGGAATTTGGGATTTTAGACTGCTGCTGAGTCTGGTAGCACCCATAACCTGCCTTGGGCTATTGAAAACAAAGAGTTGGCATCACTGAATCTCTGGTATGTTTCATCTGTAAGTTAGGAAATATTTCCCTAAGCCTTGGTAGCAGTGATCCTGGTTCTAACTTGTGTTTTAAACAGGGAATTTCCTGTTTTATATTCTAAAGATTGATGGGGTTTCTCTGTGTCTTTGTCGGGGATGGAAAACCAGAAGGCTGAAGGCCCATCTGTCAAGGAGCCGGTGAAGGAGAGGAACGATGGCTCAGAGGAGCCCCAGGCCACATTGTCTGCTGGCAAACGGTACTGAGCACTTTTGTCAGATGTGACAAAGCACATGGCAAGCTTTACATGCCTCTTCCTCAGGAAAAACTGTCTGGCAAAGATGACCAATGCCACAGATTGTTTCCTTTCCCTACAAATGCTCTAGGATAAAAAATGTCTAATTGTGCATTGTGCTGAACACAACTTCTCTGGAGGGGTTTCCACAAAAATGGAGAGACAAACAGACACCCATTGGTGGCAGCTCAGACGATCCAGTGCAGTGGCAAGGGCAGTGTTGTGGAGGCTGGGAGAGAGCCAAGTTTCTGCTGCATGACTTGGGACAAGTAAATTCAAACAGGGCTTTTTTTTACCTGAGTGGAGTCTTTTTCAGATGGGTGTTTTGATGAGAAATCTCAGTCTGGAAGCAAGATGCCATTCCACAAAGATGCAGTTCTCATCCGTGTGTTTGGCCGGGCTGAATCAGGGTTTCCTTACCCTCAAACAGTGCCAAGTTTGAGTAGTAAGGAGCAAGGCAATTCCTGAACAACTTCAGTCAACAGGTGTCTCAATGTGCACTTTTTGCCTTGATATTCCTGTCCTCCATGTAATCTGCTTGATGGACAGCATTTTTGGTTTATTTCCCCCTGTGCTGCAATCAGCATTTAAGACAGGAATTTGCTCCTTGCCGTCTCTTCATGGCAGCTGCAGAGCTGCTTGTACCTGTTCTCCTCTGATAGCAGAGGGGATTTATTTAGCTCTGTCCTGCTCAGCAGTGGCAGGAAAGTGACCACATGCCTCAGTAGCACAGCTGGCATCTTCCTGTGGTCATGGAAGAGACAGGTTGATCAGGAGAATTGTTCCCAGTGGGGTTGTGAAGCTGTGCATCAGGTCTCCAGGGAAGCAAATGAAATGTGAGCATAGTTCTGGGATGTCTGGCTTCTGTTTTTATCTCTGTTACTGATTTTCTGAATCTTTCAAATATGGCCCTGTTTATCTGTTCAGAATGCATCTGAGCTACTTTTCCAGATTGTCATGCCTGGTTGCAGAGACACTTCTCCAGAGTGATGAGTTCCCTTATTCTAAGACACACACGTCCCATATGAGGAGGCATTTAAACTTGGCAGTAGTGTCTCTCTTTCTCCACAAAGCAATGTGACCTGTGTGCCCTGGCAGCCATCTGAAGATAGATCAGATGCATCTCATCCTTGGCTTTCCTGAGTGAGCAGTGGTGAGAATGTCACTTGCAGATTGTCTCCTGTAATGATTGTCATGAGGTCCACATTGTTCTTCAGACCCCATGACTTTGCAGCTTGAAATCACATAATTAGGAAAGTTGCTCAAGATGCTCTGCTCACAATTAACTGCAGGTATTGTCTGTGGCTGCAGCTGTCTCCATAGAGAGCAGCAGGTACAACTTTGCCAGGCATTGTCCTGGGGAAGGCTGTGAGAAGATCAGAGAAAAGAATGAGAAACAATTCTTATCCTCACTTGCTGCACCTGTTGTTGTGAACACGTGGAATGTGTTCTGGAGATTTGTTTACCAAAGGGTAATTTCTTAATTGGCCACTGGTGATGGTGTTTTGGATTCAATTGCCCAGTCTGGTCTGTCTGTATCAGACTGTCTGTGAGGGCAATGAGTTTCAGTATAGTATAGTATAGTATAGTATAGTATAGTATAGTATAGTATAGTATAGTATAGTATAGTGATGGATCAGCCTTCTGGAATCATGGAGTCAATGCTAATTATTTCCACTATGGGGATGCCATGCTATGATAATTATCACCACCAGGTCCTCATTTGGTTTTATTTCCCAGGGTGAAATCTCCCTCTGATGGACACCTCCTACCCCGTGCAAAAGCCCAGGTCACATCACCTCCAGCTGTGGAAGAAACGGAGCTGCTCCAGAAGCTTCACCATCTCCTGGAAGCCAAGGGGTTTCAGGCACGGATGGAAGGAGTGGAACTCCTCCTAGACCTGTGCAAAACCAGCCCCCAGCTCATCTCCACCAACATTGCCCAAGTATGTAGGGTATCTTCACTGCTCCTTTCCTTCAGCTCCTTTCTTAAGCCTGTAGCAGCAAAGTTAATTCAGTGTGTCTTGGCACTCTGTCCTGGCTGTTTGGGACACGCTGGTCCCTCTCACCCAGACAAATGTAATTCAGGTCCAGGCTTCAGGACAAGTTATTTCAGTCCAGCTGTATTTGGCTGGCAGGTGCCTATTGATGCTGTTCATCTGATGATGGCAGAATTTTCTGCTGGTGTAACTGCTGCTCTCTCCTACTCCCAGCTGGGTGAAGTGAAGGGAATCCAGGCCCTGAAAGCATGGCAATTGTTCTCTAGACCAAAAATGGGTTTGCACAGGGAAGAGAAGTATCAGGCAGGGTTGGTTTAAACCCAGTTGTTTTATTTAAGAATACTTCTATATACTCCATCTTGTCTTACACAGGCACAGCTCTGGCTACTCATTTCCATCCTTGTTCCTATTCCTCTTGGTAAAGACAGTGCTCACCCTTCTTGGGGGGTCTTTTTTTCTCTTTGGAAAAGGAGGAAAACAGCTAAGGACTCATCTCTGCCTTCTCCTCCCAGTAGCTGCTTTTTCCCTTTCTCCAGGGAAAGGTGCCTGATAATGTGGCTGTCAAGGGACTGAACCTGCTCTAATGAGAGCTGTACAGCACAGTACATTTCAGAAGTCCACCTGTTACTTAGAGAAATGGTCTGGATCCTGGAAGAGTTGATCAGGGCCCTGCTCTTCTCCAGACACTGGCTCTGAGACAAACAAAAGAAAACTTAGATCTCCTCCAGCCATAGTTTTGGCAAAATCATAATTGCCCTCCGTACTTGAGGGAAATGTATAGAAAACCAGGCATTGTAAACATCTGCTTCCATTCAAAGCAAAAGTACTCTTTAGCATTAAAAAATGGAATCGATTTAATGATTTATAGATGGAGAGAAATACCATAGGAACCATTCAGTCCCCAGCCAAACCTCCTAAAAACAGAAGAAAATCTTTCAACCAGCATGAGGCTGTGCCACCATTCCAGTGAGTGGCCCACATGAAAACAGTGACATTGTGCAAGCGAGTGCTGACCTGACAGAAAGGATCACTTTCATCTTTGACATTGCTGACTGCTACAGCCACTCTTCAAACAAGGACATTTGAATCCAGCTTTCACCTTGCTTGTTCTCTTCACAGATTTTTGAATATTTTGTCCTGAGAATATCTGACAGCCACAAGAAAGTGAAGCAGAGGGCACTGGACGTGCTGGCTGAAATCACAGGAGCCCTGAAAGATGCCTTGAACCCGGTGATCATTGGTTTGGTGGAAGGAATAACAAAGAACCTGAACTCAAAGGATCCCAGGGTTCGTGGGGCAGCTGTGAAAGCACTGGAAGAATCCATTGCTCATTTGGGTAAGGCTGAGCCCTGGCAGGGACTCTCCTCAGCTTCGTCTCTGTCTCTCCTGCACTAGAGACCGCTGAGTGCCTTGACAGCTGCTCTTGTGTGTGGAACACTGCAGCTGACACCCACCAGAGGCTGTGCAGGTGCAGTCCTTATGCACCATCCCCAACAGGCTGGAATGGGATCAGCATTTCCCAACAGTCCCAGGAGCCCTTGGCTCTGTGCTGCTTGTCTGAAGAGCAAGTCCTGGGCTACAGCTCTGCTATAGTTCAGGGGCAAAGGGGGTTTGGAGTTTGCTTGGGCCTCGTCTGACTTCCCAAATGAACAGCTTTGGTGTTGCCATGAAGGGACACTGACCCATCAGAGCTTCTGCAGGGCAGCCACCTGCAAGGCTCTACATTAGAGGCATTAGCTGCCTATTTTCCACTTTTCTTCTTTGTCTTCTATGTTCAAAGGGGAACTTGTGATTCCCCAAGTTCTTTTCTTTATATCAAACAGGTATAAACCCAGCTGTCAATGGTGCCTTGTTCCACGTGTTGTTTTGCGTGGGGCAAGATGGCCACAGCAATTAACTACATAGGCAAGGGCTGCTCTAAATTCCTTTGCCACACAGATTTATGTCAGCTCTGAGAATGCTGCACTGGGGAAATATGCCTGAAAAAAGGAGTGTTGAAGAGGCAGGTCTTCAAGGGGAGCTTCCACTTTCTCCTCCCCAGCTGCTTTGTGAACTCAGGAACTGCCTGACTCAGTGCCTTTCTGTGTCCCAAGTATGGGGCTCTTCCTTTGTGCTCTGGGATGCAAAACCTTTTCACTGCTTCCATGTGACTGAACTCCTGAGGTCCCTGATGTGAAATGTTTTAACACAGCTCCTGCTACAGCAGACAAGTTTGGATTTACAAATGTGAAAGGAGAGCTTTTCTCTTGGAATTTAAAACCCTGACAAGTACGCTGGAAGGAAAGAAGAAAAGGATTCAAAAATCCACAGAAATGTACTTTATTTTATAAAATGGGGTTGGCCCTGCCCTTTCTCCTATGACCTGAGAAAAGTGAGCAGGAACGTGTGTTTCCCTTGTAGATGAAGTGTCCCTGCTGAAAGAGTTCAGCTACCAATGGAATCACCTGAGTGGCCAAGCCCTGCTGGATGTCACCGAGCGTATCACAGGCTTGGCCTCCCCTTCTGAGCCCAGAGCTCTTCCCAGGGAGCATTTACAGGGAATGCCTGTGAGCAGACAGCAGAGCAGCTCCTCCAAACCAGGAGGTGCTGAGCTTGTCCCTGCTGCCCCATGGCCAAGGCAGGTGGGTTTGGCAGGTTTTCCCTGGCTGCTGCAGAGCTGGGCAGCACCTGAGATGGGGGCGGCGCTCGGCCTGGGGCTCAGCTCTCACTGGGGCATCTCAGAACCACCTCCAGCAAAGGGAGGGCTAAAAATGCCCCAGCTGGCTCCTCTCTGGGGAGCTCAGGGACATCTGTGATCTTTAAAGGGAAATGGTGGCAAATGCTGTTTCAGGGCATCCGTTTATTTTGTCCTCACAGAATTCTTGTTTTTCTCTTGGAAAGTTTTGAGGCTGAACCGTGCAGGGCCTGGGGGTCACAGCTTAGGCCAGAACTCAACAGAGGTACCAGAGGCAGGGGTTTAGTGCAAGGCAGCCTCTGGGGCACAGGGACAGAAGCAGAGTGCTGAGGCTCCTGCCTGTGCTGTCAGAGGGGCCTTGGACTGAGCCTTTCAGGGTGTGCAAACAGTGTCTGCCTGTGTCAGCGCTGTCCAAAATGCTACAAATGCAGCTGATAATTGATTCTTCAGAGGAGCTTGCTGTGTCAGCCAGAGCCAAGGTATGGAAAAAGGATAATCTCAATATATAGCAGAGAAGATGATTGATAGCCTTGCTTCAACTGGGGCTAAATCCACTAGTTATGCCAATTTCTTTGAATGTAAGGTTTAATACACTTTGAATCTTCGTTAGCAATCTCAAAAGGGCATGTTCTGAGATTGGGAATGCCAAAGGCCCTTTAAAGAGCATTTGAATAAAATAGATCTCCAGCAATAGGGCATTTAGTTTAGCAGTTCTTTTGATCTCTTTTTCAAATAAAGGAATTAACAATAAATTAGGACTACTTTAGAAAAAGCAGATGTTCTCTCTGAGATTTAGCGGGAACAGACACCTGTTCCTCACATTCAGTAGTCACTGATGTCTTTAATTGCATTTAAACTGAAATTAATTCCCATTTTAAAATGGGTACCATAACCCTTTCCTGCTTAGCAGAATTGGTTTTGGGTACTTGCAGGAGCTCTTTCAATGTTGATGTCTGCTGGTGGATTAACAGCATAGAGAAAATTAAGTCTCTTCCACCACAGAATATTAAATGGCTGCTAGATAACATTTTGTCTGATCAGAAAATAAGAATGGTCTCCACAGCATTTCAGGTTTTCATATCTTAGCCAAATCTGCCTGTTGCAAGGAGCCTGTTGGTAGTAAGCTTTTGTCTATGTTTGATACAGTTCAGTTAGGAAAATGGGCAGAGAGATTTCAGAGACAACGTGAGAAAACACTCATGTTTTGGTTACATTTCAGTCCCCTGTGTAGCATTTTTCTTTCTCTATGCCCCTATTTGAGTAGACATTATAGGAAAAAATGCCATTAAGATTGAGAGGGGAAGTGGCATTAAAATGTGGAGATGCCCAAATGCCAGGGCAATGGGGTCTGGGTAATTCTCTAAGACACCCTGAGGTTTGAAACAGCTCTTTGTTGGAAGCCCCAAAAGCATTCTGCCAAAGACCCCAGCTGGTCACTGATGTTTCTCATCCAGCTGTCAGGCAGCAGCCATCTCTGGTGGGCTGGAGTTTTGAGGTGTGTTCTAACCCTGCCCTTTGCTGTTTGCCGCTGAGCACAGGGAAGAGCCAGATTAGACATTTGGCACTTGGCATCAAAGTTACAAAAATGGAATTATCCCTTTTATTAGAAATCTCTCCATTTCCTCTCTATGGTGCATTTCCAAATCTTCAGTGCGGGTTTAGACAACTTCTTAATGGAAATCAAAGGCAATTGGACATTTCATTCATTGTTCATGCAGAGATTGTGAAATAATTTAGTAAAGGTAGGAAGCCTGCCGCAGGGACAAGGCTCTGGTTGCAGCAGTTAGTGCTGAGGGGTTGGTGGTTCTGTTTCCAGGGTGCTCAGCTGCTTTGCCCGTTTCTGGGCCAAGGGGCTCTGGGTGCTGTTTTGCTGCTCTTGGCCAGAGAGGCTGGCAAGAAGCAGAAGCAGAGGCAGATCCTTGTTGCAGTGAGGCTGGTGGGTAAGGAGCTGTGTCTCTGTCCCGGCAGTGCTTGTGCAGGGGGTTCATGCCAGGAGCCCTGAAGTTGTCCAGCGCGACGCCCTGCCCGTGCTCTGGTCCTGCCTGGAGAACAAGGCGCTGCCTGTGCGGAGCGCCAGCGTCCACACCGTGGCCACCAAGCTGGCCTCTGCCCTCTGCAAGGTGATGGGCACCCAGCTGAAGGAATGTGCTGCCAGCAAGCCTCCACATGTGCGGGAAAACCTCTCCAAAATGCTGGGCTGGTGAAGGCGAGATGTTCTCCAGAAAGCTGAGGAAGCGCTGAGTTGGACACCTCTGGATTTGCCTTTTGAGCTGTGCCAAAATGACAAAATCCTAAGGAAGGGTGTGCATCTGCCCCGCTCTCTCCATTGCCCTTCCTAGTCATGGCATGGGGGCCTGGAGCAACTCCAGATTAATGACAAGGTGAAGGCAAACATGGCTCACGCAGAGGTGAGGAGGGAGCTGGGCCAATCTCTGCTGGCAGGAAGGGTCTTGTGGCAGCCCAGAGAGGCTGTGCACATTGCCAGGGAACAGCTGTGCCCTGCATGTGCCCCTGCAATGAGCTGTGCTGCTGCCAGTGCCCCTGGAGCTGTGGGGCTGCTGAGCTGTGGGGCAGGCAGAGGAGCAGGAGGGTGCATGTGCAGCTGAGCCATTCCTGGAGAGCACAGGGCTCTGGGCTCCCTGCTGTCCCAGGGCAGCCCAGAGGCCAGGCTGGGCCTGTGCCAGCTCTGGGCAAGTGGCTCAGGGTTTTGCCCCGGCCTGCCTCAGTGTCTGCCAGCAGGAGCATGTTTCCCTGTGCAGCTGTTTACACATCTCCAGGAAATGTGTCCCATGAAATACAGAGCTTCAGATGCTTCAGGTTTGAATGGTGGCCTCTGCTAAACTTTGCCTCTCTGTTAAACTTTGTGTCTCCATTTTGCAGATCTGACTGGTTACAGTCTTACCGAAAAGTTTTCTCTGGACACTTCTGATATTCTCTCACCCACAAAGTCCTCGCCTCCCCTCCAGAAGAGCTCTCTTTCCTCCCAGCTCAGGAAGAAGCTGCCGCCTGTATGAAGTGTGTTTGCAGATTAGGATTGATGTGTTAGGCTTCATAGTTACAGCTGTACATATGTTCTGATCTTTAGATACAGTTCTGAATTAATGTGTTTTGATTGTATCTTTAAAATTTCATGACATATTTTTAATTGTATATATTTTATTTTGATGATGAAAAAAGTAAGTAAATAAATAAAATTTAAATAAACCAAGAGCAGAATGTGAGACCAGGACCTGCTAGCCTAGAGATTATGGGAGTGCAGCTCACTCAATGTGCCAGTGTCTCACCACATCCTTTCCTCATTGGGCCTCTCCTCTTCCTCTTTGGCCATCTTTTCTTTGTGTCATCTGTGCTGCTCTTTGTTACTTGGCATTACAACGGGGCCACACATTGACATGTTTGGGGGACAATGGATCCAGAAGATCCTGTCTAGTCAAAGGTTTTCTACCCAGGTGTGTTCTGTGCTCACCAAAGACCTGAGCAAAGAAACCAAGAGAAGTGTCCCCAAATCTCAAAGCTTTGCTCCTTTGCAATCTCCCACTGATCTGGCTCACAGGTGTCTTCAATCACAATTCCATAGGTAAGAAGAAGTCATGTATTTCACTGGGAAATGATGCTGCTTTGGCAAAGTCACCCGTATGTATATTTACCCGGGACAGCAGTGCAGCTGTGTTGTTTGCACCTTGTTTGCAGAAGGATGAGTGCCCTGGGAGGCCAATAACAAGTGACAAGGGTTTCTCAAATCTGCACTGCAGCCTGGGTGCCATTCAGCCCAGAGATAGGGGATCATTTGTTCCCATGGACCAGTGCTTGCCAATGTAGTGAATTCCTGCACAGCTTGAAGAAGCAATTCTGGATTCAGCTCCAGCTGTTGGTGGGCTGCATGGTCATTGACAATGCTGCCCTTCCAAAAATTATTCTGCAGTTTCCTTTCATAGTCATTTGAACCTTTAAACTTCACATTTCAATTTGCTTTGCCTTAGGGAAAAACATCTTTGGGCCCAGTGCAAACTGTAACCTTTTGGCAGCAAAGTCCTCATGGTTGCCAGCTTCTGATGTTACACAATGTCACCTGGCTGCCTGTGTTTGCTTAGCTCTGGGTCTAGTCTCGGCCTAGCAAAGCCCAGGCAGGGTGGCACATTGCAGGGAAAATTGGTCCATGAGCTTATGGGGTTGCCATCATCAGCCGAGTCAATGTGCCCTTTGGGGATTCCTCTGGAGACAAAATTAGGGACCTACTCCATGGCACAATATTCTCTTAGATCTTTCTAAAATATCCTAGAAAAGGCTGTGAAACTTCACATCTCCTTGCACACCCACTGTTTGAAGAGGGGCATTTTTGTCCCTCCTCAAAGTCATTGCTCTTGCACACCAGAAACATGAACATCCACCAGCAGGAATGATGCATGGTCCTGCTGCTGCTGCTGCAGAGGACTGGGCAGTGCAGGCCTGGGTATTACCAATATGAGCACTTAATTAGCATTTCATGCTCCTTCAAACTATCCAGATCCCAGGGCTTTTTGTTTCAAAGCAGCCACTGCACCATCTCTAGGGAAGAACAGGAACTGGGAAACAGCGACTGCCAGCCTTGCAGGGGTGTGAGAGAAAACCTGAAGTGTCTGCATCAAAAGATGAATGGGAAGAGTGTAATGGCCAAAGCAAACACTTCGTTAGGATAGCAGGAGCAGTTCTTTACTGCATGCTTGCATGAAGATCATTTGGGATCTCCTTTTTGTGTCTCATGCAGAAAAGGAGCTCTTAATAATACCACGCTACCTAAACCACATTGGGACGCAGCTCTGTAGTGGTTCACAATGAAGCAGACGGCCTGCTGTGTCACTGCCAGCCCTGCTGAGCCTGCTAGGGACTGTAGTGCATCCCATGCCTGTTTTGCCTCCAAGCAGAGCTTGGTTTTCCTTATTAGTGTGGAGTAAATACAAGAGTAATAAAATGGACAATTAAACTGGCCACTTTGGAGGATATGCTCATGCTTTGGCATGTCAGTCCTGTACCTCATGCACCCAAGGCTTGTTACTCATCATGAAATATTTTAACAAAAAACCTCAGCTCTCATGTTACATCTGAATAAAACTGCATCAGATCATCAAGAATTCTCCTGACAGGAACAAGACAAGAGCCTTCCGACACTCACTTGCAGCTGTCCTGGATTGCTGCAGCCCTTTGTGAAAAGCTGCTGCAGACAGAGTGTTTGGAGTTGGTTTGGGCCTTTATGAAAGATCTGTGGAGCAGTGTGCAGGGCTCTCCTGGCAGGAAACTGTTTGTCCAAGCCCAGGGACACGGTGCCGGCAGGAGCGGAGCGGCCCCGCTCCCAGCCCGAGAGTCTGTGAGCTGAGCCACGCCGGGAAGACAAGGCAGCGAGGGGCTCCAGCCCAGCTGCTTCACTGCCCTGCCCGCCCCATGGAGCTCTGCCGTGGGAGAAAGCCGACACCGGATGAGTCCCCGAGCTTCCATCAGCTGCTGGAACTGCTCCGTGACAGCTCCTGTTCTTCCGAGAGAGACCCCGGCGCCTTCTTGGAACGCGTGTCATGGGGGGATTCTGTTTGATAATAAACTGTTGGGGGTTTGCCACTTTTATCTAATAGGAATAATTTCCCATTGCTGGAAAGGGATTGCAGGAACACTTTAGAGGAGATGACTTATTGCACAGTATCCTGTTTGAAGTTGTCTCAAACTGTGTGAGACAGATGGCTTCACACAGGAGCATCCCCAAGGCTGCTGAGGGGAAGGCACAGAGGAAGACAAACCCAGTATTTCTGAGGGAAACTCCTTGACACCAAACCAACCTGAGTTGTCAAACAGCAGACCTGATGTTTCGAGACATGGGCCACAGGGGAAACCTTTCAGTGTGTTTGGTCCAGGCTGGGCTATGCTCAATGTGTCAGTATGTTCGATAATACTCTTTTCTTGACCTACAGATGGGGCAACTGAGAGGTGTTTTAAAAACTTTTATTCCACTTTCAGTCTCATGAGAAGGGTGAGACAATATAGATGTTATAATTCATGCCATCACAATCAGAAGCCAACTACTTCCTAAATATAAGACATTATAAGCATTTCTTGGTCTGTCAGCCTTTTGCCATGCCATGTTGTAGATGCCTTAAAGCAATTATTTAAAAATACCCCTTGTGGGTCCCACTACAATGCATCTTTCATAGCTCTGTTTTTCCAAAGTCTTATTTGCAAGGCCATCTTTTGGAACTCTTTTCTAGCTCCATTTCTCTCTCGACAATATCTGTCCTATTCTATGGCATTTTTAAGTTAGCATTTCATGTCTCAAGATTTATATACAGATTCATACTTTGTGGGCCTTCTATTAGGCCCCAAAATCTTTCTACAAATCCATTTCCTACATCAGTGCACTTGGCTCCTTCTCTCCTCATTGTGCCTGGCAAGCCCAGGAGCCCAGATCTCCTGCAGAACCCATCACAGCACTCAGTGGGAGCAAACTTGTGTCCAGTCCTCACCTGGAGCTGTGGTGCCCAGCATTCCACCACACTGGAATGAGGAACTGTTCCTGCTCTTTCAGAAGGAGCTAAGGAGCTTTGGCCTTCAGATCAATTGTCTGCAGGCTCCTGCAGTGCCTGGTGCTGCTCCCTTGCCAGCGGCACCCCAGGCCAGGGGGGCACATCTGGGCTGCTGTGTCTGGCTCTGGGGCTCCCTGTTCTGGGCAGTGAGGAGGAGCTGCAGAGGCTCTGCAGGACTGACAGGATGGGCTTTGGGGCTGGCAGGAGAAGCTGAGGGACCTGGGCTGCTGAAGCTGCTGAAGAGGAGGCCCAGGGCTCCGCCTGCAACTGCTCCAAGGGTGGTTTCCGAGAATCCCAGAATCAGCAAGGGTGGAACAGGCTATGGAGATCATCAAGTCCAACTTGAGCCCTGACACCACCTTGTCTCCCCTGAGCCTCCTCTCCTCCAGGATAAGCAACCCCAGCAGCTCCCTCAGCCACTCCTCAAAGCTCTTGTGCTCCAGACCCCTCCCCAGCCTTGTTGCCCTTCTCTGGACACGCTCCAGCCCCTCCATGTCCTTCCAAAATTGGGGACCCCAAAACTGCAAACAGCACTCAAGGTGCTGCCCAAGCAGTGCTGAGCACAGGGGAAGAATCACTACCCTGCTCCATCTGGCCACACCATTCCTGAGCCAGGCCAGGAGCCATTGACCTTCTTGGCCACCTGGGCACACTGCTGGCTCATGTCCAGCCTGCTGTCCATCAGTCCCTGCAGGTCCCGTTCTGCCTGGCTGCTGTCCAGCCCCTCTGGCACGTTGTGGAGGGAGGGAGGCAGGGAGGGAACAGGTCCAGATCCAATCCTTCCTGAAATGTGGTGTTTGCTGGCACTGCCAGTTCCCAGATCTTGATATTTCCCTATTCTGGTACAGCCCAAGTGCAGCAATTTGCTGGCAAAGAAAGTCAAAACCAAGCAAAGACCTGGTACCTACAGCAACCTGATCTCAGGTTTGCTGATACCGCCAGTACCCAGATCGGGAATGTTTCAGATGCCTGCACAGCCTAATTCCAGCAGTTTGCTGGCACAGAAAATTAGCATCTGGAAATTTCTCAGTGCCAGCAAAACCTAATTGCAGCAATTTTCTGGCAAAGAAAACCGGAACTCAGCAGTTTCCCGGCACTGCCACCAGTACCCCCCAGGTCTGGTGTTTGCTGCCACTGCCAGTGCTCAGATCTGGATATTTCCCTGTTCTGGCAGAGCCAAGTCCAGCAATTTTCTGGTAAAGAAAGCCACAATCTGGCAGTTTCCTGATACTGTCATTCGCAATGCCAACATCCGGTGTTTGTTGGCACCATCACTGCCCAGATGCGGGAATTTCCTGCTGCCAGCACAGATGAAGTCTAGTACGGTCTGGCAAAGAAAGCCAAAACCTTGCAAATACCTGGTACCTACAGCAACCCAATCTTGTTTTTGCTGACTCCGCAAGTGCGCAGTTCCAGAATTTTTCAGGTTCCTGCACAGCATAATTCCAGCAATTTGCTGGCAATGAAAGTTCACATTTCACAATTTCGTGGTGCTGGCACATTCGCTACCCAGACCTGGTGTGCGCTGGCACTACCAGTGCCCACATCTGGCAATTTCCATCTTTTGGCAGCACCCATGTCCAGAATTTGCTGGCAAAGAAACCTGCCAACTTCCCCTCGCCAGCACTGCCCAATCTGCAGTTTCCTGGCAGCAGGATCCCAAGAAAGAAGGAAGGAAAGAAGGAAAGAAAAGAGGAAGGAGTCCAGATCCAGTCCTTCATGGAGCCTGGAGCCTGAAATGGCTCCAGGTCATATGGTCTGCCAAGGAGCCAGTGCTGCCAGTGTGACCTGGGCTTTGCTGTGCACACAGGTTTGCTGTGTGCACCCTGAAGTCCCTGCTCTGCCTTCTCCACTGCGAGGATGTGGTGGTGGCAATGGAGCGCAGGTGTGCCTGGGACACGCTGCTCTCTCTTGACACTCACCACTTTGCCGTGGCTCTGCTTGCCAGGTGAGACCCCCTTCTCCCCACTGCCTCTGACATTGCTGCTCTGTGCCCAGGTGCCCAAAAAAGTGTCTGTGGCGGCCATGGTTCAGAGGGCCTTGTCACTGAGGGACGGCCAAGCAGACTGGAAAAGGCTGGCACAGGAGGGTGCCCATGAGCAACCAACTCCCAAATGGCCCACGTCCCCTTGCTGGAAGGGTGCTGGGGAAAGATGAGAACTGGGTGAGTCACGCCTGGGAGAAGTTTGCCCCACTGCATCAGGGCCTTGTTTCCTTTTGCCCCTCTTCAGAGAAATTCGCCGCTTAGCCATCCACTTTTGTTCCGCGGTTGCATTCTACCTGCTCGCCCTGCTCGGCAAAGAGATGCCATACTGGGATTTCCCTGCCCTGGCATTCCTTGTGGAGGTGAGCCTCAAGGCCAGTGCTGCCTGGCTGAGCGGCCTCCCAGGCCTCTGGCCTCTTGCAGCCACAGCTGCCAGGACAGTGCCTGTGCCCTGTGCTGCTGCCTGGGCCCGGCCCTGTGCGCATCTGAGCTCCTGCCGGCCAGCTCCCCTGTCACTGCCCTGTGCCTTTCAGGTCCTTGAGTGCCTGGACTTGAGGGAATGCAGTGACAGTGTTCTGAAGATCCTGGCACAGAACCTGCAGAGCGAGCACATGGCCAGGCGTTACTTGGCGCTCCGAGGCCTCGTAGTGCTGGGCAAGAATCCCTTGATGGTGAGAAGGGGGCAGTGGCTGAAGCCGTGCAGGCAGCGTGGGGCTGGGCAACGCAGTCGCTTGGCATTGTCTGGGCTTCGGCCGCTGGGGCAGCTGTTCCCATCTCTCCTGCTTCCCGCTTCAGCTGCCCCAGTGCTTCGGGACAGGCCTTTGGCCTCTGGGCCCTGCGGCAGCAGGGCGGCCTTTCACTAAGTCGTGTTCCGCACAGGCTGAAAAAATGCAGAGCCTGACTGAAAGTCTTGTGGAGCTCCTGGAGGAAAATGACAGCGACATGATCAGGATGAGCATTCTTCTCCTCAGATATTTGCTCCTGGATAATGGTGCTCCAATAGCCACCCCCATCGCCCTGCAGCTGGCTGAGGCGCTCCTGCCACTCTTTGACAGCGTAAGGCTCTGTGCCCACAGCCACAGCCACTGGCTGCTGCCCGGACCCTTGGTGCCCTGTGCAGATGCACGCCTGTGCCCTGGGGGGCCTGAAGCAGCTGATGCTCAGGTCTTTTGCCCTTTCCTGTCGTCCAGGATGATATCCAGGTGCAGCTGAGCTCCATGGCTCTCTTTCAAGAGATGCTGGACTTATTAACAGAAGAGGGAAGAAAGGCCCTCAAGTCCCACGTGCGCCAGAGCCTGCTCCCTCTCTACTTCCACTGCCATGATGAGAATCAGATTGTTGCTGAGGTGAGCACTTGTGGCCAGCTGCTGTCCCCCTGGCAGGGGCTTGGGCTGCCTCCTGCCCTGGCACCTTGTGGGCTGCAGCCTCCTCCAGCCTGTGCCACTGGGATGCTCCTGTGCCCTGGACTGTGGGGCCATCTGTGCATCTCTGTCCCTCTCCAGGCCTCCCGGGAAGCGCTGCATTCCTCAGCCAGATTCCTGAAGAGGAGGGATATAGAACAAATGCTACACGTGGATCAGAGCTTTGGGGAGTGCCTGGTAAGAACAGCAGAGACCCCCCCAGCCTCAGCATGGCGAAGGTCCCTGAGGACGGTGCTCAGTGTGCGGGGCTAACAGCTGTGCCCGCTGCTGCAGCCAGAGGCTGCGCGGCCTCTTCTCCAGGCTCCCGTGGGCCTGAGTCGGGTGCCCATGGAGCCCCGGCCCGGCGGGGCTGCGGGGCGGCACCACGGCTCCCCGGGCAGCAGCCGGCCCTCTGCCCCTCCCCTCGGGAGCCCTTGGCCAGCGGCTGCTGCCCGCGCCTCAGGGCTGTGCGGGTAGGTGAGGCCGGCGATGGGCGGCGATGGGCGCAGGCAGCGCCCAGCCCAGGAGCTGAGCCCGCGCCAACTCTTCCCTCCTGCCGCTCTCTCCAGCTGGCAGAGGACAGTAGCCGAGCGGCCGAGCACCTGCGCCGGGCACTGCACTACCTGCAGAGCCCACAGGAGTCCCTGCGAGAGGCGGCCGTCAGGTTCATGGGTGAGTCCCGAGCCCGGGCTCCTCCCCGGCCCGCCGCAGCTCGGCCCCGGCCCCGCCTGCTGGCCTGGCAGCGCCAGCCCGGCCCGGCGCCTTGGAGCCCCGCCTGGCCTGGGCGTTGCTACTGCCGCCCTCTGGCAGCCGTGCCCTGGGGCGGCAGCGTGCGGCAAGGGCCGGGCTGAGCCCTGCCGGGCCAGCAGCCCGTGTGGCCACAGCGCCGGCAGCGCCGCTGGCAGGGAGCTGTGCCGCTGGGGCCGTGACAGGCTCTGTGTTCACAGGCATGGCCGGGCGGCACCTGAGGGGGCAGCAGCAAGAGCTGCAGCTGATCTGCACTGGTGAGTGAGTGAGGGCAGCGGGCTGACCGCGGGGGCTGGAGGGGGCAGCTGCAAGCCCTGCCCCAACTGTGGAGGGATCGGCACCCGTGGGCAGAGCACACAGAGATATCAGGGCTACGTGTGGCATTCGTGGTCAGCAACTTCGGGCTGATCCCCTTGCTCCCTGCTCCCTGTGGGCCATGGCAAGAGACGACCGGGATGGCCCTGACAGGGGGCTCTCCTCGGCTCCCTGCATATGCGGGATCTGACCTTGCCTCTGTTCCTCTCTCTTGCAGCCCTTGAAGAAATGGCATATGACAGCAGTCCTGCAATCAGAGATGCTGCAGTAGAATTTTGTTTAGTTCTCCGGGCTCTTGAGAGAGCTCCCTACTCCCCATGGCAGAAGCTGCGAGATCGATTCCGCAGTGCATGGAGGAAACAGCCTCGTCTTTGCTGCACTGCCTTACTGTTCTGCTGCAGCTCCCCGGAGAGGTGATCTGCAACACTCAGCCTGCTTGGGCCATTTGAGACAGCAGGAATTTTCTTTTCCTTCTTCCAGATTTTTCTGTTTGTATTTTCCTTGCTTTTGTTTGTGTAAATATAAAATATGTTACAATACACAGAGTCCCAGGATCTTTCTTTTCCTTCACACGGTCCATAGGGCATAGGGGGAGTGGGGCGAAAGGGTGCTTCTGCTCAGCCAGCTGTCTAGCCATGCATTGTTGCAGGGAAAATGGCCAGAAGCCTTTTGGCCTTTGGTGGTTCTGCTGAAGCCTTTGTGCTGCCCACAGAGCAGCTGGGCAGGGGCCGGAGCTGCGGGGATCCCTGCCAGAGCGGTGCCTGGAGATGGCCACAGGGCCTGTGCCGGACAGGAAGGGCCATCCGTGTCCTCCTGCCCGTCTGCTGCTGGCTGCAGTGCTGAGGGCTCCCAGGTGCCTCTGGATGGGGCTCCTGTGGAGCTGCTGTGGGGCTGCGGCGCTGCTGCCGGCAAGCTTGGCCAGGCTGAGGGAGACCCTGAGGGGCTGAGGCAATGCTAAAGCCCTGAGCAATTGGCTGGCAGAGGCCATAGGCAGCCCCTGGCAGCCGCCTTGATCCCGACAGCCGGCGGCTCTGGCGCTTCCAGGTCGGTGGCCGGTTGGAGGGACGCCCTGGAATCAGGCGTGGAACCCTGGTCCTGGCCTTTCAGGGCTGTGAGGCCAGCTGTTGGGGGGCTGGTGGGGTGCCCTCCCAGTGCTCCAGACTGGAGCACCCCGCCCCTCAGCCTTAGGCATTGAGCTCCACTGCCTGATATCCAAGTCTTGTTCCTCTTGCTGTGGGGGTGGCCGAGCTCTGTGGCTTTAGGCCCCGTGGAGCCAGAAGAGCAGCAGCTTTGAGCCCACAGGGGCCACAGAAAGGCCCTCTTGGACCATGGACATTCCTGTCCTTCCCAGGCCAGGGACACATGAGAATGAAGCGGGCACCTTCAGGGTGCCACGCTGGCTTTGCACTGGGCCATCTCCCTGTGCTGCGCACGGCTGGCTCTTTGCTTTGCTGCTCTCGGCCTTGTGTCGTCGTACTCCTCTGGCTGCCTGCAGCCAGGGGCAGCCCTATCAGGAGGGTGAGAGGCCCCGTCTCCAACATCTCAAGGGGGAAATGGACCTCTCCCAGCCCTCAGCCCACGCTGTAAGCAGAGCAGAGCCTTTTCCCCAGCCCCATTGGCTTTCTGCCTGCTTCTGGCCCCTGGCCACCATGACCCACTGCTCTCGCTCTGAGTCACCTACAGCATGACTGGTGCCTCTTGATTTGCTGACCCTGGGATGTGAGGCTCACTGAGGGAAAGGTGGCTGTCCCAATGCTGAGGGCACACGTGGCTCACTGAGCAGACTTGAGGCTTCCCCAGCAGCTTGCAGGTGCCTTACGTCTCATGTCTCAGTGCTTGTGCTCCTGCCTCTTCCTGTCCCTCTTCTCGCCCTCACCCAACCTGCACCCTCTGACCTACCTTCAATAAACCCTGTTGCATCAGACACGGTGTCAAGAGCCCTCCTTCGGCTGCCGGTCGAGCGCACGTTACAACCTCCGGGCCTGGGAGCATGGTGGGCTGGGGGAGCTGTCTCTCAGACCAAGAGGGAACGGCTCTCGATAGCACCTGCCCATGGACATTCCCCGCACCAAATAAAATCATCTCCAAGTTTAGCTAGTAAGCTAGTAAGGTATAAACCATTAATTGCCTGGAAATCTGGCACTAGTCTCTGAGTTCCATTAGGTTTCTTTATTGCTGATCTAGCAGTGTTAAATTTTGACTGCCATTCTTCCAATAGTCCTGATGTCAGGGATTTAATTGACTGTTGGCTCTATTCCTTTCCTAGCTTCTAACCTTCAAGGGTATTACTTTCAGACTACTGCCCTAACTCTTGTCTGTAGCTCAATTTTCATAGGGTCTGCTTGATTTGATTTTCCTGGGCTACCAGTATCCCATACTCTTGGGTTTCACCTGATTCAATACTTGCTCTAACTAGTTCTTCTTGTTTGTTGGTCTGGTGTCAATTGTCAGTCCTACTGCTAAAACCGCTCATTTGTCTTCAGGTACCTTCCATTGAAGTTTTCTTTTCTAAACCGAACAGTTGCTTCTAAATTTTCAAGCAAATCCCTGCATAGGACAGATTTGGGTGAGTTTTGGTAAAGAAAGAAACTGATGTATTCCCATTTTCTTCTTGATTTTACATCAAAGTGGTTTCAGGAAGAATGCATTTTCTGGCTGCCCTATAGTTGCTCCTATTGCTTGAAGATAGTTTTCACGTTTGGGTATCAGTTCTTGATTCAAGAGTGAAAATGTGTCTCCACTATTTCTTAAAATTTCAACTTCTTCATCATTCTTTAGCTGTATTTAAACAGTGGCCTGCTAGGGTAAGAATTGCCAATCTCGGTCATTCCTTATCATCTAGAGTGGCTGCAAGAGTTTTGTGTACTTTGTCTGCTTACTCTGGGCACTGGTCCTATTTCCAGTGTCCTGATTTATTACATGATGCACATTGATTTGGCCCCAGCTTGGTCTGTGGCTGCTTTGAACCTCCTCTGCCTCTGCTATTTTCGCCCCTGCCTCTGCTTCAACCACGCCTACATCCGTCCTCTCCCTGGTGCTGATCCAGAGCTGCCACCATGGCTGCAGGGAACTCTTTTTCTTTTTCCCTCTCTTGACTATCGTACACTTTCTACTTATGATGTAGTGTCTAAAAGATTGCGTGACTGCTCAATGTTCTTCGAACACCTCTCAAACTCAGACAGGCTTGGTGCTGTGACCATTTCCCTGGGGTGTTCCAGTTCGTGTTTATTTATCAGTTATCGTAGAATGGTTTGTTTTCATGTACCCCGTATTTTCCCCAAGTTGGTTTACCCCTAGGTTCTGCCCTCCCTCAAAGCTGTCTCCCTCATGCCATTCCCCACTCTTTGTTCCAGCTCCTTCCCTGCCTCTCAAGATAATCCAGCTCTTTATTCCTGAACCTTCCCTGTCACTTTTGCCTTGGACCAACCCCTGACTGCACCACCCCTTTGGAATTCCTCTATTGCTGGAAGCTCCACTGGCCCATGTGACCTACCTTCTCTTCCCATCTGTCCTAATTAGTCCCAGGCAACTGATGGAATCCCCTCGCTCCTCCCCTGCAGATTCCTTATTGCTCAATCGTTTGTATCCACCCCTTGAGTTGTACCCCGATAAAATCCCGTGCACAGAAGTGCTGGCGGCTCTTTGCTGCTGAATCCTTCTCTTGGAATAAGCCTTGGCCTGTGGAACCTCACAATCAAGGAGCCTCCTCCTTCTCTTTGGCCTGCTCCGTGCTGCAGTTGATGCATCCTGAACCACTGAGCAGTGGCTCACCAGGGTCAGCCACGGGCAGGACCCAAGCCTTGGCTGTTCCCCACTCCTGGCGCAGCGCCGCAGTTTTCCCAAGAGCCAGCCCGGGCTCCGCTGGGCTGCGTCCATGGGGAACCCGTCCCAGTGCCCGACCGTGCTCTGGGTGAAAAACCTTGATGTGATACAGAAATGAAACTTGCCCTGTCCCAGCTCCCTGCCCTTTTCTCCAGTCCTATCACTGGTCCCAACGGTGACGAGAGCTGCAGCAGCCCCTCTGATTCCTCTCAGGAGGAGGTTGAAGACCACAATGACGCCCTTTACTCTCCTCCAGGCTGAACAAAGTGGCTTCAGCTGCACCTGGAGGGCTTCCCCTCCAGGCCACACTCCATCCTTGCAGTCCTCCTTTGCATTCTGGCTAATGGTTTCATATCTTTTGATATTGTACTGCCCAAAACTGCGCCCGTCTGCTTCCAGCGCTTCTCTTGGCTGCTGCTTCAGGGTGTGGGCACCATCATCAGAGACACAGAAGAGCTTCTCCTCCCAGAGTTGTCCTTATCCTCCGCACTTCCACGTCTCTGCCTTGATGTTCACTGGGGAACTTGCCACTTTGTGGCCGCTCATTGCTGTGCTCAGCAGGGACACAGTTTTGTTTGGACATGAGCTGCCAGAGCAAGACATGCAGCAACTGAAGCTGAGAATAGCAGAGGCTGGGCAGATGCCATTTTTTCCAGAATGTGGGAAAGAGGGTGAGAAAAGCACAAGGAAATTTCAGACTGGTAACTTTGCAATCTAATTGCCCTGGGCAACTCAGCAATGGATGGTGCTCTGGTGCTACTGCCAATGCCTTCCATGAGAAAAATTCATTTCAGGAAGGAGCAACATCATCTGACAGAGACCAAGTGTGCCAGCAGTTGCTCCAGGTGCTCCTGCCATCAGCCCCTGCAGGAAAGAGGCACAGCCCCCAAGGCACGTGGCCTTTGGCTCCTTCTGGCACAGAAGCCCCCCGGGGGCACAGGTCTCTGGGGCAGGAGACAGGCACCAGCGCTTCCAGGGCTTGGGGGGCGGCAGGTCTGCTTGGCCGGGGACTCTGCCACACCTGCTGATGTCAGCGCTCCCCGGGCCCCAGGCCTCAGAGCAGCATTCGTGCCCGGGCCCACACGTTCCTTGTGCGTGTCACACCGGCAACTTTAGGACGGCCACCAGCCGGGACGTGTCCCAAGGAGGCCCTGCCAGCTTCCCTGCAAGGCCCCGTGCCCTTCCCAGAACGGCTGCGTCGGCAGCCCTGGGGGCTCCTTCTGCTGCCCTGAGCCCACAGAGCATGGCAGCGTTTGCTGATGCTCTGAGCCCTTCTTAAAGATCCTGCCGGCCTTGCTTAGACTCCTGGGGCCAGCCATTCCTTCCAAACTGGGCCACTTTGGGTGGGCTGGGCGTGGCCCCAAGGCAGGCGGCAGTGTGTGCAAGGGCCCTTGGTGACACGGTGCCGCACAGTCACTGTGACATGGAACGGGTGTCCAAAGGCCCTTTGTGACACGGGGTGACATAGGAGCTGGAGGTGACAAGAGCACGCCACAGTGCTCAGAGCACGCGACGGGACAGGACGGGACAGAGCGGTGCCGTGAGGAGCCCCCGCACAGCGCGCTCGTTCACGTCCCAGCCGGAGCTTTTCTGAAGCCTAGTTCCTGCAGCTGAGCTCGAGGCCAGACCACAGGACTTGCTGACCTGTGGTCTCCCTGAGGCTTCTCTTCTGCAGGTGCCCTTGAGGCCATATCATAGTCCTTGTCAGGAGTCCCCTGTCCTTGTGGCAGGGGCCCTTGAGACCGAGTGCAGGACTTGCTGTCCTGTAGCCTTCCTGAGGCTTCTTACTTGAAGGTACCTTCCAGGCACCACTGCAGGACTTGGTGCCTTGGAGCTTTTCCAAGGCAACTCTCCTGCAAATAGCCACAAATCCAGGCAGAGACATGGAGCAGAGACACCCAGCAGTGCCTGAGGTGGCCTGGGTGGAGGAGGAGGAAGAAGGCCCTGGAGCTGCCCCGGCACAGCAGACTGAAGAGGTGGTGCCATTCCAGCCACCGCAGGAGGGTGAGTGGCAGAGCTGGGCCACAGAACTGGTGCCTGCTGCCAGCTTGGACCCCATGCTGTGCCGTGCCGTGCCATGCTATACCCTGGGGACATGCCCACGGACAGGACGGAAGAGGGGCCGGCCAGACACCCTGCAGTTGCCGTGCTCCATCCCCTGGGGCATCCCGGGGCTCTCTCGGCCTGCGGATTGCAGGGCTGGCCCGTGTTCTCCAGCCTCTCCCGCAGCCCCTCATCTCTGGCTGCGCTCGCTCTTTGCCAGACGCAGCCCTGGAGCGCACACAAGAGCAGGAGTCCAGCCGTGGCCGCTTCCACAGAACAGCGCAGGTACCTGCAGCCACCCCCACCTGGGCTGGGCCTGCTGTCCCTGCTCAGCCCACCACCGTGTGTGCGGCACTCCATGCAACATCCCCGGCTTCTTGCCCTTCTCCTACAGTTCGTTTGCAACTTCCTCAAGAGAATTGAGGAGGAAGAAACCATCGCCACGGGCGTAGGCCTCAGACCATACTCGCCCATCTTCCTAAGCAAGACCAGTGCTGCCCTGCTGTCCATGCTTGTAGAGGAACATTTTTACACTCCAAAGCAAGTAAGCAGCCTGTGGCCAGGCTTTGATCCTCCCAGCAATTGCTTGGCCTCCCAATCCACGCATGCTGCTCGCTGTGAGTCTTTCAGGCCACATGGCAGTGGGGTGGGAAGGGAAGCAGCACTCCTCTGGGGAAGCTGGGAACATTGCTCCCTCTTGCAGCTTTCCAAGTCTCCCCGTGCCTTCTCCAGGTGCCTGCCATGGTGAGCTACATCCACCAGTGGCTCATGGCCAATGATTCTGCTGAGCACAGGCTGGACAAGACCCTGCTGGATCTCACCGAAGCACAGCCAAATGACGCAGTCATCACGCTCCTGCGTGTGGCCCCGTCCTGTGACAGGTATGGGGCCCACCTGCCCACAGGGCTCAGGCCTCCTCAGCCCATCACCCTGCACAGCCTGCCCCAGGTGTCGGAGCAACAGAGAGTTCCAGGGCCCTCTGGATGCTCCCTTTCCCAGCCCTGCCATGTCAGCCCCTGAGCCTGCTGCCATGCTCCCTTGCCGCCTCTCAGGGCTCTGTCCCCACAGGGCTGGGCTGTCTGGCTGCTGCTGGCAGGGGGGCAGTGGGCAGAGGCAGAAATGGCAGCCGGCTCCGCTGCCCCCGCTGCTGTGTCTGAGACCCCCCTGAGACACAGCTCTAACCCCACAGAGCTGCCATGGCCATGTGGAAGACCATCATGGGCTCAGCCAGGACTGCGGAGCTGGCGCAGCTGATCCTCCTGGATGTGCTGGGGAGCTGGCCAGAGTACAGCACCTGCACCTCCAATGGGGACGAAACGGCTGTCTTTGCCCTGGCTGTGAGTTTCTGACACTGGCCTTTGCAGGCCCCAAGGCTGCCTCTCCAGCAGCTCTCCATCCTCCTTCCCCCACTGCATCTCCCTGCCTCAGGCGCTGGCCTGAAACCCGGCCCAGGGGCAGCTTCAGGCCCACCAGGCCCCGTGCTCCCCCTGCCAAGGTCTCTCCTGGCCTCTCCCTGCCACGCTCGGGCCCTGCCACACGCACACCTCGGCACTGAGCGCTGTCTCGGGGGGCTTTGTCCTTTGCAGGCAACTGTGGTGATGTGGAAGATCCTCCAGGTGCCCTGTCTCCCACGGATCTTGAAGGTGTATTTCCCCCGCCTATTTGTGCATCTGCTATTCCAAGTGTTCTTCAGCACTCTGGATATGCCAGAGGAGGTCGACACCTTCTGGAAGCAATGCCAGGAAGAGCACGGCCTTGCCACCAGCCCCAACAGGTGCTCCATCCCACTCCTCCTGTCCCTGCCACGTGGCCTGCCAAGGAGCCAGTGCTGCCAGTGTGACCTGGGCTATGCTGTGCACACAGGTTTGCTGTGCGCACCCTGAAGTCCCTGCTCTGCCTTCTCCGCTGCGAGGATGTGGTGGTGGCAATGGAGCGCAGGTGTGCCTGGGACACGCTGCTCTCTCTTGACACTCACCACTTTGCCGTGGCTCTGCTTGCCAGGTGAGACCCCCTTCTCCCCACTGCCTCTGACATTGCTGCTCTGTGCCCAGGTGCCCAAAAAAGTGTCTGTGGCGGCCATGGGTCAGAGGGCCTTGTCACTGAGGGACGGCCAAGCAGACTGGAAAAGGCTGGCACAGGAGGGTGCCCATGAGCAACCAACTCCCAAATGGCCCACGTCCCCTTGCTGGAAGGGTGCTGGGGAAAGATGAGTACTGGGTGAGTCACGCCTGGGAGAAGTTTGCCCCACTGCATCAGGGTCTTGTTTCCTTTTGCCCCTCTTCAGAGAAATTCGCCGCTTAGCCATCCACTTTTGTTCCGCGGTTGCATTCTACCTGCTCGCCCTGCTCGGCAAAGAGATGCCATACTGGGATTTCCCTGCCCTGGCATTCCTTGTGGAGGTGAGCCTCAAGGCCAGTGCTGCCTGGCTGAGTGGCCTCCCAGCCCTCTGGCCTCTTGCAGCCACAGCTGCCAGGACAGTGCCTGTGCCCTGTGCTGCTGCCTGGGCCCGGCCCTGTGCGCTTCTGGGCTCCTGCCGGCCAGCTCCCCTGTCACTGCCCTGTGCCTTTCAGGTCCTTGAGTGCCTGGACTTGAGGGAATGCAGTGACAGTGTTCTGGAGATCCTGGCACAGAACCTGCAGAGCGAGCACATGGCCAGGCGTTACTTGGCGCTCCGAGGCCTCGTAGTGCTGGGCAAGAATCCCTTGATGGTGAGAAGGGGGCAGTGGCTGAAGCCGTGCAGGCAGCGTGGGGCTGGGCAACGCAGTCGCTTGGCATTGTCTGGGCTTCGGCCGCTGGGGCAGCTGTTCCCATCTCTCCTGCTTCCCGCTTCAGCTGCCCCAGTGCTTCGGGACAGGCCTTTGGCCTCTGGGCCCTGCGGCAGCAGGGCGGCCTTTCACTAAGTCGTGTTCCGCACAGGCTGAAAAAATGCAGAGCCTGACTGAAAGTCTTGTGGAGCTCCTGGAGGAAAATGACAGCGACATGATCAGGATGAGCATTCTTCTCCTCAGATATTTGCTCCTGGATAATGGTGCTCCAATAGCCACCCCCATCGCCCTGCAGCTGGCTGAGGCGCTCCTGCCACTCTTTGACAGCGTAAGGCTCTGTGCCCACAGCCACAGCCACTGGCTGCTGCCCGGACCCTTGGTGCCCTGTGCAGATGCACGCCTGTGCCCTGGGGGGCCTGAAGCAGCTGATGCTCAGGTCTTTTGCCCTTTCCTTTCGTCCAGGATGATATCCAGGTGCAGCTGAGCTCCATGGCTCTCTTTCTAGAGATGCTGGACTTATTAACAGAAGAGGGAAGAAAGGCCCTCAAGTCCCACGTGCGCCAGAGCCTGCTCCCTCTCTACTTCCACTGCCATGATGAGAATCAGATTGTTGCTGAGGTGAGCACTTGTGGCCAGCTGCTGTCCCCCTGGCAGGGGCTTGGGCTGCCTCCTGCCCTGGCACCTTGTGGGCTGCAGCCTCCTCCAGCCTGTGCCACTGGGATGCTCCTGTGCCCTGGACTGTGGGGCCATCTGTGCATCTCTGTCCCTCTCCAGGCCTCCCGGGAAGCGCTGCATTCCTCAGCCAGATTCCTGAAGAGGAGGGATATAGAACAAATGCTACACGTGGATCAGAGCTTTGGGGAGTGCCTGGTAAGAACAGCAGAGACCCCCCCAGCCTCAGCATGGCGAAGGTCCCTGAGGACGGTGCTCAGTGTGCGGGGCTAACAGCTGTGCCCGCTGCTGCAGCCAGAGGTCGCGCGGCCTCTTCTCCAGGCTCCCGTGGGCCTGAGTCGGGTGCCCATGGAGCCCCGGCCCGGCGGGGCTGCGGGGCGGCACCACGGCTCCCCGGGCAGCAGCCGGCCCTCTGCCCCTCCCCTCGGGAGCCCTTGGCCAGCGGCTGCTGCCCGCGCCTCAGGGCTGTGCGGGTAGGCGAGGCCGGCGATGGGCGGCGATGGGCGCAGACAGCGCCCAGCCCAGGAGCTGAGCCCGCGCCAACCCTTCCCTCCTGCCGCTCTCTCCAGCTGGCAGAGGACAGTAGCCGAGCGGCCGAGCACCTGCGCCGGGCACTGCACTACCTGCAGAGCCCACAGGAGTCCCTGCGAGAGGCGGCCGTCAGGTTCATGGGTGAGTCCCGAGCCCGGGCTCCTCCCCGGCCCGCCGCAGCTCGGCCCCGGCCCCGCCTGCTGGCCTGGCAGCGCCAGCCCGGCCCGGCGCCTTGGAGCCCCGCCTGGCCTGGGCGTTGCTACTGCCGCCCTCTGGCAGCCGTGCCCTGGGGCGGCAGCGTGCGGCAAGGGCCGGGCTGAGCCCTGCCGGGCCAGCAGCCCGTGTGGCCACAGCGCCGGCAGCGCCGCTGGCAGGGAGCTGTGCCGCTGGGGCCGTGACAGGCTCTGTGTTCACAGGCATGGCCGGGCGGCACCTGAGGGGGCAGCAGCAAGAGCTGCAGCTGATCTGCACTGGTGAGTGAGTGAGGGCAGCGGGCTGACCGCGGGGGCTGGAGGGGGCAGCTGCAAGCCCTGCCCCAACTGTGGAGGGATCGGCACCCGTGGGCAGAGCACACAGAGATATCAGGGCTACGTGTGGCATTCGTGGTCAGCAACTTCGGGCTGATCCCCTTGCTCCCTGCTCCCTGTGGGCCATGGCAAGAGACGACCGGGATGGCCCTGACAGGGGGCTCTCCTCGGCTCCCTGCATATGCGGGATCTGACCTTGCCTCTGTTCCTCTCTCTTGCAGCCCTTGAAGAAATGGCATATGACAGCAGTCCTGCAATCAGAGATGCTGCAGTAGAATTTTGTTTAGTTCTCCGGGCTCTTGAGAGAGCTCCCTACTCCCCATGGCAGAAGCTGCGAGATCGATTCCGCAGTGCATGGAGGAAACGGCCTCGTCTTTGCTGCACTGCCTTACTGTTCTGCTGCAGCTCCCCGGAGAGGTGATCTGCAACACTCAGCCTGCTTGGGCCATTTGAGACAGCAGGAATTTTCTTTTCCTTCTTCCAGATTTTTCTGTTTGTATTTTCCTTGTTTTTGTTTGTGTAAATATAAAATATGTTACAATACACAGAGTCCCAGGATCTTTCTTTTCCTTCACACGGTCCATAGGGCATAGGGGGAGTGGGGCGAAAGGGTGCTTCTGCTCAGCCAGCTGTCTAGCCATGCATTGTTGCAGGGAAAATGGCCAGAAGCCTTTTGGCCTTTGGTGGTTCTGCTGAAGCCTTTGTGCTGCCCACAGAGCAGCTGGGCAGGGGCCGGAGCTGCGGGGATCCCTGCCAGAGCGGTGCCTGGAGATGGCCACAGGGCCTGTGCCGGACAGGAAGGGCCATCCGTGTCCTCCTGCCCGTCTGCTGCTGGCTGCAGTGCTGAGGGCTCCCAGGTGCCTCTGGATGGGGCTCCTGTGGAGCTGCTGTGGGGCTGCGGCGCTGCTGCCGGCAAGCTTGGCCAGGCTGAGGGAGACCCTGAGGGGCTGAGGCAATGCTAAAGCCCTGAGCAATTGGCTGGCAGAGGCCATAGGCAGCCCCTGGCAGCCGCCTTGATCCCGACAGCCGGCGGCTCTGGCGCTTCCAGGTCGGTGGCCGGTTGGAGGGACGCCCTGGAATCAGGCGTGGAACCCTGGTCCTGGCCTTTCAGGGCTGTGAGGCCAGCTGTTGGGGGGCTGGGGGGGTGCCCTCCCAGTGCTCCAGACTGGAGCACCCCGCCCCTCAGCCTTAGGCATTGAGCTCCACTGCCTGATATCCAAGTCTTGTTCCTCTTGCTGTGGGGGTGGCCGAGCTCTGTGGCTTTAGGCCCCGTGGAGCCAGAAGAGCAGCAGCTTTGAGCCCACAGGGGCCACAGAAAGGCCCTCTTGGACCATGGACATTCCTGTCCTTCCCAGGCCAGGGACACATGAGAATGCAGCGGGCACCTTCAGGGTGCCACGCTGGCTTTGCACTGGGCCATCTCCCTGTGCTGCGCACGGCTGGCTCTTTGCTTTGCTGCTCTCGGCCTTGTGTCGTCGTACTCCTCTGGCTGCCTGCAGCCAGGGGCAGCCCTATCAGGAGGGTGAGAGGCCCCGTCTCCAACATCTCAAGGGGGAAATGGACCTCTCCCAGCCCTCAGCCCACGCTGTAAGCAGAGCAGAGCCTTTTCCCCAGCCCCATTGGCTTTCTGCCTGCTTCTGGCCCCTGGCCACCATGACCCACTGCTCTCGCTCTGAGTCACCTACAGCATGCCTGGTGCCTCTTGATTTGCTGACCCTGGGATGTGAGGCTCACTGAGGGAAAGGTGGCTGTCCCAATGCTGAGGGCACACGTGGCTCACTGAGCAGACTTGAGGCTTCCCCAGCAGCTTGCAGGTGCCTTACGTCTCATGTCTCAGTGCTTGTGCTCCTGCCTCTTCCTGTCCCTCTTCTCGCCCTCACCCAACCTGCACCCTCTGACCTACCTTCAATAAACCCTGTTGCATCAGACACGGTGTCAAGAGCCCTCCTTCGGCTGCCGGTCGAGCGCACGTTACAACCTCCGGGCCTGGGAGCATGGTGGGCTGGGGGAGCTGTCTCTCAGACCAAGAGGGAACGGCTCTCGATAGCACCTGCCCATGGACATTCCCCGCACCAAATAAAATCATCTCCAAGTTTAGCTAGTAAGCTAGTAAGGTATAAACCATTAATTGCCTGGAAATCTGGCACTAGTCTCTGAGTTCCATTAGGTTTCTTTATTGCTGATCTAGCAGTGTTAAATTTTGACTGCCATTCTTCCAATAGTCCTGATGTCAGGGATTTAATTGACTGTTGGCTCTATTCCTTTCCTAGCTTCTAACCTTCAAGGGTATTACTTTCAGACTACTGCCCTAACTCTTGTCTGTAGCTCAATTTTCATAGGGTCTGCTTGATTTGATTTTCCTGGGCTACCAGTATCCCATACTCTTGGGTTTCACCTGATTCAATACTTGCTCTAACTAGTTCTTCTTGTTTGTTGGTCTGGTGTCAATTGTCAGTCCTACTGCTAAAACCGCTCATTTGTCTTCAGGTACCTTCCATTGAAGTTTTCTTTTCTAAACCGAACAGTTGCTTCTAAATTTTCAAGCAAATCCCTGCATAGGACAGATTTGGGTGAGTTTTGGTAAAGAAAGAAACTGATGTATTCCCATTTTCTTCTTGATTTTACATCAAAGTGGTTTCAGGAAGAATGCATTTTCTGGCTGCCCTATAGTTGCTCCTATTGCTTGAAGATAGTTTTCACGTTTGGGTATCAGTTCTTGATTCAAGAGTGAAAATGTGTCTCCACTATTTCTTAAAATTTCAACTTCTTCATCATTCTTTAGCTGTATTTAAACAGTGGCCTGCTAGGGTAAGAATTGCCAATCTCGGTCATTCCTTATCATCTAGAGTGGCTGCAAGAGTTTTGTGTACTTTGTCTGCTTACTCTGGGCACTGGTCCTATTTCCAGTGTCCTGATTTATTACATGATGCACATTGATTTGGCCCCAGCTTGGTCTGTGGCTGCTTTGAACCTCCTCTGCCTCTGCTATTTTCGCCCCTGCCTCTGCTTCAACCACGCCTACATCCGTCCTCTCCCTGGTGCTGATCCAGAGCTGCCACCATGGCTGCAGGGAACTCTTTTTCTTTTTCCCTCTCTTGACTATCGTACACTTTCTACTTATGATGTAGTGTCTAAAAGATTGCGTGACTGCTCAATGTTCTTCGAACACCTCTCAAACTCAGACAGGCTTGGTGCTGTGACCATTTCCCTGGGGTGTTCCAGTTCGTGTTTATTTATCAGTTATCGTAGAATGGTTTGTTTTCATGTACCCCGTATTTTCCCCAAGTTGGTTTACCCCTAGGTTCTGCCCTCCCTCAAAGCTGTCTCCCTCATGCCATTCCCCACTCTTTGTTCCAGCTCCTTCCCTGCCTCTCAAGATAATCCAGCTCTTTATTCCTGAACCTTCCCTGTCACTTTTGCCTTGGACCAACCCCTGACTGCACCACCCCTTTGGAATTCCTCTATTGCTGGAAGCTCCACTGGCCCATGTGACCTACCTTCTCTTCCCATCTGTCCTAATTAGTCCCAGGCAACTGATGGAATCCCCTCGCTCCTCCCCTGCAGATTCCTTATTGCTCAATCGTTTGTATCCACCCCTTGAGTTGTACCCCGATAAAATCCCGTGCACAGAAGTGCTGGCGGCTCTTTGCTGCTGAATCCTTCTCTTGGAATAAGCCTTGGCCTGTGGAACCTCACAATCAAGGAGCCTCCTCCTTCTCTTTGGCCTGCTCCGTGCTGCAGTTGATGCATCCTGAACCACTGAGCAGTGGCTCACCAGGGTCAGCCACGGGCAGGACCCAAGCCTTGGCTGTTCCCCACTCCTGGCGCAGCGCCGCAGTTTTCCCAAGAGCCAGCCCGGGCTCCGCTGGGCTGCGTCCATGGGGAACCCGTCCCAGTGCCCGACCGTGCTCTGGGTGAAAAACCTTGATGTGATACAGAAATGAAACTTGCCCTGTCCCAGCTCCCTGCCCTTTTCTCCAGTCCTATCACTGGTCCCAACGGTGACGAGAGCTGCAGCAGCCCCTCTGATTCCTCTCAGGAGGAGGTTGAAGACCACAATGACGCCCTTTACTCTCCTCCAGGCTGAACAAAGTGGCTTCAGCTGCACCTGGAGGGCTTCCCCTCCAGGCCACACTCCATCCTTGCAGTCCTCCTTTGCATTCTGGCTAATGGTTTCATATCTTTTGATATTGTACTGCCCAAAACTGCGCCCGTCTGCTTCCAGCGCTTCTCTTGGCTGCTGCTTCAGGGTGTGGGCACCATCATCAGAGACACAGAAGAGCTTCTCCTCCCAGAGTTGTCCTTATCCTCCGCACTTCCACGTCTCTGCCTTGATGTTCACTGGGGAACTTGCCACTTTGTGGCCGCTCATTGCTGTGCTCAGCAGGGACACAGTTTTGTTTGGACATGAGCTGCCAGAGCAAGACATGCAGCAACTGAAGCTGAGAATAGCAGAGGCTGGGCAGATGCCATTTTTTCCAGAATGTGGGAAAGAGGGTGAGAAAAGCACAAGGAAATTTCAGACTGGTAACTTTGCAATCTAATTGCCCTGGGCAACTCAGCAATGGATGGTGCTCTGGTGCTACTGCCAATGCCTTCCATGAGAAAAATTCATTTCAGGAAGGAGCAACATCATCTGACAGAGACCAAGTGTGCCAGCAGTTGCTCCAGGTGCTCCTGCCATCAGCCCCTGCAGGAAAGAGGCACAGCCCCCAAGGCACGTGGCCTTTGGCTCCTTCTGGCACAGAAGCCCCCCGGGGGCACAGGTCTCTGGGGCAGGAGACAGGCACCAGCGCTTCCAGGGCTTGGGGGGCGGCAGGTCTGCTTGGCCGGGGACTCTGCCACACCTGCTGATGTCAGCGCTCCCCGGGCCCCAGGCCTCAGAGCAGCATTCGTGCCCGGGCCCACACGTTCCTTGTGCGTGTCACACCGGCAACTTTAGGACGGCCACCAGCCGGGACGTGTCCCAAGGAGGCCCTGCCAGCTTCCCTGCAAGGCCCCGTGCCCTTCCCAGCGCGGCTGCGTCGGCAGCCCTTGGGGCTCCTTCTGCTGCCCTGAGCCCACAGAGCATGGCAGCGTTTGCTGATGCTCTGAGCCCTTCTTAAAGATCCTGCCGGCCTTGCTTAGACTCCTGGGGCCAGCCATTCCTTCCAAACTGGGCCACTTTGGGTGGGCTGGGCGTGGCCCCAAGGCAGGCGGCAGTGAGTGCAAGGGCCCTTGGTGACACGGTGCCGCACAGTCACTGTGACATGGAACGGGTGTCCAAAGGCCCTTTGTGACACGGGGTGACATAGGAGCTGGAGGTGACAAGAGCACGCCACAGTGCTCAGAGCACGCGACGGGACAGGACGGGACAGAGCGGTGCCGTGAGGAGCCCCCGCACAGCGCGCTCGTTCACGTCCCAGCCGGAGCTTTTCTGAAGCCTAGTTCCTGCAGCTGAGCTCGAGGCCAGACCACAGGACTTGCTGACCTGTGGTCTCCCTGAGGCTTCTCTTCTGCAGGTGCCCTTGAGGCCATATCATAGTCCTTGTCAGGAGTCCCCTGTCCTTGTGGCAGGGGCCCTTGAGACCGAGTGCAGGACTTGCTGTCCTGTAGCCTTCCTGAGGCTTCTTACTTGAAGGTACCTTCCAGGCACCACTGCAGGACTTGGTGCCTTGGAGCTTTTCCAAGGCAACTCTCCTGCAAATAGCCACAAATCCAGGCAGAGACATGGAGCAGAGACACCCAGCAGTGCCTGAGGTGGCCTGGGTGGAGGAGGAGGAAGAAGGCCCTGGAGCTGCCCCGGCACAGCAGACTGAAGAGGTGGTGCCATTCCAGCCACCGCAGGAGGGTAAGTGGCAGAGCTGGGCCACAGGACTGGTGCCTGCTGCCAGCTTGGACCCCATGCCGTGCCGTGCCGTGCCATGCTATACCCTGGGGAAATGCCCACGGACAGGACGGAAGAGGGGCCGGCCAGACACCCTGCAGTTGCCGTGCTCCATCCCCTGGGGCATCCCGGGGCTCTCTCGGCCTGCGGATTGCAGGGCTGGCCCGTGTTCTCCAGCCTCTCCCGCAGCCCCTCATCTCTGGCTGCGCTCGCTCTTTGCCAGACGCAGCCCTGGAGCGCACACAAGAGCAGGAGTCCAGCCGTGGCCGCTTCCGCAGAACAGCGCAGGTACCTGCAGCCACCCCCACCTGGGCTGGGCCTGCTGTCCCTGCTCAGCCCACCACCGTGTGTGCGGCACTCCATGCAACATCCCCGGCTTCTTGCCCTTCTCCTACAGTTCGTTTGCAACTTCCTCAAGAGAATTGAGGAGGAAGAAACCATCGCCACGGGCGTAGGCCTCAGACCATACTCGCCCATCTTCCTAAGCAAGACCAGTGCTGCCCTGCTGTCCATGCTTGTAGAGGAACATTTTTACACTCCAAAGCAAGTAAGCAGCCTGTGGCCAGGCTTTGATCCTCCCAGCAATTGCTTGGCCTCCCAGTCCACGCATGCTGCTTGCTGTGAGTCTTTCAGGCCACATGGCAGTGGGGTGGGAAGGGAAGCAGCACTCCTCTGGGGAAGCTGGGAACATTGCTCCCTCTGGCAGCTTTCCAAGTCTCCCCGTGCCTTCTCCAGGTGCCTGCCATGGTGAGCTACATCCACCAGTGGCTCATGGCCAATGATTCTGCTGAGCACAGGCTGGACAAGACCCTGCTGGATCTCACCGAAGCACAGCCAAATGACGCAGTCATCACGCTCCTGCGTGTGGCCCCGTCCTGTGACAGGTATGGGGCCCACCTGCCCACAGGGCTCAGGCCTCCTCAGCCCATCACCCTGCACAGCCTGCCCCAGGTGTCGGAGCAACAGAGAGTTCCAGGGCCCTCTGGATGCTCCCTTTCCCAGCCCTGCCATGTCAGCCCCTGAGCCTGCTGCCATGCTCCCTTGCCGCCTCTCAGGGCTCTGTCCCCACAGGGCTGGGCTGTCTGGCTGCTGCTGGCAGGGGGGCAGTGGGCAGAGGCAGAAATGGCAGCCGGCTCCGCTGCCCCCGCTGCTGTGTCTGAGACCCCCCTGAGACACAGCTCTAACCCCACAGAGCTGCCATGGCCATGTGGAAGACCATCATGGGCTCAGCCAGGACTGCGGAGCTGGCGCAGCTGATCCTCCTGGATGTGCTGGGGAGCTGGCCAGAGTACAGCACCTGCACCTCCAATGGGGACGAAACGGCTGTCTTTGCCCTGGCTGTGAGTTTCTGACACTGGCCTTTGCAGGCCCCAAGGCTGCCTCTCCAGCAGCTCTCCATCCTCCTTCCCCCACTGCATCTCCCTGCCTCAGGCGCTGGCCTGAAACCCGGCCCAGGGGCAGCTTCAGGCCCACCAGGCCCCGTGCTCCCCCTGCCAAGGTCTCTCCTGGCCTCTCCCTGCCACGCTCGGGCCCTGCCACACGCACACCTCGGCACTGAGCGCTGTCTCGGGGGGCTTTGTCCTTTGCAGGCAACTGTGGTGATGTGGAAGATCCTCCAGGTGCCCTGTCTCCCACGGATCTTGAAGGTGTATTTCCCCCGCCTATTTGTGCATCTGCTATTCCAAGTGTTCTTCAGCACTCTGGATATGCCAGAGGAGGTCGACACCTTCTGGAAGCAATGCCAGGAAGAGCACGGCCTTGCCACCAGCCCCAACAGGTGCTCCATCCCACTCCTCCTGTCCCTGCCACGTGGCCTGCCAAGGAGCCAGTGCTGCCAGTGTGACCTGGGCTATGCTGTGCACACAGGTTTGCTGTGCGCACCCTGAAGTCCCTGCTCTGCCTTCTCCGCTGCGAGGATGTGGTGGTGGCAATGGAGCGCAGGTGTGCCTGGGACACGCTGCTCTCTCTTGACACTCACCACTTTGCCGTGGCTCTGCTTGCCAGGTGAGACCCCCTTCTCCCCACTGCCTCTGACATTGCTGCTCTGTGCCCAGGTGCCCAAAAAAGTGTCTGTGGCGGCCATGGGTCAGAGGGCCTTGTCACTGAGGGACGGCCAAGCAGACTGGAAAAGGCTGGCACAGGAGGGTGCCCATGAGCAACCAACTCCCAAATGGCCCACGTCCCCTTGCTGGAAGGGTGCTGGGGAAAGATGAGTACTGGGTGAGTCACGCCTGGGAGAAGTTTGCCCCACTGCATCAGGGTCTTGTTTCCTTTTGCCCCTCTTCAGAGAAATTCGCCGCTTAGCCATCCACTTTTGTTCCGCGGTTGCATTCTACCTGCTCGCCCTGCTCGGCAAAGAGATGCCATACTGGGATTTCCCTGCCCTGGCATTCCTTGTGGAGGTGAGCCTCAAGGCCAGTGCTGCCTGGCTGAGTGGCCTCCCAGCCCTCTGGCCTCTTGCAGCCACAGCTGCCAGGACAGTGCCTGTGCCCTGTGCTGCTGCCTGGGCCCGGCCCTGTGCGCTTCTGGGCTCCTGCCGGCCAGCTCCCCTGTCACTGCCCTGTGCCTTTCAGGTCCTTGAGTGCCTGGACTTGAGGGAATGCAGTGACAGTGTTCTGGAGATCCTGGCACAGAACCTGCAGAGCGAGCACATGGCCAGGCGTTACTTGGCGCTCCGAGGCCTCGTAGTGCTGGGCAAGAATCCCTTGATGGTGAGAAGGGGGCAGTGGCTGAAGCCGTGCAGGCAGCGTGGGGCTGGGCAACGCAGTCGCTTGGCATTGTCTGGGCTTCGGCCGCTGGGGCAGCTGTTCCCATCTCTCCTGCTTCCCTCTTCAGCTGCCCCAGTGCTTCGGGACAGGCCTTTGGCCTCTGGGCCCTGCGGCAGCAGGGCGGCCTTTCACTAAGTCGTGTTCCGCACAGGCTGAAAAAATGCAGAGCCTGACTGAAAGTCTTGTGGAGCTCCTGGAGGAAAATGACAGCGACATGATCAGGATGAGCATTCTTCTCCTCAGATATTTGCTCCTGGATAATGGTGCTCCAATAGCCACCCCCATCGCCCTGCAGCTGGCTGAGGCGCTCCTGCCACTCTTTGACAGCGTAAGGCTCTGTGCCCACAGCCACAGCCACTGGCTGCTGCCCGGACCCTTGGTGCCCTGTGCAGATGCACGCCTGTGCCCTGGGGGGCCTGAAGCAGCTGATGCTCAGGTCTTTTGCCCTTTCCTTTCGTCCAGGATGATATCCAGGTGCAGCTGAGCTCCATGGCTCTCTTTCTAGAGATGCTGGACTTATTAACAGAAGAGGGAAGAAAGGCCCTCAAGTCCCACGTGCGCCAGAGCCTGCTCCCTCTCTACTTCCACTGCCATGATGAGAATCAGATTGTTGCTGAGGTGAGCACTTGTGGCCAGCTGCTGTCCCCCTGGCAGGGGCTTGGGCTGCCTCCTGCCCTGGCACCTTGTGGGCTGCAGCCTCCTCCAGCCTGTGCCACTGGGATGCTCCTGTGCCCTGGACTGTGGGGCCATCTGTGCATCTCTGTCCCTCTCCAGGCCTCCCGGGAAGCGCTGCATTCCTCAGCCAGATTCCTGAAGAGGAGGGATATAGAACAAATGCTACACGTGGATCAGAGCTTTGGGGAGTGCCTGGTAAGAACAGCAGAGACCCCCCCAGCCTCAGCATGGCGAAGGTCCCTGAGGACGGTGCTCAGTGTGCGGGGCTAACAGCTGTGCCCGCTGCTGCAGCCAGAGGTCGCGCGGCCTCTTCTCCAGGCTCCCGTGGGCCTGAGTCGGGTGCCCATGGAGCCCCGGCCCGGCGGGGCTGCGGGGCGGCACCACGGCTCCCCGGGCAGCAGCCGGCCCTCTGCCCCTCCCCTCGGGAGCCCTTGGCCAGCGGCTGCTGCCCGCGCCTCAGGGCTGTGCGGGTAGGCGAGGCCGGCGATGGGCGGCGATGGGCGCAGACAGCGCCCAGCCCAGGAGCTGAGCCCGCGCCAACCCTTCCCTCCTGCCGCTCTCTCCAGCTGGCAGAGGACAGTAGCCGAGCGGCCGAGCACCTGCGCCGGGCACTGCACTACCTGCAGAGCCCACAGGAGTCCCTGCGAGAGGCGGCCGTCAGGTTCATGGGTGAGTCCCGAGCCCGGGCTCCTCCCCGGCCCGCCGCAGCTCGGCCCCGGCCCCGCCTGCTGGCCTGGCAGCGCCAGCCCGGCCCGGCGCCTTGGAGCCCCGCCTGGCCTGGGCGTTGCTACTGCCGCCCTCTGGCAGCCGTGCCCTGGGGCGGCAGCGTGCGGCAAGGGCCGGGCTGAGCCCTGCCGGGCCAGCAGCCCGTGTGGCCACAGCGCCGGCAGCGCCGCTGGCAGGGAGCTGTGCCGCTGGGGCCGTGACAGGCTCTGTGTTCACAGGCATGGCCGGGCGGCACCTGAGGGGGCAGCAGCAAGAGCTGCAGCTGATCTGCACTGGTGAGTGAGTGAGGGCAGCGGGCTGACCGCGGGGGCTGGAGGGGGCAGCTGCAAGCCCTGCCCCAACTGTGGAGGGATCGGCACCCGTGGGCAGAGCACACAGAGATATCAGGGCTACGTGTGGCATTCGTGGTCAGCAACTTCGGGCTGATCCCCTTGCTCCCTGCTCCCTGTGGGCCATGGCAAGAGACGACCGGGATGGCCCTGACAGGGGGCTCTCCTCGGCTCCCTGCATATGCGGGATCTGACCTTGCCTCTGTTCCTCTCTCTTGCAGCCCTTGAAGAAATGGCATATGACAGCAGTCCTGCAATCAGAGATGCTGCAGTAGAATTTTGTTTAGTTCTCGGGCTCTTGAGAGAGCTCCCTACTCCCCATGGCAGAAGCTGCGAGATCGATTCCGCAGTGCATGGAGGAAACGGCCTCGTCTTTGCTGCACTGCCTTACTGTTCTGCTGCAGCTCCCCGGAGAGGTGATCTGCAACACTCAGCCTTCTTGGGCCATTTGAGACAGCAGGAATTTTCTTTTCCTTCTTCCAGATTTTTCTGTTTGTATTTTCCTTGTTTTTGTTTGTGTAAATATAAAATATGTTACAATACACAGAGTCCCAGGATCTTTCTTTTCCTTCACACGGTCCATAGGGCATAGGGGGAGTGGGGCGAAAGGGTGCTTCTGCTCAGCCAGCTGTCTAGCCATGCATTGTTGCAGGGAAAATGGGCCAGAAGCCTTTGGCCTTTGGTGGTTCTGCTGAAGCCTTTGTGCTGCCCACAGAGCAGCTGGGCAGGGGCCGGAGCTGCGGGGATCCCTGCCAGAGCGGTGCCTGGAGATGGCCACAGGGCCTGTGCCGGACAGGAAGGGCCATCCGTGTCCTCCTGCCCGTCTGCTGCTGGCTGCAGTGCTGAGGGCTCCCAGGTGCCTCTGGATGGGGCTCCTGTGGAGCTGCTGTGGGGCTGCGGCGCTGCTGCCGGCAAGCTTGGCCAGGCTGAGGGAGACCCTGAGGGGCTGAGGCAATGCTAAAGCCCTGAGCAATTGGCTGGCAGAGGCCATAGGCAGCCCCTGGCAGCCGCCTTGATCCCGACAGCCGGCGGCTCTGGCGCTTCCAGGTCGGTGGCCGGTTGGAGGGACGCCCTGGAATCAGGCGTGGAACCCTGGTCCTGGCCTTTCAGGGCTGTGAGGCCAGCTGTTGGGGGGCTGGGGGGGTGCCCTCCCAGTGCTCCAGACTGGAGCACCCCGCCCCTCAGACCTTAGGCATTGAGCTCCACTGCCTGATATCCAAGTCTTGTTCCTCTTGCTGTGGGGGTGGCCGAGCTCTGTGGCTTTAGGCCCCGTGGAGCCAGAAGAGCAGCAGCTTTGAGCCCACAGGGGCCACAGAAAGGCCCTCTTGGACCATGGACATTCCTGTCCTTCCCAGCCAGGGACACATGAGAATGCAGCGGGCACCTTCAGGGTGCCACGCTGGCTTTGCACTGGGCCATCTCCCTGTGCTGCGCACGGCTGGCTCTTTGCTTTGCTGCTCTCGGCCTTGTGTCGTCGTACTCCTCTGGCTGCCTGCAGCCAGGGGCAGCCCTATCAGGAGGGTGAGAGGCCCCGTCTCCAACATCTCAAGGGGGAAATGGACCTCTCCCAGCCCTCAGCCCACGCTGTAAGCAGAGCAGAGCCTTTTCCCCAGCCCCATTGGCTTTCTTGCCTGCTTCTGGCCCCTGGCCCCATGACCCACTGCTCTCGCTCTGAGTCACCTACAGCATGCCTGGTGCCTCTTGATTTGCTGACCCTGGGATGTGAGGCTCACTGAGGGAAAGGTGGCTGTCCCAATGCTGAGGGCACACGTGGCTCACTGAGCAGACTTGAGGCTTCCCCAGCAGCTTGCAGGTGCCTTACGTCTCATGTCTCAGTGCTTGTGCTCCTGCCTCTTCCTGTCCCTCTTCTCGCCCTCACCCAACCTGCACCCTCTGACCTACCTTCAATAAACCCTGTTGCATCAGACACGGTGTCAAGAGCCCTCCTTCGGCTGCCGGTCGAGCGCACGTTACAACCTCCGGGCCTGGGAGCATGGTGGGCTGGGGGAGCTGTCTCTCAGACCAAGAGGGAACGGCTCTCGATAGCACCTGCCCATGGACATTCCCCGCACCAAATAAAATCATCTCCAAGTTTAGCTAGTAAGCTAGTAAGGTATAAACCATTAATTGCCTGGAAATCTGGCACTAGTCTCTGAGTTCCATTAGGTTTCTTTATTGCTGATCTAGCAGTGTTAAATTTTGACTGCCATTCTTCCAATAGTCCTGATGTCAGGGATTTAATTGACTGTTGGCTCTATTCCTTTCCTAGCTTCTAACCTTCAAGGGTATTACTTTCAGACTACTGCCCTAACTCTTGTCTGTAGCTCAATTTTCATAGGGTCTGCTTGATTTGATTTTCCTGGGCTACCAGTATCCCATACTCTTGGGTTTCACCTGATTCAATACTTGCTCTAACTAGTTCTTCTTGTTTGTTGGTCTGGTGTCAATTGTCAGTCCTACTGCTAAAACCGCTCATTTGTCTTCAGGTACCTTCCATTGAAGTTTTCTTTTCTAAACCGAACAGTTGCTTCTAAATTTTCAAGCAAATCCCTGCATAGGACAGATTTGGGTGAGTTTTGGTAAAGAAAGAAACTGATGTATTCCCATTTTCTTCTTGATTTTACATCAAAGTGGTTTCAGGAAGAATGCATTTTCTGGCTGCCCTATAGTTGCTCCTATTGCTTGAAGATAGTTTTCACGTTTGGGTATCAGTTCTTGATTCAAGAGTGAAAATGTGTCTCCACTATTTCTTAAAATTTCAACTTCTTCATCATTCTTTAGCTGTATTTAAACAGTGGCCTGCTAGGGTAAGAATTGCCAGTCTCGGTCATTTCTTATCATCTAGAGTGGCTGCAAGAGTTTTGTGTACTTTGTCTGCTTACTCTGGGCACTGGTCCTATTTCCAGTGTCCTGATTTATTACATGATGCACATTGATTTGGCCCCAGCTTGGTCTGTGGCTGCTTTGAACCTCCTCTGCCTCTGCTATTTTCGCCCCTGCCTCTGCTTCAACCACGCCTACATCCGTCCTCTCCCTGGTGCTGATCCAGAGCTGCCACCATGGCTGCAGGGAACTCTTTTTCTTTTTCCCTCTCTTGACTATCGTACACTTTCTACTTATGATGTAGTGTCTAAAAGATTGCGTGACTGCTCAATGTTCTTCGAACACCTCTCAAACTCAGACAGGCTTGGTGCTGTGACCATTTCCCTGGGGTGTTCCAGTTCGTGTTTATTTATCAGTTATCGTAGAATGGTTTGTTTTCATGTACCCCGTATTTTCCCCAAGTTGGTTTACCCCTAGGTTCTGCCCTCCCTCAAAGCTGTCTCCCTCATGCCATTCCCCACTCTTTGTTCCAGCTCCTTCCCTGCCTCTCAAGATAATCCAGCTCTTTATTCCTGAACCTTCCCTGTCACTTTTGCCTTGGACCAACCCCTGACTGCACCACCCCTTTGGAATTCCTCTATTGCTGGAAGCTCCACTGGCCCATGTGACCTACCTTCTCTTCCCATCTGTCCTAATTAGTCCCAGGCAACTGATGGAATCCCCTCGCTCCTCCCCTGCAGATTCCTTATTGCTCAATCGTTTGTATCCACCCCTTGAGTTGTACCCCGATAAAATCCCGTGCACAGAAGTGCTGGCGGCTCTTTGCTGCTGAATCCTTCTCTTGGAATAAGCCTTGGCCTGTGGAACCTCACAATCAAGGAGCCTCCTCCTTCTCTTTGGCCTGCTCCGTGCTGCAGTTGATGCATCCTGAACCACTGAGCAGTGGCTCACCAGGGTCAGCCACGGGCAGGACCCAAGCCTTGGCTGTTCCCCACTCCTGGCGCAGCGCCGCAGTTTTCCCAAGAGCCAGCCCGGGCTCCGCTGGGCTGCGTCCATGGGGAACCCGTCCCAGTGCCCGACCGTGCTCTGGGTGAAAAACCTTGATGTGATACAGAAATGAAACTTGCCCTGTCCCAGCTCCCTGCCCTTTTCTCCAGTCCTATCACTGGTCCCAACGGTGACGAGAGCTGCAGCAGCCCCTCTGATTCCTCTCAGGAGGAGGTTGAAGACCACAATGACGCCCTTTACTCTCCTCCAGGCTGAACAAAGTGGCTTCAGCTGCACCTGGAGGGCTTCCCCTCCAGGCCACACTCCATCCTTGCAGTCCTCCTTTGCATTCTGGCTAATGGTTTCATATCTTTTGATATTGTACTGCCCAAAACTGCGCCCGTCTGCTTCCAGCGCTTCTCTTGGCTGCTGCTTCAGGGTGTGGGCACCATCATCAGAGACACAGAAGAGCTTCTCCTCCCAGAGTTGTCCTTATCCTCCGCACTTCCACGTCTCTGCCTTGATGTTCACTGGGGAACTTGCCACTTTGTGGCCGCTCATTGCTGTGCTCAGCAGGGACACAGTTTTGTTTGGACATGAGCTGCCAGAGCAAGACATGCAGCAACTGAAGCTGAGAATAGCAGAGGCTGGGCAGATGCCATTTTTTCCAGAATGTGGGAAAGAGGGTGAGAAAAGCACAAGGAAATTTCAGACTGGTAACTTTGCAATCTAATTGCCCTGGGCAACTCAGCAATGGATGGTGCTCTGGTGCTACTGCCAATGCCTTCCATGAGAAAAATTCATTTCAGGAAGGAGCAACATCATCTGACAGAGACCAAGTGTGCCAGCAGTTGCTCCAGGTGCTCCTGCCATCAGCCCCTGCAGGAAAGAGGCACAGCCCCCAAGGCACGTGGCCTTTGGCTCCTTCTGGCACAGAAGCCCCCCGGGGGCACAGGTCTCTGGGGCAGGAGACAGGCACCAGCGCTTCCAGGGCTTGGGGGGCGGCAGGTCTGCTTGGCCGGGGACTCTGCCACACCTGCTGATGTCAGCGCTCCCCGGGCCCCAGGCCTCAGAGCAGCATTCGTGCCCGGGCCCACACGTTCCTTGTGCGTGTCACACCGGCAACTTTAGGACGGCCACCAGCCGGGACGTGTCCCAAGGAGGCCCTGCCAGCTTCCCTGCAAGGCCCCGTGCCCTTCCCAGCGCGGCTGCGTCGGCAGCCCTTGGGGCTCCTTCTGCTGCCCTGAGCCCACAGAGCATGGCAGCGTTTGCTGATGCTCTGAGCCCTTCTTAAAGATCCTGCCGGCCTTGCTTAGACTCCTGGGGCCAGCCATTCCTTCCAAACTGGGCCACTTTGGGTGGGCTGGGCGTGGCCCCAAGGCAGGCGGCAGTGAGTGCAAGGGCCCTTGGTGACACGGTGCCGCACAGTCACTGTGACATGGAACGGGTGTCCAAAGGCCCTTTGTGACACGGGGTGACATAGGAGCTGGAGGTGACAAGAGCACGCCACAGTGCTCAGAGCACGCGACGGGACAGGACGGGACAGAGCGGTGCCGTGAGGAGCCCCCGCACAGCGCGCTCGTTCACGTCCCAGCCGGAGCTTTTCTGAAGCCTAGTTCCTGCAGCTGAGCTCGAGGCCAGACCACAGGACTTGCTGACCTGTGGTCTCCCTGAGGCTTCTCTTCTGCAGGTGCCCTTGAGGCCATATCATAGTCCTTGTCAGGAGTCCCCTGTCCTTGTGGCAGGGGCCCTTGAGACCGAGTGCAGGACTTGCTGTCCTGTAGCCTTCCTGAGGCTTCTTACTTGAAGGTACCTTCCAGGCACCACTGCAGGACTTGGTGCCTTGGAGCTTTTCCAAGGCAACTCTCCTGCAAATAGCCACAAATCCAGGCAGAGACATGGAGCAGAGACACCCAGCAGTGCCTGAGGTGGCCTGGGTGGAGGAGGAGGAAGAAGGCCCTGGAGCTGCCCCGGCACAGCAGACTGAAGAGGTGGTGCCATTCCAGCCACCGCAGGAGGGTAAGTGGCAGAGCTGGGCCACAGGACTGGTGCCTGCTGCCAGCTTGGACCCCATGCCGTGCCGTGCCGTGCCATGCTATACCCTGGGGAAATGCCCACGGACAGGACGGAAGAGGGGCCGGCCAGACACCCTGCAGTTGCCGTGCTCCATCCCCTGGGGCATCCCGGGGCTCTCTCGGCCTGCGGATTGCAGGGCTGGCCCGTGTTCTCCAGCCTCTCCCGCAGCCCCTCATCTCTGGCTGCGCTCGCTCTTTGCCAGACGCAGCCCTGGAGCGCACACAAGAGCAGGAGTCCAGCCGTGGCCGCTTCCGCAGAACAGCGCAGGTACCTGCAGCCACCCCCACCTGGGCTGGGCCTGCTGTCCCTGCTCAGCCCACCACCGTGTGTGCGGCACTCCATGCAACATCCCCGGCTTCTTGCCCTTCTCCTACAGTTCGTTTGCAACTTCCTCAAGAGAATTGAGGAGGAAGAAACCATCGCCACGGGCGTAGGCCTCAGACCATACTCGCCCATCTTCCTAAGCAAGACCAGTGCTGCCCTGCTGTCCATGCTTGTAGAGGAACATTTTTACACTCCAAAGCAAGTAAGCAGCCTGTGGCCAGGCTTTGATCCTCCCAGCAATTGCTTGGCCTCCCAGTCCACGCATGCTGCTTGCTGTGAGTCTTTCAGGCCACATGGCAGTGGGGTGGGAAGGGAAGCAGCACTCCTCTGGGGAAGCTGGGAACATTGCTCCCTCTGGCAGCTTTCCAAGTCTCCCCGTGCCTTCTCCAGGTGCCTGCCATGGTGAGCTACATCCACCAGTGGCTCATGGCCAATGATTCTGCTGAGCACAGGCTGGACAAGACCCTGCTGGATCTCACCGAAGCACAGCCAAATGACGCAGTCATCACGCTCCTGCGTGTGGCCCCGTCCTGTGACAGGTATGGGGCCCACCTGCCCACAGGGCTCAGGCCTCCTCAGCCCATCACCCTGCACAGCCTGCCCCAGGTGTCGGAGCAACAGAGAGTTCCAGGGCCCTCTGGATGCTCCCTTTCCCAGCCCTGCCATGTCAGCCCCTGAGCCTGCTGCCATGCTCCCTTGCCGCCTCTCAGGGCTCTGTCCCCACAGGGCTGGGCTGTCTGGCTGCTGCTGGCAGGGGGGCAGTGGGCAGAGGCAGAAATGGCAGCCGGCTCCGCTGCCCCCGCTGCTGTGTCTGAGACCCCCCTGAGACACAGCTCTAACCCCACAGAGCTGCCATGGCCATGTGGAAGACCATCATGGGCTCAGCCAGGACTGCGGAGCTGGCGCAGCTGATCCTCCTGGATGTGCTGGGGAGCTGGCCAGAGTACAGCACCTGCACCTCCAATGGGGACGAAACGGCTGTCTTTGCCCTGGCTGTGAGTTTCTGACACTGGCCTTTGCAGGCCCCAAGGCTGCCTCTCCAGCAGCTCTCCATCCTCCTTCCCCCACTGCATCTCCCTGCCTCAGGCGCTGGCCTGAAACCCGGCCCAGGGGCAGCTTCAGGCCCACCAGGCCCCGTGCTCCCCCTGCCAAGGTCTCTCCTGGCCTCTCCCTGCCACGCTCGGGCCCTGCCACACGCACACCTCGGCACTGAGCGCTGTCTCGGGGGGCTTTGTCCTTTGCAGGCAACTGTGGTGATGTGGAAGATCCTCCAGGTGCCCTGTCTCCCACGGATCTTGAAGGTGTATTTCCCCCGCCTATTTGTGCATCTGCTATTCCAAGTGTTCTTCAGCACTCTGGATATGCCAGAGGAGGTCGACACCTTCTGGAAGCAATGCCAGGAAGAGCACGGCCTTGCCACCAGCCCCAACAGGTGCTCCATCCCACTCCTCCTGTCCCTGCCACGTGGCCTGCCAAGGAGCCAGTGCTGCCAGTGTGACCTGGGCTATGCTGTGCACACAGGTTTGCTGTGCGCACCCTGAAGTCCCTGCTCTGCCTTCTCCGCTGCGAGGATGTGGTGGTGGCAATGGAGCGCAGGTGTGCCTGGGACACGCTGCTCTCTCTTGACACTCACCACTTTGCCGTGGCTCTGCTTGCCAGGTGAGACCCCCTTCTCCCCACTGCCTCTGACATTGCTGCTCTGTGCCCAGGTGCCCAAAAAAATGTCTGTGGCGGCCATGGTTCAGAGGGCCTTGTCACTGAGGGACGGCCAAGCAGACTGGAAAAGGCTGGCACAGGAGGGTGCCCATGAGCAACCAACTCCCAAATGGCCCACGTCCCCTTGCTGGAAGGGTGCTGGGGAAAGATGAGAACTGGGTGAGTCACGCCTGGGAGAAGTTTGCCCCACTGCATCAGGGTCTTGTTTCCTTTTGCCCCTCTTCAGAGAAATTCGCCGCTTAGCCATCCACTTTTGTTCCGCGGTTGCATTCTACCTGCTCGCCCTGCTCGGCAAAGAGATGCCATACTGGGATTTCCCTGCCCTGGCATTCCTTGTGGAGGTGAGCCTCAAGGCCAGTGCTGCCTGGCTGAGCGGCCTCCCAGCCCTCTGGCCTCTTGCAGCCACAGCTGCCAGGACAGTGCCCGTGCCCTGTGCTGCTGCCTGGGCCCGGCCCTGTGCGCTTCTGGGCTCCTGCCGGCCAGCTCCCCTGTCACTGCCCTGTGCCTTTCAGGTCCTTGAGTGCCTGGACTTGAGGGAATGCAGTGACAGTGTTCTGGAGATCCTGGCACAGAACCTGCAGAGCGAGCACATGGCCAGGCGTTACTTGGCGCTCCGAGGCCTCGTAGTGCTGGGCAAGAATCCCTTGATGGTGAGAAGGGGGCAGTGGCTGAAGCCGTGCAGGCAGCGTGGGGCTGGGCAACGCAGTCGCTTGGCATTGTCTGGGCTTCGGCCGCTGGGGCAGCTGTTCCCATCTCTCCTGCTTCCCGCTTCAGCTGCCCCAGTGCTTCGGGACAGGCCTTTGGCCTCTGGGCCCTGCGGCAGCAGGGCGGCCTTTCACTAAGTCGTGTTCCGCACAGGCTGAAAAAATGCAGAGCCTGACTGAAAGTCTTGTGGAGCTCCTGGAGGAAAATGACAGCGACATGATCAGGATGAGCATTCTTCTCCTCAGATATTTGCTCCTGGATAATGGTGCTCCAATAGCCACCCCCATCGCCCTGCAGCTGGCTGAGGCGCTCCTGCCACTCTTTGACAGCGTAAGGCTCTGTGCCCACAGCCACAGCCACTGGCTGCTGCCCGGACCCTTGGTGCCCTGTGCAGATGCACGCCTGTGCCCTGGGGGGCCTGAAGCAGCTGATGCTCAGGTCTTTTGCCCTTTCCTGTCGTCCAGGATGATATCCAGGTGCAGCTGAGCTCCATGGCTCTCTTTCAAGAGATGCTGGACTTATTAACAGAAGAGGGAAGAAAGGCCCTCAAGTCCCACGTGCGCCAGAGCCTGCTCCCTCTCTACTTCCACTGCCATGATGAGAATCAGATTGTTGCTGAGGTGAGCACTTGTGGCCAGCTGCTGTCCCCCTGGCAGGGGCTTGGGCTGCCTCCTGCCCTTGCACCTTGTGGGCTGCAGCCTCCTCCAGCCTGTGCCACTGGGATGCTCCTGTGCCCTGGACTGTGGGGCCATCTGTGCATCTCTGTCCCTCTCCAGGCCTCCCGGGAAGCGCTGCATTCCTCAGCCAGATTCCTGAAGAGGAGGGATATAGAACAAATGCTACACGTAGATCAGAGCTTTGGGGAGTGCCTGGTAAGAACAGCAGAGACCCCCCCAGCCTCAGCATGGCGAAGGTCCCTGAGGACGGTGCTCAGTGTGCGGGGCTAACAGCTGTGCCCGCTGCTGCAGCCAGAGGCTGCGCGGCCTCTTCTCCAGGCTCCCGTGGGCCTGTGTCGGGTGCCCATGGAGCCCCGGCCCGGCGGGGCTGCGGGGCGGCACCACGGCTCCCCGGGCAGCAGCCGGCCCTCTGCCCCTCCCCCTCGGGAGCCCTTGGCCAGCGGCTGCTGCCCGCGCCTCAGGGCTGTGCGGGTAGGCGAGGCCGGCGATGGGCGGCGATGGGCGCAGACAGCGCCCAGCCCAGGAGCTGAGCCCGCGCCAACCCTTCCCTCCTGCCGCTCTCTCCAGCTGGCAGAGGACAGTAGCCGAGCGGCCGAGCACCTGCGCCGGGCACTGCACTACCTGCAGAGCCCACAGGAGTCCCTGCGAGAGGCGGCCGTCAGGTTCATGGGTGAGTCCCGAGCCCGGGCTCCTCCCCGGCCCGCCGCAGCTCGGCCCCGGCCCCGCCTGCTGGCCTGGCAGCGCCAGCCCGGCCCGGCGCCTTGGAGCCCCGCCTGGCCTGGGCGTTGCTACTGCCGCCCTCTGGCAGCCGTGCCCTGGGGCGGCAGCGTGCGGCAAGGGCCGGGCTGAGCCCTGCCGGGCCAGCAGCCCGTGTGGCCACAGCGCCGGCAGCGCCGCTGGCAGGGAGCTGTGCCGCTGGGGCCGTGACAGGCTCTGTGTTCACAGGCATGGCCGGGCGGCACCTGAGGGGGCAGCAGCAAGAGCTGCAGCTGATCTGCACTGGTGAGTGAGTGAGGGCAGCGGGCTGACCGCGGGGGCTGGAGGGGGCAGCTGCAAGCCCTGCCCCAACTGTGGAGGGATCGGCACCCGTGGGCAGAGCACACAGAGATATCAGGGCTACGTGTGGCATTCGTGGTCAGCAACTTCGGGCTGATCCCCTTGCTCCCTGCTCCCTGTGGGCCATGGCAAGAGACGACCGGGATGGCCCTGACAGGGGGCTCTCCTCGGCTCCCTGCATATGCGGGATCTGACCTTGCCTCTGTTCCTCTCTCTTGCAGCCCTTGAAGAAATGGCATATGACAGCAGTCCTGCAATCAGAGATGCTGCAGTAGAATTTTGTTTAGTTCTCCGGGCTCTTGAGAGAGCTCCCTACTCCCCATGGCAGAAGCTGCGAGATCGATTCCGCAGTGCATGGAGGAAACAGCCTCGTCTTTGCTGCACTGCCTTACTGTTCTGCTGCAGCTCCCCGGAGAGGTGATCTGCAACACTCAGCCTGCTTGGGCCATTTGAGACAGCAGGAATTTTCTTTTCCTTCTTCCAGATTTTTCTGTTTGTATTTTCCTTGCTTTTGTTTGTGTAAATATAAAATATGTTACAATACACAGAGTCCCAGGATCTTTCTTTTCCTTCACACGGTCCATAGGGCATAGGGGGAGTGGGGCGAAAGGGTGCTTCTGCTCAGCCAGCTGTCTAGCCATGCATTGTTGCAGGGAAAATGGCCAGAAGCCTTTTGGCCTTTGGTGGTTCTGCTGAAGCCTTTGTGCTGCCGACAGAGCAGCTGGGCAGGGGCCGGAGCTGCGGGGATCCCTGCCAGAGCGGTGCCTGGAGATGGCCACAGGGCCTGTGCCGGACAGGAAGGGCCATCCGTGTCCTCCTGCCCGTCTGCTGCTGGCTGCAGTGCTGAGGGCTCCCAGGTGCCTCTGGATGGGGCTCCTGTGGAGCTGCTGTGGGGCTGCGGCGCTGCTGCCGGCAAGCTTGGCCAGGCTGAGGGAGACCCTGAGGGGCTGAGGCAATGCTAAAGCCCTGAGCAATTGGCTGGCAGAGGCCATAGGCAGCCCCTGGCAGCCGCCTTGATCCCGACAGCCGGCGGCTCTGGCGCTTCCAGGTCGGTGGCCGGTTGGAGGGACGCCCTGGAATCAGGCGTGGAACCCTGGTCCTGGCCTTTCAGGGCTGTGAGGCCAGCTGTTGGGGGGCTGGGGGGGTGCCCTCCCAGTGCTCCAGACTGGAGCACCCCGCCCCTCAGCCTTAGGCATTGAGCTCCACTGCCTGATATCCAAGTCTTGTTCCTCTTGCTGTGGGGGTGGCCGAGCTCTGTGGCTTTAGGCCCCGTGGAGCCAGAAGAGCAGCAGCTTTGAGCCCACAGGGGCCACAGAAAGGCCCTCTTGGACCATGGACATTCCTGTCCTTCCCAGGCCAGGGACACATGAGAATGCAGCGGGCACCTTCAGGGTGCCACGCTGGCTTTGCACTGGGCCATCTCCCTGTGCTGCGCACGGCTGGCTCTTTGCTTTGCTGCTCTCGGCCTTGTGTCGTCGTACTCCTCTGGCTGCCTGCAGCCAGGGGCAGCCCTATCAGGAGGGTGAGAGGCCCCGTCTCCAACATCTCAAGGGGGAAATGGACCTCTCCCAGCCCTCAGCCCACGCTGTAAGCAGAGCAGAGCCTTTTCCCCAGCCCCATTGGCTTTCTGCCTGCTTCTGGCCCCTGGCCACCATGACCCACTGCTCTCGCTCTGAGTCACCTACAGCATGCCTGGTGCCTCTTGATTTGCTGACCCTGGGATGTGAGGCTCACTGAGAGAAAGGTGGCTGTCCCAATGCTGAGGGCACACGTGGCTCACTGAGCAGACTTGAGGCTTCCCCAGCAGCTTGCAGGTGCCTTACGTCTCATGTCTCAGTGCTTGTGCTCCTGCCTCTTCCTGTCCCTCTTCTCGCCCTCACCCAACCTGCACCCTCTGACCTACCTTCAATAAACCCTGTTGCATCAGACACGGTGTCAAGAGCCCTCCTTCGGCTGCCGGTCGAGCGCACGTTACAACCTCCGGGCCTGGGAGCATGGTGGGCTGGGGGAGCTGTCTCTCAGACCAAGAGGGAACGGCTCTCGATAGCACCTGCCCATGGACATTCCCCGCACCAAATAAAATCATCTCCAAGTTTATCTAGTAAGCTAGTAAGGTATAAACCATTAATTGTCTGGAAATCTGGCACTAGTCTCTAAGTTCCATTAGGTTTCTTTATTGCTGATCTAGCAGTGTTAAATTTTGACTGCCATTCTTCCAATAGTCCTGATGTCAGGGATTTAATTGACTGTTGGCTCTATTCCTTTCCTAGCTTCTAACCTTCAAGGGTATTGCTTTCTAAATACTGCCCTAACTCTTGTCTGTAGCTCAATTTTCATAGGGTCTGCTTGATTTGATTTTCCTGGGCTACCAGTATCCCATACTCTTGGGTACACCTGATTCAATACTTGCTCTAACTAGTTCTTCTTGTCTGTTGGTCTTCTGTCAATTGTCAGTCCTACTGCTAAAACTGCTCATTTGCCCTCAGGTACCTTCCATTTAGGTTTTCTTTTTCTAAACAGAAGTGTTGCTTCTAAATTTTCAAGCAAATCCCTGCATAGGACAGATTTGGGTGAGTTGGGTAAAGAAAGAAACTGATGTATTCCCATTTTCTTCTTGACTTTACATTGAAGTGGTTTCAGGAAGAAAACTTTTTCTGGCTGGCCTATAGTGGCTCCTATTGCTTGAGATAGTTTTCACTTTTGGGTATCAGTGCATGATTCAAGAGTGAAAATTTGTCTCCACAATTTCTTAAAAATTCAACTTCTTTATCATTCTTTAGCTGTATTTTAACTGGTGGCCTGCTAGGGTAAGAATTGCCAGTCTCGGTCATTTCTTATCGTCTAGAGTGGCTGCAAGAGTTTTGTGTACTTTGTCTGCTAACTCTGGGCACTGGTCCTATTTCCAGTGTCCTGATTTATTACATGATGCACATTGATTTGGCCCCAGCTTGGTCTGTGGCTGCTTTGAACCTCCTCTGCCTCTGATATTGTTGCCCCTGCCTCTGCTTCATCCAGAGGCATCCCACGTCCTCTCCCTGGTGCCAATCCAGAGCTGCCACCATGGCTGCAGTGAGCTCTTTTCCTTTTTCTCTCTCTTGATTATCATCCACTTTCTATGCTTTTCTCATTCATGCCTTTAAGTCTCTCTTGACAGGCTCTCTCAGCTTCTCAAGTTTCTGCCTGACGTCTGGGCTAGATTGCCCTGACATCAGGGAAACGCACTGCTGCTTTCCTATATCCGAGCAGGGATCCAGGGCTGTGCCTTTACGTGCAGCTGCTCACAGCCTGTCCACAAAGTCAGTGGGTGACTCAGTGAGGTGCTGTCCCTGTGTAACGTTATCTCTTACTGACCAAGTTATTGCTTTTGGAAGGGCATTTTTTAATTCCAATGTGACTATGTCCTGGTATCTGGTTAACATTGCACAGCTGCCTGCATTGTTCGCGTCCCACAAAGGGCTTACAATAGGACACAGCTGGTCCACTGTACCTTGTAAGGCTCCACTAGCAATTTGTCCGTGCACACGTGCTCTGGCTATCTTGATCGCCAACTCTTCTGCTGGTTTTGTTAGCTCTGTCAACATGAAATCAGTATCACCTCAGTCTGGCTCTTGATTCTTGACTATGAACTCCAATCTTTTTGCTACTTCGCTAGGGTTTTCTCTATCCATTGTAACTTTTCCCCACCAACTGTTCAGGTCACTAGTAGAAAAGCAGATGTTCACCCTCATGGCTTCTCCTGGGAAACTCAACACTTCCCTTAAGGGGGTGACTAAGGGCAAAGCTTTCTTGATTTTATTCCTTGGGTTGCTTGTCACTGGGGGTCTCTGAAATTGTCCCCTCACTTGGGGACAATTATTCATCTCATCCTCACTGCCATTTGGCTTTCATTCAGGGGGCGGCGTGGTTGCCTGAGGGGGAGTGTACCTGAGCTGGCCTGGACTAACTCGGCTCTAAGTCTTGGACACCTAGAACACAATCTTCCTGGTGCATTGGAGCCAATTTCAAACATCTCTGCCCTAGGCTGAATGCTGAACGACATCTCTTTCTTTTCTGCCTCTTATCTGTTTCCAAAGTAAGGACTAAACGTCCTGTGGGGCCAAATCAAAGCCACATTCTTTCTGACACTCAGGTTTATTCTTCAGTATTACAGTGACCTGATGAGGTCTTCAGGGGTGAGAGAAGTGGACGAGAATCTTGGTTGATGATCAGAAGGCTGGATTTATTGACATATGATATATAATACATTATAACTTTACTAAAAAATAAGGAGAGAAGTTGCAGAGGCTGCTGAGCTAAGAATAGAATAGGAAAGAATGAATAACAAAGTTCTGTGTCCAGCAGAAAGCAAGGACAAACTCTCCTTGTGAGTGGTCAGCAAATCCAAACACTCACAGAAGCCCAATCACCGCTGCACCTGTTACATTCCACACCAGCCAATAACAATTGTTTACATTCTTCTTCTGGGACCTCAGCTTCCCAGAAGATGAACAAATCCCAAAGAAAGGATTTCTATGAAAAAATGTCTGCGACATTCTTCAGGGTAAAAAAACATGTCTGCATATATCACAGGATCTCATTTTTCTTGTCTTAAAAATAACATCAACTGTAGCAGTGTATTGTAAAGTTCCATTAGGGGGTGACTTCTCACCACTTTCTAATGGATACCAAGCCTACCACTGGGAAGAGTATTTCATCCGATTACCTTTCCTTGAAAAATTACCCTCTGGGATTCCTCCCAAATCTTTCTCATCTGCTAAATTACATTCTAGTGGACTCTTTTTAATACCATCTTTACTTCTTGTGTTATTCATTCTTCATGCTTGTTATGGTTTGGGCCTGGCAAAGCCAGAGCCCCCATGGGTACACCTTCTCCCCGGTGTCTGCTGTGAGATGTGACCAGGAATAAGCAAAGCAGGCTCCAAACTTAAACATAAAGAAAATTTTATTAACTAAGCTACACACAAACAATTACTAAACTACACACAAAAGAAAAAAAAAAAACACAAGGAAAATGAAAACCTCACAAAAACACTCTCCTCCTCCCCCCTAAATTCCCAATACAATACATCCTCCAAAATCACCAGTTCTGGGTCCAGCACCACCCTTTAGATTGCTCAAACTTTCAGTTCCTCAAGAGGAGAGGGAGTCCTTCTGTGTGTCGTTGTGGCCTTTTCCGTCCTTGTTCCGGTGCTCTCACCACCGAACAGGGATCAGGGCTGCTTCCAGGGTTGTCTTTTTAAGGATGCTTTGTCCAGTTCCAGAAAAGCACAGTATCTCACCTTCTCACCTTTGGGACATCTATCCCCCCCATATTTTATATACCCCCTGGGGCCGAGGGGTACCCACACTGAATCTTCTTTGGCACTGGGACATTTCTCCCCCTGGACTCAGTCTCTGTATCTCACGGAAACATAGCTCTGTCCATGGCTACACAAAAGAGTCCAGCATAAAATGCCACTCCATCTTCTCCATCTTTCCAACATCTCTCATTCTCTCTCTCTCTGGTCCAGACCCCCATCACTGGTTCATTTCCTTCGTCCTCCTCCACTCTTATCACACGTCTAGGAAGGGTTAATGTTCTGTAGGGTTTTCATTGTCCAAAAGGGGTTAAAAACTCCTCCAGGCGGCTGGACTCCTGGCTGCACCCCCCCCCCTTCTCCTCAGCCGGGCTGCCTGCTGCCAGCACATATTTACCGAATTTCAAGGTAACGACACAGGCTGCACTCTCTCTCTCTCTCTATCTGTCTCTGGGGGGGGGGGGGGGGGGGGGGGAGGCTGTCCGATGTCTCTTGGGGCTCTTCCTCCACCCTTCCATCCTCCAAGGCCCCTCATTCCCATGTCTGTCCAGGCCCAGGCCTACCGCATGGCTGCCCCTCCCCTGCCCAGCAGCAGCGGCTGAACGGGGGAGATCTGACCTCGGTCCCTCGAAGTCCCAAGAGAGCCTCCCAGGGCCAAAGCTCTGCTTTTAACCCCTGGGTGTTCTCGGAGTTGTGTCCTAAAACCCACTGGCTACCCCAGGTGCCAATATCAAAATCCAAGCACCCATTGGTTTGACCACAGCATCCCAGAATTCCCACTTCTTTCTGGTCAAACCACCACAATGCTATCTAAATTTCCAAACTTGTCAGGATGTATTAGTACTTCTCTTTTCCTTCCCTTTATCCCCTGTAGACTACACTTAACACACACAGGCTGTCTCTGAGTCATCCAGCACCAATGTTTTCTTTATAGTCTTAAAAATCAATGAAAACAAAAGCATTCCATGTGTGGTAAATAGGTATGATTCACGCTGATAAAATTTTAAAAGTAATCAATATTGATACAGCAATTTATATTTGGAAGTAATAAAACATTTAAAAGTTGTAATGCCAAAAAAGAAAGAGATAGGAGGGGTTCCACCCCCACTCCTTGGAGATGTTCAAGGAAGAGAGATAAAAGCAAGAGATAACAGTTACTAAAAATTAACAAAAAGATGGGAAAATCTGATTGGGTCCCAGGAAAATGCCAGCTATAAGAGATTTATTGCTTTGATGCTTAAATGCAGTAATATGTTAGTTTTAACTTACCTTGTACTGGCTTGGTGCTCATGTGTAACCCAAAGGTGAATTAAAGTGCATAGAGGAACAGAAGGGGCCTTCATCAGTGACGACCTCCAAGGACTTGTGAGACCATCAAAACAAGTGGTGGAGCATGCACAGTAAAGGTGGTGATGAGGGCTGAGGTAGAGGTGTGATGAAATGAAAATGGGAGGAGTTGACATCGATACATGGCATATATAAGGGGTAATCTTCACTTGACAAGCTCCTATGTAAGGTGGCAAGGGTCCAAGAGCCCTGCACTCCGAACCCCGTGGTTATCTTTTTCTTACGGGCTATTATTGGAATGAAATTATCTCTTATTTTTAGTCCAATTTGATTGTTAATATTTCAAGTGTATCCAATTTTATATATTTTCTAAACTATTCAATTAAAATTGCTGCTACCTCTAATATTGTTTGGTTTTTTGATGATGGGATAATTGGGCAAACATAACAATATGGAAAACCAGGCCTGGGAGCCTCCCTCACAACTGCTTACCACACAGCCCATCTTTGAGACGGGTGCTTCACCTTTTATACCTCTGGGGGTTGCATCAGCCAACCCTGGCCCCTCCCAAAGTCTGTCAGTCAACGCTTCTTTGCCGTTTATTGGTGGAGATTGCTTTCCTGCAACTTGATTGGTGTGTCAGGTGTTGCCATGCTGTGCCCTCCAGTAGCAAGGAGCTTTTTCATTCTCAGCTGCCCTGTAGGAGGGGCACACGTACGCGCCTTCCTTTTACCTGTGCTAAATAACCCAGGCTGCCCGGTGGCGACAATACGGAGGATGAGGAAAGGGGACTGTGAGGAGAACAGAGGACATCTAAACAATAAACTACAATAACATAACTATACATCAATAAAACTTCTCTTAATATTCACACAATATTAATTCCTTAATTGTTAGAGCAAATCATCTCATTATTCATCTATAACAATTTTTATTTTTATTTTTACATTTTCCTATTCCTACTCCCATATCTTTACCTAAGAGCCCCTTAATTCCAAAATTTTAATAATTCAGAGGCAAGGGGTTTATATTTTCCATTTCCAGAGAAGCTCCTTCCTTCCTTAACAGACACCTGTCTTTCAAACCAAGATAGAGCCCCAAAAATCCTGCAAATCCCACAAATACTTGCACAAAAACCTGACCAGGTTCCTCCTTCCTGAGCCAAACAGGGCAGACCTGAACAAACAAAAACCATTTCTCCTGGTTTAATGAAAAAGCTGCTTTTTGGGTCCCATAAGAGGGACAAGGGTCCTGTGCCCCCTGGTACTGGGGGAGGGAATGGGGAGCTCCTGGGGGTACTGGGAGCACTGGAACGGGGAGCTCTGGGCAGCCCCACATGGGACCCCACACTTGTGGTCATCCCCCCATGGCATGGTGGGCACCCACGGGAGCTGGGGGGCGGGCACACAGTGGGAGATGCCCTCAGGCAGGGATCCCCAGTGCCCCCTGTGCCCCCAGTGTCACAGCATGTTCTCGTAGATGTCACTGGAGTCCTGCTGTTGCCCATGGGGTCCTGACAACTCTGCAGTGGTCACCTGGGGGGATGTGGCACAGGGGGACACTGCAAGAGACACCGGGTGGGGGAACTTGGATGGGAGGTGACACCCCTAGGGTGACATGTCCCTGTCCCCCCACCTGTACTCACCCCCTGCCTTCTTCTTTCGCACGACCTGGCTGTACAGCACCTCCCCTGCCTTTGGAGGGACCAAGGGCACTGGGGGGGCCCTGCAAGGATAAGGGGGTGTCTGTGGGGGTGTGGGGGGTCATAATGAACATAAAATGGGGGTTCAGGCCTGGACCCACCTCGCTCACCTTTTCTGCTGTTTCCTGAGGGCTGCAAAGGAAAGTAGGGAGGGGTGACTGTGGAGTCCTCAAGGCCCCTGACACCCCTGAGACCTCTGACTGCCCCTGGGAGCCTCGTGCATCCCTGAAGCCCCTAATGAGCCTTGAATCACCCACCGAATCCACTGAGACCCCAAACTCCTCCAAACCCCTGACAGAACCCCCAATGTCCCTGCACGACCCTGCAGGACCTCCCCAAATTCCCCAGGACCCCCAGGTGAGATCACTAGGGATTCAGCTTCACCCAAGTCAGGAGCTGTTGGTGCTGCCCTCTGGACCTCAAACTCTGTGGGGGTTTCACCCCAATCCCTGGGACCCCCATTCCCCCTCATTGTCACCCACCCAGGTGGTGCCACCAGTGCCAGCCTCCAATGACAGCCAGGAGCAGAAGTAGGAACAGGAGGGACCCGCCGACCCCTGCGGCCACTGCTGGGGACAGAGAGAGACACATCAGGGTCACCCAGAACCCCGGGGGTCCTGCACCCCCCATGTGACCCCAAGTGACCCTACCTGTGTCCTGTTCCTGTGTTGTCACCTCCAGGGCCAGCTCTAAACTGAGTGCCTGGTGCCCGTCCTGTCCCAGCTGGTTGGTGGCCGTGCACTGGTAGGTGCCTGAATGTCCCACATCGACAGCCCTGAGCTCCAGGAGGGGACCTTGGGCCACCTCCTGCCCATTGTGCAGCCAGGTGAAGGTGACAGGGGCTGAGCCCACCTGCACCGAGCAGCGCAGGGTCACAGGGCCACCTGCACACACCTGGTGTGACAGGAGACTGAGGGTGATGGTGGCATTGGCCACGGGCACTGTGGGGAGACAAACAGGGCTGGCACCTGGTGAGGTGGATGGCGGTGCCATGGTGGGGTCACCCCCAGCCTGGCGGTCCCGCTCACAAAGGACAGTGACATTCAGGGGGACACTCTCAGCCGTGCTGTCCCCGCACTGTCAGTGGCCGCTGCCATTGTCCCCTGTGTGGTGCAGCTCGAGGCGGGGCCAGTGCCAAGCGATACCCTCGAGCCCTCCCGGGTACCAGGAAATGGACAGGTGACCTCTCCCTGCGGCCACCGTGCAGCTCAGCACAAGGCTGCACTGACAGAGACACCCTCAAGGGCAGAACCCCTGCGGGAGGGGGTGACACCAGGGACATTGAGGGACTTGGGGGGAGGTCAGGGAGGGGCAGGGAGATCCCGGTGAGGGAGAGGAGAGGAGGTGCAGAGCTGGGGTGGGGGAGGCTTGGATAGGTACCCCAAGGAAGGATGGGGGGTTTAATGAGGGGACACATGGAGCAGGAGATGGGAGGACCCCAGTGAGGGTATGGAGACCCAGAGAGGGTATGGTGGGACTTGGAGACTGCAGGGAAACAGCAGAGAGGGGTGGGGTTGACTCAGAGATGGGTGAATGGACCCAGTGAGGGATGGGGGGAACGGGGCAGTAATGGAGGTACCCAGGCAGGGGACCCGAGGAGGCTGTGGAGGCTCCCTGTGCCCATCTCTGCACTCACTGGGCACCGTGACACGGAGCCGGGCGCTGCTCTTCTGCACGGCCCCCACCTCGGAGCTCACCTGACAGCTGTAATTCCCCGAGTGGGAGACCCCCATGGTGGGCACCAGCAGCTGCGGGGAACCCTGTGGGCCCCCCAGCACCTGCCCGTCCCAGTAGAACATGTGCAGGAGGGGGGCTCGGGGCCCCAGGGGCTGGGGGTGCTGAGGCAGCTGAGAGTCAGGGGGGACCCCTCGGTGGGCTCAGAGGGACCCTCCAGCACCGGCCCTGAGAAGAGCTCTGAAAAGGAGAGGGGAGGGAGATTTGTGAGCCCGAGTCACTAGGGAGGGGCTGTGGGGGGGGTTGGAGTGGCAGCTGTGGGGTGCTCACCATGCTCTGTCACTGTCACTGATTCTGACTTCTCCCATTCCCATGATAGCCTGGATTTCACCATGCTCCCACAGCTGTAGCGGCCACTGTGTTGCAGATGCAAAGGGGACAGGAACAGCTCGGTCCCATTGCAGAGCTCCTGCAGTTTCTTCTCCTCATGGTAGAAGGACACTGAACTGACTGGGTTGTCCCGCCAGCACCAGCAGCGCAGTGTCACCGTGTCCCCCTCCAGCAGTGCCCGCGCTGGCACCTGCAGCACCAATGGGGCTGTGGGACACAGGGGTCCTGTTACACCTGGCGGGTCCCAATGCCACCACGAACCCCGTCTTGGCTCACACACAGCACATCAGGGATCTCCAATTCCATAAACAGGGTCTGCCAGCACTGGGATGCTCTAGGATGCCCCCAGAGCAGGGGACAGGATCTGGTCACACAGGAGGTGACCCATGGAGCTGAGCCCACCTAGAGCCCCAGGGTCACTGCGGGTGCCAGGATGGGGACACCCAAACCCCCCTCACCATCTAAGACTATCACAGAGAGGCTGAGCCCAGTGCTGAGTCTCTCACATGTGTAGTTGCCTCTCTCAGTGACAGTGAGGTGGTTGTGTCCCCCCTGCCTCTAGCGCCACCCATCCTTGTACCAGGTGGTGACACCAGTGTTCCCCGAGCCCTGGCAGGTCAGTGTCACCCGGTCCCACAGCACCACCGGCCTCCAGGGGGGCTCCATGAGGAGTTGGGTGGTCTGGGCACCTGTGGGTGCCCCTGTGGGTGACAGGGGACACCAGCCTGCCAGGGCCAGCGTGGGGCTGGGGACAGCAGGGTGGGGACATGGCATCCCACGAGGACTCACCAGTGAGGCCGCAGGTCTGGGCTGGAAGGGAGAAGGGACAGGGCTGGGTTGGGGTGGCACAATGGGGACAGTTGTGTACGTGGGGAATGGGTCATAGAGGCTGCCCCTGAACTATCCCCATGGTGACATTGGTGTGGCACAGATGTCTGGATGGGGACACTGTGCTAGCACAGGTCTCCCCTGCCAGCCCCATGGCCTCTGTCTCCATGGCCCATCCACATTGTGCTTGTCTTCTTTTCCCTCTCCCTGCATCCCTGCATCCCTGCATCCCTGCATCCCTGCATCCCTGCATCCCTGTGTCCCTGTCCCCACAGCTGCCCCAGCCCCAGGATGCCTCTCCCCACATTCCTATCCGTCCAGCCCTGTTGACCCTCTCCTGTCCCCATGGCCACCCCATGACCCCGGTCACTTCAAGCTCTGGCTCTTCTGGCATTGGGAACCTCAGGGAACCCTACAGCCCCCCTCTGCTCCCTCCCCACAACTCTCTGCCTCACCAGCGCCCATCCCCGGGGTACTACCAGTGCGGCCCGTGCCCGGGCCACTCACCCCACAGGAGCAGCGCCACCTTCCCGGCCATCCCGGTGTCCCCAGCCATGTGCACTGGCTGTCGCTCACTGCTGTGGCCACTGCTCCCCTGGCTGGTGGCTCTTCGGATGAAGGGGAAGGAAGCGAGGTCACGTCCATCCCCATGTGCTGGTGGCACCTGATGGGGGCAGGGTGGCCACAAGCTGGGGACAGGCTGTGGGCAGTGTGGGGACATGCTGGGGACAAGGAGGTCGCTAAGTCGGTGGGACATGGGCTTCCCAGGAGCAGGGGGGCTCAGGGGGTTTGGGGAGCCAGGGATGGGTGTCCAGGGGAATGGGGGGTCCAGGGAATGGGGGTCCAGGGAATGGGGGTCCAGGGGAATGGGGGGTCCAGGGAATGGGTGGTCCAGGGAATGGGTCCATGGGGAATTGGGGTCCTGAGGATGAGGAGCTCTGCTGTGAGAGTCTTAGATGGTGAGGGGGGTTTGGGTGTCCCCAGCCTGGCACACACAGGGACCCCGAGGGCTCTGAGTGTGCTCCACTCAAGGGGTCACCTCCTGTGTGACCAGAGCCTGTCCCCTGCTCTGGGGACATCCCAGAGCATCCCAGTGTGGGGGAATCCCCATGTTGGATCTGGGGACCCCTGGTGCTCTGGGTGTGACCCAATGGGGGGTCCTGGTGACATCAGTTGTGACAGGACCCCTCTGTCCCCCAGACTCGCTGGTGCTGCAGGTGTCGTGGGGGGCGCTGCTGGAGGGGGACACGGTGACACTGCGCTGCCGGTGCTGGCAGGACATGTCGGTCACTGGAGTGCGATTCTACTGTGGGAACAAAGAGGTGGAGAGGTCCCTCAATGGGACTGAGGTGTTGCTGTTCCCTCTGCAGCTGAACCACAGCAGCCACTACAGCTGCAGGGGCTTGGTGGATTCTGAAATGTCACCGTGTGCACAGTCGGGACCAGTGACAGTGACAGTGCACGGTGAGCACCCCCATGGCTAGAACTCCAATCTCCTGACACCCCCAAAGCCACTTCCCAATGCACTAAGAGTCACAGTCCTCACCTCCCCTCTCCTTCCCAGAGCTCTTCTCTGTGCCGGTGCTGGAGGGTCCCCCCGAGCCCACCCAGGGGTCCCCCCTGACTCTCAGCTTCCTCAGGACCCCCAGCCCCCTGCGGCCCCGAGCCCCCTCCTGCACATGTTCCACTGGGACGGGCAGGTGCTGGGGGGCCTGCAGGGGTCCCTGCAGCTGCTGGTGCCCGCCGTGGGGGTCTCCCACTCGGGGAATTACAGCTGCCAGGTGCAATCTGAGGGCGGGGCCGTGTGGAAGAGCAGCGTCCGGCTCCGGGTCACGGTGCCCAGTGAGTGCAGGGATGGGCATGGGGACCCCCAGAGACCCCTTAGGTCCTCTTCCTGGGGACCTCTGTGACCCCCAGACACTTTTCTTGGGTTCCTCCACCTCTGCCCTGAGTCCCCACACCCCTCTGTGGTGTGACCCCATCCCCACATTATCCATCACACCCATTCCCGCTTCTTCCTATTCCCACACACCGGCTTCCCACTGGGGAAGTGCACACACATTTTTCTCTCTTATTGTACCCAAAAAAATTGGTTTTTGATTAAACTGTGTGAGAAACAGGACTCACTCTTTAAAATTTGTAAATGTTTAATAATGGATAAAAATGACAGCAAACAGCATGCTGGGTGGTTGGCAACTGCCAGAGGCACACAGTTAACTACAACAATTCTCCTTATGTACCTTTTCATTTGTATTTGGTAAATACATACTCAGGAGGGTTATATATATTCAAAAATTCTTTCCAATTTACATATTCTGGGAATTTTTTGCTGGATTTGACCCTTGATTCATTTTCATAAAATACATGCCATACTTCAGATTAAATTTATATATTTTATGTCCTCACAAGGCCCCCCTGTTCTGTGGTTTGACAGTTCTTGATAACTGAACGGTCAGTGGTAAATTCGTCTTCGCATTCTCTCTTTTGATGTTTATTTACTTGCTACATTTCAATGTGTTCCTATCATACAGATAAGATACTCCACCAGTACATTATTTGAACATTTCACAATGTGCTATTTCACGTAATTATCTGAGTTATTCTCATAATTGTCACTTAGTTACACAAATAAAGGCATTAGCTACTTCTGCAATAATTAATGTTGTAATACACAGCACATTGTCTCTATCTTGATATTTTATGAGTGTCTAAACTATAATATATTTATCATGCTATAAATATATATTCTACACAGGGATTAGGTTAAAAAGGCTGACAAACTGTGGTCTATCAAAAGCAGTTAAAAAGTGATTACAAACTGTATCATGTCAAAATAATTTGCAATAACCAATATAGTAGTGAAAGCCAATGACTACACTGTCATTCACAACAGGGGGAAAGTGTACTGAGGAGTTTATTTGACTTCTCCTTATCCTGCTCTGATTTTGTCAGCAATAAATTCAACTCCTATCTCTAATTCCAAGGCAGTTTTTCCCATGACAGGATTTGATGAGTGATCTCTCCTGGACCTTGTCTCAACCCAGGAACCCTTTGCTCAATTTTCTCTCCCATCCAGGTGCGGAGGGCAGTGAGAGAGCGGCTGTGGTGGGTGCCGGGCATCCGGCCACTGTCCATGCACGGCAAGGCAGGGAGGAGGAGGAGGGTCCAGGTAAGGCTGTTGAGCAGATTGGTGTGGGATTTGCAGTAATGCTGGAGCTCTCTCAGTCCCTTGGGCACAGGGACAAAATTATATATTGCTGCATTTCCAGACTGGTTTCCCCACAGCTGCCCCTGCAGGGTGGGTTTCTAGCCTGCCCTGCTCTGAATACCATTAAAGGCCCTCCCAGAGCCACTGCTTGGACTCCCTTTGGGGTTTGTGCTTCTTGCAGGGCTGAGCAAACCACAGGCAGGCCTTTTTCCACCCACAGAATTCTCACCTCGGCAGCAGCTCTAGAGCTGCCAGAATCAAAGCCAAGGGGGCAGGGGGATCCTCAGGTGCTGGCTGCCACCTGGGGCTGGCCAGAGCAGGGCTGGGCAATGGCCATCCCTGTGCAGTGGGGCTGGGCCATGGCTGGGCCCCACCCTTGCATGGCCACTGGCTTCAAGGAGCAGGAGTTTGGGAGCTCCTTCCTGGCCAGGGCTCTATTCCCCAGCTGCTCTTGTCAGCTCAGATCCTGCAGGGGACGAGCAAGAATGGAGAAGTCTGGAGCCCCCCGGAGCTGCCATGCTCCAGGACAGGACCCTCTTGTCCAGCATGTGTCCCCTCTGGGACCGGATCCCCCCAGGACAGGAGACCCCTGGATGTGCTCCCCAGGAAAGACCCTTCCCCCACCACCATGTGACACTCAGCACAAACGGCCTCTTCCTTCTGCTGCAGGAAAATGAAAATGTTGGGGAGGCACAGCCAGATACCCTCACCCCTCACAGCCTCCCCAACCCTCCCTGCAAACTCCTCAGTCTTGCTTGCCCCACCCTGGGATTCCCCCAACCCATTCTCTGCTCAGGGCCTGCTCAGGATCATCAAGCCACATACTCAGGGAGTTGTGAAATTGAGGGGTAAAATTATGGAAATGGAAATGAAGAGAGGGCAGAGTCACTGGGCGTGTGGGGACACCGACCCAGTGTCCCTCGGAATCTGTCTGAGGCAACCCCCAGGCCTCCGGCATCTTCTGGGGGATGAGCTGGCTCTGGGTCACCCCAAAATCTGAAGCACCCCATAAAGTAGCTGAGACCCACGGGCTCACCCAGCCACTGCCCATCCCTGGCACCCCCATTCCCCTGGAAAACCATGGGACCCCCATCCCTTATGTCCCACCGTCTCTGCAACCCCCATATCAGTACTGACATTGCCCAGGATCTTCATGGTCAAGCACCCCATTCCCGAGGAACCCCCTCCTGTTAATTCCAACCCCTGAATTCTCCCTTCCCCCAGGACCTTGGTTCTCTCCAGGACCATGGCCTAAACCATGACAGACCCCCATTCCCAGGGACACCATTCCACTGGGATCCCTCATTCCCCTGGACACCCAGCCCTGGCTCCTCAAACCCTCTGAGCCCCCAGTCCTGTAAACCCCATGTCCTACCATGTCACCCCCAGCCTTGTCCCCATCCTGTCCCCATCCTACCCACAGCCTGTCCCCAGCTTGTGGCCACCCTGCCCCCACCAAGGGCTACCTACACGTGGGGACAAAACGTGACCTCGCTTCCTTCCACTCGATTCAAAGAGAAGCCAGCCAGGGGAGCGGTGGCCACAGCAATGAGTGACAGCCAGTGCACATGGCTGGGGACACCGGGATGGCCGGGAAGGTGGCGCTGCTCCTGTGGGGTGAGTGCCCCAGGCACAGACCTGACACCCCGGGGATGGGGAGGGGAGGGGGAACAGGGGGGCTGCAGGGTCCCCTGAGGTCCCCAATGCCAGCAGAGCCAGAGCATGAGGTGACCGGAGCCATGGGGTGGCCGAGGGGATGGGAACAAGGGACAGGAATGTAGGGACAAAAATGTTGGGGCAAGGATTTGCAGAGGCATCATGGGCCTGGTGGGGCTGACCTGTGCCAGCATGGGGTGACCATGGCGTCCCCAGTTCAGGGGTGTCCACAGTGTGACCCAGTGTCCTGCCTGAGCAAGGAGTGCCTGCAGTGTCTCTGTCCCCGAGAGGTCTATGTCACACAAGGGCACTTTGGGGACAGCCCCCATCCCCCATACCCCATGTGGTGCTTTCCCCAATGGTGCCACCCCCACCCAGCCCTGTCCCTTCTCCCTTCCAGCCCAGACCCTCGGCCTCACTGGTGAGTCCTCGGGGGATGCCATGGCCCCACCCTGCTGTCCCCAGCCCCACGCTGGCCCTGGCAGGCTGGTGTCCCCTGTCACCCACAGGTGCCCAGACCACCCAGCTCCTGGTGGAGCCTCCCTGGAGGCCGGCGGTGCTGTGGGACCGGGTGACATTGACCTGCCAGGGCTCGGGGACCGCCAGTGCCACCACCTGGTACAAGGACAGGCAGTGCTGGTGGCAGGAGGGACAGCACCGCCTCAGTGTCACCGAGAGAGGAACCTACACGTGTGACAGACTGAGAACTGGGCTCAGCCTCTCTGTGACAGTCTTAGATGATGAGGGGGATCTTTAAAGATCAGCATGGCCCCTGAGAGGACAGGGTGGGCTCTGCTCCATGAGTGGCCTCACATCCCTCGTGTGGCAAGGGCCTGTTACCTGCACACAGGGACATCCCAGTGCACCCCAGAGTACCCCAGTGCACCCCAGAGTACCCCAGAGCACCCGGATGTCCCCAGTGCTATTGGCACCCACCTCAGCCCGGTCTCATCAGTGAGATGTGGCCTTCCTCTCCCAGAGCCCACTGGTGCTGCAGGTGCCAGCACAGGCACTGCTGGAGGGGGACACCTTGACACCTTGCCGGCAGGACAACCATTCACCAGGGTGCAGTTTTACCGAGAAGAGAAGGATCTCGGGAGGTCCCTAAAGGGGACCACGCTGTCCCTTTCACCTCTGCAGCTGCACCACAGTGGCCGCTACAGATGTGAGGGCTTGGTGGGGTCCTGGCAGTCACGGCTAGCAGCACCAGTGACAGTGAAAGTGCACTGTGAGCACCCCTGTGGCTGAAACTCCAATATCTTGACAATCCCAAAGCCACTTCCCAGCAGACTCAGAGTCACAGTCCTCACCTCCCCTCACCTTCCCAGAGCTCTTCACGGTGCCGGTGCTGGAGGGTCCCCCCGAGCTCACTGTAGGTTCCCCCCTGACTCTGAGCTGCCTCAGCACCCCCAGCCCCCTGCGTCCCCGAGCCCCTCTCCTGCATGTGTTCTACCAGGACAGGCAGGTGGTGGGGGACCCACAGGGTCCCCGCAGCTGCTGGTGCCCACCATGGGGGTGTCCCAACTGGGGAATTATGTCTGTGAGGTGCAGTGTTGGGGCGGGGGCCGTGTGGAAGAGCAGCACCCGGCTCCGCGTCACGGTGCACAGTGAGTGAGGGGATGGGCACGGGGAGCCCCCACAGATGCCTCAGGTCCCCCACCCTGCCTGGAACCCCCCAGCCCTCCCTGACGCCTGCTCTGGGCCACCCAACCTTTCCCAGATCACTCCCTGGCTCCCAATATCCTTTCTCAGGTCCCTCCCTGGGACCTCCAGCCCCTACATGGGTACTCTCATCCTTCTCTGACACCTTTGCCATCTCCTGCAATCCTTGCTGCAGGTCCCTCCCAAGGTCCCCTATTCCTGGCTCGTGTTTCCCTCCATCCCTCATTGGGTCCCTGTGGGAACTCAGCACATTCCTGATGTGCAGAGTTACCAAGACAACCCTTGGGGGGCTCAGAGGTCCTGGAACGTTGCCAGAAGTGTTTGGTGGTTAGACTTTGATCCTGCACAGGAAACAACACCTGTATGAGGATGGGAGGATCACACGGGGATAAATGCTGAAGGGATAGATTAATTATAATGTGAAAACACAAGTTTTAGAATCCCCGTACAGGGGGGTTCTAGGAGACAAAATGGAGGAATTAGGGCGTGTCCTGTCCTTCTTCTTCTTCTTGTCATCCATCTTCGGTGGTGATAGTGGCAGTTTGAGATTGGTTCTTACTGAATGTGCACTTGTCAATAAGGGTGAAATGTATTGGGGAGAAAAAGCAAATATCTGACACGTAGTTTTTAGTATGAAAATAAGCGGCCGCCCCAAGGGCAGTCCGTGTGCTCATGGCTGGCTTGCTGTGCGGACCTCTGTCGGGCCGGGAGAAAATATTGTAGACAAGAATTAATAAACAACACTGAAGAACAGAAAAAATTCAAGACTCATTTCGTCCTTTGGAGCACGGGCAGCCCCAAGGCCATCCCAAGCCTTTCCAGGCCATTAGAACAGCCAAGAACAAGGCAGGTCCCCTCTCCCCTCCCTGGGTCCCTTCACCCCTCTCTGCAGTCTCCACACATTCCCCAGGTGACACCACCCCCTCCCTGGGTCCCTGTACCCTTCCTGGTGTTGCTCATCTCCCTCTCCAGGTGTTCCCTCCCTGACCCCCTTATCATCCCTCGATGTTCCTTTCTAACCCTCCCTCCCCCAATCTCTGCACACCCTCTCCTTCACTAGAGTTCCCCTGCCCCTCCCTGACACCCCCCGGGTCTCTCACTGTCCCCTGGTGTCCCCCTCTCCCACAGGGGTCCCGCCCACAGGGGTATCCCTGTCAGCACAGCCCCAAGGGTACAGGTGGCACCGGGGGACCGACTAATGCTGAGCTGTGCGGTGGCCATGGGGACAGGTCCCCTGTCCTTCTCCTGGCACCGGGAGGGCTCAGGGGCACTGTCGGGCACCGGCCCCTGCCTGGTGTTGCACCACGTTGGGGACAATGACAGCGGCCAGTACCGGTGCTGGGTAAGCGATGGGGACAGCGTGGCCGAGAGTGTCCTCCTGAATGTCACTGTCCTGAGTGAGCGGGACCCTCAATCTGGGCATGACCCCTCCCATGGCACCCCATCCACCTCGCCATGTGCCAGCTGCGTCTCTGTCCCTGCAGTGCCCGTGGCCAATGCCACCATCATGCTCGGTCCCCTGTTACACCAGGAGCGCACAGGTGACAACGTGACCCTGCATTGCTCAGCCCCTGTCACCTTCACCTGGCTGCACAATGGGCAGGAGGTGGCCCAGGGTCCCGTCCTGGAGCTCAGGGCCATCAATGTGGGACATTCGGGCACCTCTCAGTGCGTGGCCACCAACCAGCTGGGACAGGACGGGCACCGCGTGTTCCGGGCACTGAGCCCAGAGCTGTCCCTGGAGGTGACACCTGGGTCACCCTGGGTCACAGGTGGGGTGACATAGGTGGGGTCACCAGGGATTGCAGGACCCCTGGGGTGATGGGTGACCCTGATGTGACCCCCTCTGTTTCTTGCAGTGGCCTCAGGGGTCGGTGGGGCCCTTTTGTTCCTGCTCCTGCGTGTCATTGTGACCTGGCACCTGTGGCACAGTGTGGGTGGGTGACAATGGGGGGATCCTCTACAGGGAGCTGTAGAGGCCCACAGAATTGGAGAAACCATAGGGAAATACCCACAGCACTACAATTGTGACTTTGGCTAGGGGTCCTGTAGGGTTTTGGGAGGTGCTGGATGGTCCTGCAGGGATGTTGGGGATTCTTTCCAAGGCCCTGGGGTGTTTTGGGGGAGTCTCTGTCCCTCCTGGGATTTGGGTTCTTGAGTGTGAGTTGTTTGGGGACACTGGGGAGGCTCATGGATTCTGGCGAGCTTCAGGGATACTTGGAGGTTTTGAAGGGGTTCAGGAATCCTGAAAGGGGTCAGGGCCCTGGGACCCCACAGTCAGTCCTCCCCTGCTTCCATTGCAGCCGCCAGGAAGAAGCAGGAAAGGTGAGTAGGGGGCTCAAACCACACTCTCCCCTTTTACCCCAACCCCCAAGACCTCCCATCCCCTTCCCCACAACCCCTTTGTTCCCTCAGGGCCCCTCCGGATCTCCCGGCCCCCCCAGAGGAGGGGGAGCTGCTGTACACCCATGTTGTGGTCACCAAGAGGGCAGGGGGTGAGTACGGGGGACACACACAGAGGGACACGTCACCCACAAGTGTCACCCCACCCAGATCCCACAGCCTATGTCTCTCGCAGCGTCCTCCTGTGCCACCACCGTCCAGGATCCCCAGGTGACCTACGCGGAGCTGCGGGGACCCCAGGGGTGACTGCGGGAACCCGGTGACATCTACGGGAATGTGCTGTGACACTGGGGGGCACTGGGGGTGCCCACCCATGGACACCCACTTGTGTGTGTGCTGCCACTAAAACTGCCCCTCTGCCTCCCTGTGGGGGCACAAAGATCCCAAAGGGCTGAGAGAAGAACAATTTCCTGAAAGAGCAATGAGAGAGAATAAAACCAACATCAACAGCAACAAGGTTGAGTCTAAAGGGTCACACAAGGAAAGATTTCCAGGGAAAGCGCCTAAAAAGGAACAAACCCCAAACACTCCCCCCAGCACGTTACCTCCACCAGAGGAACCTGGCAGGGCCCTGGACCTTCCTTGCTCTGATGGCCAAAGCAGCCTTCAGGAGGCTCTGGATTCTCTTGTCCCCTGTCACAAACCCCTCCTCTGTCATGTTCCCCACACGAGGATGTCACAAAGGTCCTGTGGGGGTTCCAGAGCCTGCCCTTTTGCCAGGGCAGTTGGGTTCAGGCCATGGGCTACGGTGGGGTGTCAGAGACAGGAAGTTTCATGTCTGGAGACATTTTGGAACACCTGTGTGTGGCAGGGGTGGGTCAGGCCTTGCTTTTGGTGAGACAGGGCCCCATCTGTCCATCAGTCTGTCAGCCGTGGCACACCGGGCACAGTGCGACGCTTTGACAAAGCCAGCTCCTGAGTGGTCGGGGGACCAGAAGTGCCATCTGAGGAGAGGGCCCTTGGTGTCCCAACTGGCTTAAAAGGCAGAGCATGAGGTGGCCAAATCCCTGACCCTGTCTCTTCTTGGGGTGTCTGTCACATCCCTGCTGGAACCCAGGAGGTGGTACTCATTTAAATGAGGAATATCTGCCAAGGAAAGTGAGAATGTTCCTGGAATGGAAAGAAGACCCATCTCTAAACTTCTTTTAATTTCCAAGATTATGGGGATACCAGGTCAAAGTGTTGGAGAATTAATAACAGCTTTTTACTGGGAAATTTATAAACCAGAACAGAACAAACAACAGAAACCCAGAACTTTCCCTCCCGCTCAGGGCTGTTGGTTTTTGCGGCAGTTATAACCGCGGCCAGCAGGGGGCGCTGCAGAGAGCACTCCCGGCCAGCAGGGGGCGCCCCGGTCCAGCTCCATCCCCTCAGGGGCCATGGCGGCCTCGGACGGGAGGGAGGAGGGGAAATCGCTCCTTTTGCAAACTCACAGGCACCAATCGCTCCTGGCACCACCACCGGCAGCGGGCAGAAGCCACCAAGGCAGCAGGTTGGATCCCAGGTCCCACTGGCAGCGTAGCAGTGTCCCAGGGCCAGGCACACACCCTGCGCAACACCAGCGACCGCTCTCCATGATCCCGAATGGAAGGAAGGCAGCGCCTGACCCCAGGCAGGTCTTGGGTCCATAGCAGCCCCTCTGGTGGCTTTACACCGCAATTCCTGCCAACCCTCAGCCTTTCACTCAGGTGAGGAGGGTAGTGTGATAAATAGGTATGATTCATGCTGATAAAAATTGGAACAGTAATTGATATCGATACAGTAGGGATGGAGCAGCTTTGGGGACACCTGGAATCCACACAGAGTTACTCCCCAGAGCCCCACCATGGCCGGGGGCAGAGCCCCTGCTTGGTATTTCCACACTTTTCCCTCTTATCTGGCAGACACCTCCCAAACCCAAACATTCTTTCCATGAGGTTCCAGAAGGCTGCAGGCTTTCTTCAAGAAGGAAGGTCCAGGTCAGGATGTTGAGCATAATGTTGCGGGTTGTGCGGTAGTTTTGTGGTTCTCTCTGTCCCTTACAAAGAGGAACAAATGATCAATTGCTACATTTTCAGACTGGTTCCCTCACAGCTGGCCCTGCCGGGTGGGTTTCCAGCCAGCCCTACTCTGAAAACCATCAAAGGCCCTTGCAGAGCCAGTGCTTGGGCTCCCCTTGGGGTTTGTGCTTCTTGCAGGGCTGAGCAAATCAGAGGCAGGCCTTTTTCCTCCAAAGAATTCTCACCTCTGCAGCAGCTCCACAGACCCAGAGCCCCTCAGAATCTGTCTGGGGTGATACCCAGGCTGCCAGCCCCTTGTGGGGGCTGTGCTGGGCCCTGGGTCACCCAAATATCTGAGGCACCCAGGGAAGAAGCTGGAACCTGTGGGCCCATCCAGCCACTGCCCATCCCTGGCACCTCCATTCCCCTGGAATTCAAATCATGGGTACCCCATTTCTTATGTCTCCCCCTCTCTGGAACCTGTATCCCAGTACTCACATTCCCCAGGATCTCCATGGCCCAGGACCCCTCATTCCCAAGGAACCCTCTCCAGTTCATTCCATCCCTAACATTCCCTTCCCACAGGACCATGATTTTCACAGGACCCCCATTCCCACAGCATCCCCCATTCCCCCAGCATCCCCATCCCATGATCCCAAATGCCTGGAACTCATGTTCCTCTGGCACTCCCATCCCTGAATCCCCTCAGCCGTGGGGACCCCCATTCCCAGTGACTTCCCCTCCTCAGCACCCTCATTCCCACGGGCCCCATCCCTGGGATCCCCCATTCCCCTGGACACCCATCCCCACATCCCCAAACCCCCTGAGCCCCTCACTTCTGGGAACCTCATGTCCCACTGTGTCCCACCCAGCCTTGTCCCCACCATGCCCACAGCCTGTTCCCAGCTTGTGGCCACGCTGCCTCCACCAGGTGCCACCTACGCATGAGGATGAGACCTGACCTCGCTTCCTTTCCTTTCTTTTGCCAAAGAGCCACCGCCCAGGGGACAGCCACCCCTGGCAGTGAGTGACAGCCAAGTCCACATGGCTGGGGACACTGGGATGGCCGGAAAGGTGGCGCTGCTCCTGTGGGGTGTGTGCCCTGGGCATGGGCCTGACATCCCGGGGATGGGGAGAGGAGGGGGAAAAGGGGGCTGTGGGGTTCCCTGAGGTCCCCAAAGCCAGCAGGGCATGGAGCCAAGTGTGACCAGAGTTGTGGGGCAGCTTTTGGGACATAAACAGGAGACAGGTATGAGGGGACAGGGGGATGAAGATGGGGGAGGACAAGGATGTTGGCTGTTGTGTCCCTGTCCTCAAGACATCTGTGCCACACCATTGCCCCCAGTGAGACCTTTTGGGAACAGCCCCACACTCCATGCCCCCGTGCTACTGTTTCTGCAGTGGCACCCTCACCCAACCTTGTCCCTTCTCCCTTCCAGCCCAGACCCTTGGGCTCGCTGGTGAGTCCTCAGGGGATGCCATGGCCCCACCCTGCTGTCCCCAGCTCCCTGGTGGCCCTGGTGGGCTGGTGTCCCTGGTCACCCACCGGTGCCCTGACCAGCCAGATCCTGGTGAAGCCCTCCTGGACACCACTGGTGCTGTGGGACCAGGTGACACTGACCTGCCAGGGCTTGGGGACCTCCGGTGCCACCACCTGGTACAAGGACAGGCGGCGCTTGTGGCAGGAGAGACAGGAGCACGTCACTGTCACCGAGAGTGGCACCTACTGGTGTGACAGACCCGGCACCGGACGCAGCCCCCTCGTGATAGTCTTACAATGTAAGGGGGGTTTGGGTGCCAACGTAAGCCTGGCACCCACGGGGACTCTGAGGGCTCTGGGTGGGCTCCGCTCCATGGGTCACTTCCTGTGTGACCAGAGCCTGTCCCCTGCTCTGGGGACATCCCAGAGGATTCCAGAGTGGAGGAAACCGTGTGGTAACTGGGGAGCCCAGGTGCCCTGGGTGTGACACAATGGGGGGGTCCTGGTGCCATCAGGTGTGACAGGTCCCCTCTGTCCCCCAGCCTGGCTGGTGCTGCAGGTGCCGGGGCGTGTGCTGCTGGAGGGGACACGGTGACACTGCACTGCCGGGGCTCCTGGAATAGAACAGTCACCTCAGCATCCTTCTACCGAAAGGGGAAGGAACTGGGGAGGCTCCGCTATGGCACCGAGCTGTCCCTGCCCCCTCTGCAGCTGAACCACAGCGGCAGCTACAGCTGCGAGGGCCGGGTGAAATTCGGCACATCAGAGAAGTTGTTGCGATCAGCGCCGGTGACAGTGATAGTGCACGGTGAGCACTCCACAGCCCCCACCCCGACACCCCCACAGCCCCTCCCCAGGGATTCAGGCTCACAAATCCCCCTCCCCTCTCCTTCCCAGAGCTCTTCTCGGTGCCAGTGCTGAAGGGTTCCCCCGAGCTCACCGTAGGGTCCCCCCTGACAGTCAGCTGCCTCAGGACCCCCAGCCCCCTGCAGCCCCGAGCCCTGCTCCTGCGCGTGTTCTGCTGGGAAGGCAGGTAGTGGGGGGCCTGCAGGGGTCCCCGCAGCTGCTGGTGATTGCCGTGGGGGTCTCCCACTCAGGGAATTACAGCTGTGAGGTGCAATCCGAGGGTGGGGCCGTGTGGAAGAGCAGTGCCCAGCTCCGTGTTACGGTGCACAGTGAGTGTGGGGATGGGCACGGGGAACCCCCACAGATGCCTCAGGTCCCCTACACTACCTGGCACCCCGCAGCCCTCCCTGACACCTGCTCTGGGGTACCCAACCTTTCCCGGATCCCTTACTGGCTCCCAATATCCTTTCTCGGGGCCCTCCCCGGGACTCGCAGCCCCTACATGGGTACTCCCATCCTTCCTTGACACCTTTTCCATGTCTCGCCATCCCTGCTGCAGGTCCCTCCCCAGGTCTCCTCGTTCCTGGCTCGTGTTTCTCTCCATCCCTCATCGGGTCCCTCACCGGACCCTGGGTCTCTTCACCTCTCTCTGAGGTCTCCACACATCCCCCAGGTGACACCATCCCCTCCCTGGGTCCCTGTACCCTTCCTGGTGTTTCTCATTTCTCTGGTGTTCCCTCCCTGACCCCCTTATCATCCCTCGATGTTCCTTTCTAACCCTCCCTCCCCCAATCTCTGCACACCCTCTCCTTCACTAGAGTTCCCCTGCCCCTCCCTGACACCCCCCGGGTCTCTCACTGTCCCCTGGTGTCCCCCTCTCCCACAGGGGTCCCGCCCTCGGGGGTGTCCCTGTCAGCACAGCCCCCAAGGGTACAGGTGGCACTGGGGGACCGACTAATGATGAGCTGTGCGGTGGCCATGGGACAGGTCCCCTGTCCTTCTCCTGGTACCGGGAGGGCTCAGGGGCACCGCTGGGCACCAGCCCCCACCTGGAGCTGTGCCACATTGGGGACAATGACAGCGGCCAGTACCGGTCAGTGATGGGGACAGCGTGGCTGAGAGTGTCCTCCTGAATGTCACTGTCCTGAGTGAGTGGGACCCTCGGGCTGGGAATGACCCTACCCATGACATCCCCATCCCACCTTGCCCAGTGCCAGCCCTGTTTCTGTCCCCACAGTGCCCGTGGCCAATGCCACCATCACCCCTGGTCCCCTGGCACACCAGGTGCATGCATGTGACCCCATGACCCTGCACTGCAAAGTGCAGGTGGGCCCAGTCCCTGTCACCTTCACCTGGCTGCACAATGGGCAGGAGGTGGCCCAGGGATCCCTCCTGGAGCTCAGAGACACCCATGTGGGACATTCGGGCAGATACTAGTGCATGGCCACCAACCAGCTGGGACAGGACGGGCACCACGTGTTCCGGGCACTGAGCCCAGAGCTGTCCCTGGAGGTGACACCTGGCTCACCCTGCCTCACAGGTGGGGCCACACAGGGTTGCTGGGAAGTTCAGGATGCCTGTAGTTCAGGGTGACCCCAATATGTCCCCCTCTGTCCCCAGCAGTGGCTGTGAATGTCGGCAGGACCCTCCTGTTCCTGCTCCTGCGCCTGGCTGTCATTGGGGGCTGTCACTGGTGGCACCACCGGGGTGAGTGACAATGGGGGGGATGGGGGTCCTGGAGTGAGGAGAATCCCCCAGAGTGGGGGCAGAGATCAGCAGCACCCAGGGCACCTGAGCTGGGGGACACTGAGCCCTCAGTGACCTCAGCTGGGGATCCTGGGGGAGTTTGGGGGGAATTTGGAAAGTCTTGGATGGGCTCCAGGGCTGTCCCCAGTTGGGCTTTGAGGAACCATGTGGTGCCTTTTGAGCTCCTGGAGGGTTTGGAGAGCTGCTGGAGGACTGTGCAGGGATGTTTGGGAATATTTTTGGGGTCCTGGGCAAGTTTTGGTGTGCCCGTCCCTGCTGGGCTTGGGGTTCTTGGGGCTCATGGGATCAGGGACACTGGGGTGTTTGGGGACCCTGCTGTGGTGCAGAAGTTCTGGGGAGTTCAGGGGTGCTCAGAGTGTCCTGGGGAATCTTGGATCCATTGGGAATCAGGGCTGCAGTGGGGATTTGGGGATCCCATGGGTGGTTGGAGCTGCTGTGGTCCCAGGAAGGTTCAGGGCTCCTGGGGTCCCCTCGGTCACCCCCTCCCCTTTCCCTTGCAGCCACTAGGAAGCCCCAGGACAGGTGAGTGGGGGGCTGAGGCTGGGACTCCCCTTTCCCTCTCCTCAGACACCACCCAGACCCTCCTTATCCCCACAGAACCCCCTGCAGAGGAGGGGGCAGTGTTGGACTCCCACATCGTGGGCACCGAGTGGGCAGAGGGTGAGTACGGGGAGTGACAGGGACATATCACTCACGGGTGTCACCCCACCCAGTTCCCCACAACCAGTGTCTCTCACAGGGCCCCCCGGTGCCTCATCCCCCAGGTGACCTGCTCGGAGGTGCCGGGATCCCACGGATGACAGTGGGACCCTAGTGACATCTGCGAGTACATGCTGTGACACTGGGGACACTGGGGGCACTGAGGTCCCTATCCAAGGGCACCCCCTGTGTGTCCCCCCCACCCCAGCTCCCATGGGTGCCCACTGTGCCCAGGGGCTGGCCACAAGTGGGGGCTCCCATGTGAGGCTGCCCAGAGCTCCCCGTTCCAGTGCTCCCCGTGCTCCCAGTACCCCCAGGGGCTCCCCATTCCCTCCCCCAGTGCCAGGGGGCACAGGACCCTTGTCCCTCTTACAGGACCTAAACTCAGCTTTTTGATTAAACCAGGAGAAATGGTTTTTGTTTCTTCAGCTCTGCCCTGTTCAGCTCAGGAAGAAAGAGGGTCCCAGTCAGGTTGTTCAACCAATCCTTCTCAGTTCGCAAAATTCAGAATCCAAAGGGTCACAAAAGGAAAGATTTCCAGGGAAAGCCACCAAAAGGGAGCAAGCCCTGGACATTTCCCCCAGGACATTTCCTCCGCCAGAGGAACCTGGCAGAGCCCTGGACCTTCCTTGCTCTGATGGCCAAAGCAGCCTTCAGGAGGCTCTGGATTCTCTTGTCCCCTGTCCCAAACCCTTCCTCTGCTGTGTTCCCCACACGAGGATGTCACAAAGGTCCTGTGGGGGTTTCAGGGCAGTCAGGATCAGGCCATGGCACAGGGTGGGGCTGAGTTTCCAGTCAGTTCCAGCAGCTCTGGACACCTCTCCAGGTCAAGGCAAGCTGTGTCCTGCCCTCTGCCACAGGAATGGTGACAAAGACTTTGGCAATGTCCATGGGAACACCACTTGTTTGCCTCAGACTCCAGCTTGTCCTGGAGGTCCTGCACAGCCTCTCCCAGTGGTGCTGGCACTTGGTTCCAGCCCTACAGTCCCTGTCTGTGTCCACTCTCCACTGGATTCATGCTCTGACCATGAGGGTCTCTTGTAAGGGGCATTCCCTGGAAATTGTTCCTTTTCTGACCCTTTGGATTCTGAATTCTGTTGCTGTTGGTTTTGTTCTCTCCTTGCTGTCCCTGTCCCCCATTCTCACTTCCTGCCCTCTTGGTGATCACATCTTTGGTGTCCAGCACCTCCCCTCCTCCAAAGCGGTTTGGGGGGGGCTGTGGGGAAAACGGGGTGTTGAAAGGAATCTCTAGAGGGAGAAAAAAGGGTCCTGGCTGGAGTGTCTCACTCACTTCTCCTGGGGCTTCCTGGCAGCTGCAAGGGAAAGGCTGGAGAAGGTGACAATGGAGTCCCCAGAGCCCTTGAACCCCTGGGGGTCCTCAGGACCTCCAAACCTCCCTGGGACTCCTGAACCCCCACTGGACCTTTGAATGTCCCCAGCACTCCTGAGCACCCTGAAGCCCCACAGAACCCCTGAATCATCCTGGTACCACCAACCCCCCTTTTACTGCTGAACTGCCAGAAACCCAAGCTTCCCCATACAGGGAGGGGCACCCCGTAAACTGTCCCAGGATTCCCAAAGCCCTCTCAAAATCTCTGCACGACCCTCCAATACCTCCCGAGCCCAACCAGGAGCTCCGAGTCCCATCATAATATTCCTCAAGACCCTCCTGGAATGATACAGGAGCACCTGAAGATCCTCTGGAATCCCCAGCCAAAGTCACTTGTTGCTGTCCCTTTGTCTGCCCCCTACCTGGGGACCTCCCTTTGACCAGAGGATCCCCATCCATATCCATTGTCACCCATCCATATCCATTGTCACCCACCCAGGCACTGACACCTGTGCCAGCCCCCAGTGACACCCACGAGGAGGACCAGGAATGGAAGTGACCCAATGACCCCTGTTGCCACTGCTGGGGACAGAGAGGGACATCAGGGTCACCAGAATCCCGGGGCTGCTGCAGCCCACAAGGGGTCCTGTGTGACCCCACCTGTATCCCTGCAACCATGCAGTGTCACCTCCAGTGCCAGCTCTGAGGACACACAGTGCCCACACAGCTGGTTGATGTCCATGCACTGGTAGGTGCCCCAATGTCCCACAGCCACAGCCCCGAGCTCCAGAAAGGGACCCTGGGCCACCTTCTAGCCATTCCACAGCCAGATGAAGGTGACAGAGGCTGTTGTCCTTGTCCCTGCATCCCTGTGTCCCTGTCCCTCTGCCCACAGCTGCCCCAGCCCCAGGATGCCTCTCTCCACATTCCTGTCCCTACAGTTCCATACCCGCTGTCCTGTCCCCACGGCCACCCCATGGCCCCGGTCACCACCTGCACTGACTCTGGTGCTATTGGGCACTTCAGGAGACCCTGAAGCACCCCTGTGCCCCCTCCCCACAAGTCTCTGCCTCACCAGGGCCCATCCCTGGGGTGTCAGGCCCGTGCCCAGTGCACTCACCCCACAGGAGCAGCATCACCTTCCCGGCCATCCCGGTGTCCCCAGCCATGTGGACTGGCTGTCACTTGCTGCTGTGGCCACTGCTCCCCTGGCTGGCAGCTCTAAGGGTGAAGGAGAAAGAAGGGAGGTCACATCTCATCCTCACGTGTTCGTGGGTCCGGTTGGAGGCAGTGTGGCCACAAGCTGGGGACAGGCTGTGGGCAGGATGGAGACAGTCTGGAAACAAAACTGGGTGGCAAAAGGTGGGAGATGGAGTTCTCAGGAGTGGAGGGTGGAGGGGATCTCAGGGATGGGTGCCCAGGGGAATGGGGGTCCTGAGGAGGGGAAGTCAACAGAGATTGGGATGCAAGGGGAATGGGGGTCCCCAGGGCTGGGGGGACTCAGATATGAGAGTCCCAGAAGAACCTGGTCTCCAGACTCATGGGAGGAATGTGCTGGTGGAATAGGGGGTCCTGGGAATTTCAAGGTAGCGTGGGAAGGGGGATTTTTGGGGATGGAATGAATGGGGGAGCCAATATTGCTGGATGAAACGTGCATGGGCTTGTCTGGCCTTGCTGCTGGACCAAAGGCAGCAGCTGTGGTGGTCTCACACCAGAGACACCCCCGGCTAGCTGGGTATTGCAGCTGGCGCTTGAGACAAGTCCAGGAAAGCAGGAACTCAGTTTTACCTCTGGTGGAAAGGCTTTAGGCGATGGTGAAGGAAAAAGGAGATGGGTCCTGCTGGAGGGTTTTCATGCAGAGCTTTATTTCTAGGTCACAGACCTGTGAATGTTTCAACAGCTCCAACAGAACCCAGAACCCTGTGGTCGCCCCTGTCTTTTAAGCCCGGGAGAGGGGGAGGGAAGGGGTAGGTATGCCACCAAGGAGGTAGGAGGGGGGAAGTCTCAGGAGAAAAGTGACACCTGGATAGCCCAATGTCCCCAGGGCTGAGGGGCATCTTTTGAAGTTTGCCAATCAGACAATGCTCTAGCTGGAATGTTAAGATTGACAGACAGCACTTAGCAAGGGGGCAATGGGGAGGGGAAGGAAGAGGTTGTTGGCACACCTGAGGGAGGAACTGGGATATCTAAAACGGGAACTGCAACAGGAGAGGGTTCCTTGGGAATGGGGTTCCTGGGCCAAGGAAATCCTGAGGAATGTGAGTACTGGGATGGGGCTTCCAGGGTCAGGGGGCTGAAGGAATGGGGGTGCTATGGTTGGCTTCCCTGGGGAATGGGGGTGCCAGAGATAAGCAGTGGCTGGGTGGACCTGTGGTTCATGGCTCCTTCCCTGGGTGCCTCAGATTTTGGGGTGACCCAGGGCCCATCACAGCCTGCTCTCTGGATCTGTGCTCCTCAGCCCCCAAGGACTTTTCCCTCTCTTTTTTTCCATTTCCATCATTTTACCCCTCAATTTCACAACCCCCCAGTTTGTGTCTTGATGATCCTGAGGGACATCTGAGAAGGGAAAGGGTTGGGGGAAGCCCAGGGTGGGGGAAGCAGGGTGAGGGGTCTTCAGGGAGGGCTGAGGAGGCTGTGGGAGATGGGGGTGTACGGCTGTGCCTCCCCAACATTTTCACTTTCTCTCTCCTGCACAGAAGGAAGGGGCCGTTTGTGCTGAGTGTCACGGGGGGGGGGGGGGGGGAAGGGGGGAGTGGGCTCTCTCATGGTGGAGCACATCCAGGGGTCTCCTGTCCTGGGGGGATCCGGTCCCAGAGGGGACACATGCTGGACAAGAGGGTCCTGTCCTGGAGCATGGCAGCTCCGGGGGGCTCCAGACTTCTCCATTCTTGCTCGTCCCCTGCAGGATCTGAGCTGACAAGAGCAGCTGGGGAATAGAGCCCTGGCCAGGAAGGAGCTCCCAAACTCCTGCTCCTTGAAGCCAGTGGCCATGCAAGGGTGGGGCCCAGCCATGGCCCAGCCCCACTGCACAGGGATGGCCATTGCCCAGCCCTGCTCTGGCCAGCCCAGGTGGCAGCCAGCACCTGAGGATCCCCCTGCCCCCTTGGCTTTGATTCTGGCAGCTCTAGAGCTGCTGCCGAGGTGAGAATTCTGTGGGTGGAAAAAGGCCTGCCTGTGGTTTGCTCAGCCCTGCAAGAAGCACAAACCCCAAAGGGAGTCCAAGCAGTGGCTCTGGGAGGGCCTTTAATGGTATTCAGAGCAGGGCAGGCTAGAAACCCACCCTGCAGGGGCAGCTGTGGGGAAACCAGTCTGGAAATGCAGCAATATATAATTTTGTCCCTGTGCCCAAGGGACTGAGAGAGCTCCAGCATTACTGCAAATCCCACACCAATCTGCTCAACAGCCTTACCTGGACCCTCCTCCTCCTCCCTGCCTTGCCGTGCATGGACAGTGGCCGGATGCCCGGCACCCACCACAGCCGCTCTCTCACTGCCCTCCGCACCTGGATGGGAGAGAAAATTGAGCAAAGGGTTCCTGGGTTGAGACAAGGTCCAGGAGAGATCACTCATCAAATCCTGTCATGGGAAAAACTGCCTTGGAATTAGAGATATGAGTTGAATTTATTGCTGTCAAAATCAGAGCAGATAAGAAGTCTAATAAACCCTTCCATACACCTTCTCCCCATTATGAATAACTATGTAGTCATTGGCTTTCAGTATATTGGTTTCCCCCAATTATTTTGACATAATACAGTTTGTAATCTATTTTTAACTGCTTTTGATACGCTACTATTTTTCACCTTTTTACCCTAATCCCTGTGTAGAATATATATTTCAGTGTGATTATTATGTTATAGTTTAGGCTCTCACAAAAGATCAAGATAGAGACAATGTGCTGTGTGTTATAACATTAACTGTTGCAGAAGTAGCTAATGCCTTTATTTGTGTAACTAAGTGACAATGATGAGAATAACTCAGATAATTTTGTGAAATAGCTAATGTTGATTTAATGTACTGGTTGGGTATCTGATCTGTATGAGAAGAACACATTGAGAAGTAGCAAGTAAAGAAACATCAAAAGGAACCTCCATTCCCATGGCACCTCAATCTTCAGTGATTTCCCCATCTTCAGGACCCCCATTCCCAGGGACCCCTCCCTAGGATCCCCCACTCCCCTGGACACCCATCCTCAGGTCCCTAAACCTCCTGAGCTCCCCACTCATGAGAACCCCATTTCCCACCATGTGCCATACAGTCTTGTCCCCAGCCTGTGCCCAGCTTGTGGCCACCCTGCCCCCACCAAGGGGACGGACAGACCTCGCTTCTTTCTCCTTCATCCGAAGAGCCGCCAGCCAGGGCAGCAGTGGCCACAGCAGCGAGCGACAGCCAGTCCACATGGCTTGGGACACTGGGATGGCCGGGAAGGTGGCGCTGCTCCTGTGGGGTGTCACAGACATTTTTTCATAGAAATCCTTTCTTTGGGATTTTTTCATCTTCTGGGAAGCTGAGGCCCCAGAAAGAGAATGTAAACAATAATTATCAGCTGCTGTGAAATGCAATAGGTGCACCTGAGATTGGCTCATGTTCCATGTGTACAATTAAGGGCCAATCACAGGGCAAGCTCTCTGGAACAGAGTCACAGAGAACTCTCTTGCTTTTGGATTCTATTCTATTCTTAGCTTAGCAGCTTCTGCAACTTTTCTCTCTATTCCTTTTAGTATAGTCATAATGTATTATATTTCATATGTCAATAAATCCAGCCTTCTGATCATGAACCAAGATTCTCTTCCATCTCTCTCACCCTGAGAAACCCTCATCAAGTCGCTGCAATAGTGGGGTGAGTGCCCCAGGCACAGGCCTGAAACCCCGGGGATGGGGAGGGCAGGGGGCACAGGGGGGCTGCAGGGTCCCCTGAGGTCCCCAATGCCAGCAGAGCAATGTTACCCACAGTGGACCTTGGTGGGACTGGGGATGTAGGGTGGCTTTGGTGACAGGAACAGGGGGGCAGGAATTTGGGGATGGGGATGTGGGGACAGGAATGTGGGGACTGGCACCTTTGGGCTGAAGTAGCTCTGGGCATAGGGACAAGGGAACTGGGATGAATGGACAGAAGGGGACAAGAATGGTGAGGATGTGGCCATGGGGATGGGCTAATGGGGATGGGATCATGAGCTGGTGGGGGTGACCTGGACCAGCATCTCTTCCCCGAGATGTCCACGGCGTCCCCATATTCTGCCTCAGCCCAGGGTGGCCTCAGTGTCCCTGTTCCCAAGGTGTCTGTGCAACAGGGATGTGGTGCACGGGTGGCTGTGACACAGACATGTCCCCCTGCCTTGCCAAATCTTTTGGGGACCACCCAGACACATTTTTCCACAAGAACTGCTGTCCCCACAGGGACAGTTTGGGGACAGTCTCCACACCCCTTGCCCCTGTGCTGTTTTCCCTGCAGGGCCACCCCCACCCAGCTCTGTCCTTCCTTCCAGCCCAGACCCTCGGCCTCACTGGTGAGTCCTCGGGGGATGCCATGGCCCCACCCTGCTGTCCCCAGCCCCACACTGGCCCTGGCAGGCTGGTGTCCTCTGTCACCCACAGGTGCCCAGAAAACCCAGCTCCTGGTGGAGCCTCCCTGGAGGCCGGCGGTGCTGTGGGACCAGGTGACATTGACCTGCCAGGGCTCGGGGACCGCCAGTGCCACCACCCGGTACAAGAACAGACGGCGCTGGGGGCAGGAGGGAGCTGACCGCCTCACTGTCACCGAGATTGGCACGTACAAATGTGACAGACCCGGCACCGGGCGTAGCCCTGCTGTGAGAGTCTTAGATGGTGAGGGGGCTTCAGGTGTCTCCAGAGTGGCACCTGCAGGGACCCCAAGGGCTCTGGGTGGGCTCGGCTCCATGGATTACCTCCTGTGTGGCCAGAGCCTGTCCCCTGCTCTGGGGACATCCCAGAGCATCCAGTCTGGGGGAACCCTTTGTTGGAATTGGGGACCCCTGATGCACCTAATGAGGGGGTCCTGGTGCCATCAGGTATGACAGGACTCCTCTGTCCCCTAGACTGGCTGGTGCTGCAGGTGCCAGCAGGGACACTGCTGGAGGGGGACACGGTGACACTGCGCTGACAGGGCTGGCGGAACAACACGGTCATCTTGGTGTCATTTTACCAGTAGGGGAAGAAACTGGAGGGGCTCCACAATGGCACTGAGTTGTCCCTGTCCCTACTGCAGCAGCACCACAGCGGCAACTACCACTGTGAGGGCCGGGTGAGCAATGTGGCGTCAAAGTGGAGCGGGTAGAAGAGGGTTACAGTGACAGTACACAGTGAGTGCAACACTGAGGACAGGGAAGCCCACTAAACAGGCACACAGACACCACCCTGATTTTCCTTTCTCCCTGGCAATGCTTGGTGTAAGTCCAAACTTCCATACATTATTGTTTCAGGGGGACTCAACAATCTCAGATCCCCAAATACAAATTGAATGTGTCTTCAGAGCACACCAACCTACTGAAATGATAACAACCCAACAGAAAGGTATTACACAATTAATCAGGAAAGCTAGAAAACATCAGTGCTCCCTTGCAGGAAGAGACCTTGTGAATATATACTTACTTCTCACTCCAGAGCACCTCAATTGCCTACTTGAAACATCCGAACCACTGCAATACGCCTCAGACAGTCTTTAAACAGGCAAAGATCAGCCACCAATTCTACCATCAAACCATTTCTGTGCTGCACAGGATGTTCAAAATTACCCGAGACCCGGCAAGATCCGTTGTAGCCACCGGCCCAAATTGTCAGGAACATGGCCTTGCTTCTCTCAGAGCTGCAGTCAATCCAAGAGCACTAGAGAGTCTCCACATCTGGCAATCAGACATCACACACTAAGCCACTTTCGCCAGACTAAAATACATCCACGTCTCAATCAAAATCTTTTCCACTGAGATTTTTGCCTCTGCCCATGCTGGTGAAAAATCAAAAGATGCTATAAAACATTACTTTTTAGTTTTTTCCACCTTAGCACTTCCACAGGAAATTAAAACTGATAGTGCTCCTGCATATACCTCACACTGATTCCAACAAGTTTCTGTCCACTGGGGTATAAAACATGTCACAGGCATGCCACACTCCGCCACAGGACAGTGCATAGCGGAGAGGGCCCAATGTTCCATCAAAAGGATCCTTGATCAACTGAGAGGGGTACTCCAGATATTATCTTCCATTGAGAGACTGGCCAAGGCCTTTTATGTATTCAACTTTTTGACCAACTCCTTTATGGAGCCAACTCCCCCAGTCATCAGGCAGTTTACTAATTCAGCTGCAGCCCAATTAAAAGAACAGCCACCATCACCATCTTTGATCAACAGTGTTGATCAAAGACCCTGAATCTAAACAATTTATGGGCCCTTTCCTATCAAATACTTGGGGAAGAGAAGATGCCCTTGTCTTTACAGCAACACTCCTAGGATCGATCCCAGCGAAATACATAAAAACTCTTTCTGGGAATGGTGAGGCAAACACCAGAGCCACCACCAGAAGAACAGAACAGAAGCCTAAGAGGGACAGCAGCAGCCTGGAAAAGCACAAGGAGAAGGACAGAAGAAGATCACCTAAGCAGCGTTGACCACACACACCAAGACCAAGATAGCTCAGACACCACTAACCAGGATCTATGTCTTAACATTTGTAAAAATTATATTTTAGCATTGATACATGATTCTTCTAATAAGCTGCGTTCACACCCTTGCCTTACGGGAGAGAAAGTTTAGTGGCACCACAACTTAAATTTCATCTTCTAATCTCTTTATCTGTTTAATTTTCGGCCACCAAAGCCACCAGATACTAAATTAGCTAAAGTCAGAGGATGCTGCCGTTGGTTGCCACTGCAGCAGGAATCTGGATGTTCCTCACTGAGCCACATGCCTTCAGCTGGGTGCTTCCACAGAAAAGCCACAATTTCTTGTCCATGGCCATGCCTGTCAGGCATTTGAAGGCATGTGTTTTTTCTACCTGTTGTCACATAGGGAGTCAGTATACCAGGGCATCCAGCTGCTGAAAGATCAAGGAAACAAGATCCAGATGGAAGGCAACAACGACTGGTTCACTGGAATTTTAAAACACAGCGGGATGAAAGGCTGGTTTACATCTTTAGTTAAGACTGTTTTGTGGAGACTGTTTATTGTATTCATTGTGTTGGTTATTTTATCCTATTTTGCTAAATGCCTCCAAAACTCTAGGGCAGAAGCCTTCTTTATAGACAACAAAGAGGCGGGAGTTGTGAGGTACCAGGGGCCTACCATTGGGACTGTAATACCTCAGGGCAAAGTGACCAAGGAAAAAGAGAGACACCGCTCTGAATGCAATGGTGCCACCCATGGGCATTTGCAGGCTCATGGTGATGCAGCACGTTTTGCTGGCATCACCCAGTTCAGCTGCTGTATTTTCCTTATATCTACACCCCCTAGAAGGTTCTCCCCTCTATTCTACTGTTTTGGTCCTTGCTTACTGCAATGCTACCCTGATTTTTCCCCTCATTTTCCATCTGTGTGCCCAGCCCCATTTTGTCTCCCTTCCTGGACCCTCTTCAGGGCAATCCACAGTGTTTGGAGTTTCACACAAAGATCCCTCACTCGCCTTGTTCACCAGCAGTTTAAGCAAGTGTGCTCCCATCTCTGGGAGTCCAGGTCCCTCACAGAGGCTGGCTGTGGGCAGGCTGGAACATAGGAACTGAGTGCAACAGGGAACCTAGCCTCGAAGAAAATGCATGAATCCCGTTGCCCACACAAACCAATGCCTTGCATGTCCTTCCATTTTCTTTATTCTTTCAGTTCTCATGCCACATTCTGCATTGTCTGTGACTGGGTACGTGGCTTATCTATCTCCTGTCTTCAGGTCAGGCCACAAGTAAGACCCTGCAGGAACAGCCTGACCCACAGGAAAGTGGGAGAGGACCCTTGGTCAGAAACTGTAGTGACAGGAGAAGGAGGAATGAGATCAAACTGAAAGAGTTGGAAGAGATTTCATTATGGGAAGATGTTCTTTACTCTCAGGGTGCTTGTCCCTGACACAGGGACCAGTGCAGAGAGGCTGGGGATGCCCCATCCCCAGCAACATCCAAGGCCAGGTGGGACAGGGGCCGCAGCAACCTGCTCTGCTGGGAGCTTGCTCAGCTTGGAGCCACATCATCTTGAGGGTCCCATCCAAGCAAAACCATTCAAGGATTTGATCATTCTGCCATCCCCATCTCCCACTGCGCAGCGGCCCTGAAACTTCAGTGACATCACAGCTCCCAGAGGGTTCCATGTGGAACATCCAGGACCTGGAAACGAGCACAGCAGACACTTCACCGGCTGCCAAGGGTCAGTTGCCGCTCACCCTGCACTCTGACCCTCAGCGCGGAGGTGCTGCTGCTGCTGCCTGGGTTTTCCCTGCCACTGGCTCTGGAGCGCCAATCCCAGCAGGATGTGCTCTTCTGTGCCAATGGAGGTACAGTGCCATGCCAGGCAGGGGGCACCCGGCTTGGGCAGGCTGCAGCCATGTGGCAATGGATGGTGTGGGACAGGAAGCCCACTGGGAGATTGTGCTGCCCCTTGCAGATTGACAGAGACACTGTGGAGGCTATGGAAGTGGACCAGGGGCTGGATGACGAAGAAATGATGGAGGTGGACTCCTCCTCTACTTCCATGTCCTCCACTGTGGAGGACATGGAAGTAGACGAGGAGGAGACCACCGAGCAGATGGACGTAGATGAGGAGGATGACACCGAGGACATGGACGTTGACGTGAAGGATGAGGAGGAGCCCATGGTCCTTGGATAAAGATGGAACCCCACAGGTAAGACAGGCAGATGCTTCCCACGCCCTGCCCACACACACACTGGGTGCCCTGACGCCAGGCTGGGGCTGGGCTGATGGCCCCGCTCAGGGACACGGTGCCCGCAGGGGGCCTGGATTGTGCTGCCACAAGCACCAGCCCCGGCCTGCCCTGCGCTTGCCTGGGGCCACGTCAGCCCTGCCAGCCCCGGCCCAGCCCCTGGGGCCCAGCTGCCAGCCCTGCTGGGCCCAGTGCTGGAAGCTGAGTCCAGCTCTGCTGTTTCCTTTCTTCCAGGGCACATGGACATGATAGCACAGATGCCACGCCTTTGTAAATACGTTTGAAAGTTTTGAAGATTTCTGTAAATATGTTCACTACATTAGAAGTTTTCTGTAAATATGTTTTGAAGATTGTTAGCCCCTCGGATCTCATGTAAATATGTTCTCTACATTGTTGTTGTTACAGTTATAACGACTGTCATAGCAAAAAATGTTCTGTAAATCCTAGATTTGCCGATCTTCAGCAAATAAATCCTGTTTCTTTTTAAAACCTGACTTCTCTTGGCCATTCCTTTGGGCAAAGGCAGCCTTTGCACACTTGTGGGTTCCACTTGTTCTGCGTTCCCACGGGCAGGCGTCTTTGGGGGTGCTGGCACGGCCACCCTGGGGCTGGGGGTCCCTGTGCACAGGGGCTCCCACTGACACCACTCCTGGCACTGGGCACTGCTGCTCTTCCTGGCCTGGGGCACAGCGCTGTCCCCAAGAGCTCAGCTCTCACCAGCTCTCACACAGGGGGCTCTCACAGCACTGGCCCCTGCAGCCATGCCACCAAAGCAGGCAGCAAACCTTCAGCCACCCTTCCTGCTGCAGCCACAGGCACTCCTGGGCCCAGAGCCGCCAGCAGGCCACAGCCATGCAAAATCCACCTGCACGCACAGAAGGCCACCACAGCCTTGGCAATTGGGCCACCTGCATCTGGGCTGCTGCAGAGGCTGATCTTTAAGCTTTTGTGCCTCCAAAGACCCTGGGCTCTGCGTCCCAGCCTGCTCTGCACTGCCCTGAGCCCGCATTGTTGCAGAGACAAAAGCCAAGACAGGGCATCCTCACCCTGCCCGCATTCCTGCTGCTGCCAGCGGCCACTGGCCCCTGGGCCCCACTCGGGTGACAGCTGCAGGGACAGGGCAGCCTGTGCTGGGCAGGGGGCACGGGGCTTTGGGCCCTGGGGCTGCTGCTGCTGCTGCTGCTGCTGCTGATGGGGGCCATGGGCCCAACAGGGCTCCGAGCTCAGCCCCTGCCCGGGCAGCTGCCCCCAAAGCCCCACACTCCCCAAGCATTCCCTTCACAGCTGCCAGGGGGAAATCCCGCGGGATTCAGGAAAGAAATTCCCCATAGTGATTAAACCAAAGGGTCCAAGGGGAAAGTCAGCACCAGCTGATGTTTATAGCACCTTGACAATTGTGGCTGCAGGGCAGGTGAGATCTCCAGGGCCACTGGCAGGGCCTGCTCTGCACGTGAGCCTGTGATGCTGCTCCCAGGGGAACACAGCACCGGGCTCAGGCCAGCCCTCAGCCCCTCACAGATGATCCCAAGGAACAGGCTCAGAAAGCATTTCCAGACCACTGCCTGCAGATATTTCAAAGGACTACATGTCATTCAAGGAAGTCACCTTGCACATTTAGTTTTGGTGTCGTGGCATGAGAAGCCATGAAGGTGCCTCTGAATGTGCACTAGGGCACTTCCACTGCCATCCCAAAGGGAACACAAAGGACAGGCCTCTCCTTTCAGCACTGCTGAGCTCCTCAATGAAGTCAGCAATGAAGTCTCAGGAAGCAGTAGTTTTTTGGAGGTCCAGGGGCCTACCACTGCAACTCTGATACCTCATGAGTACTATGACGAACTTAAGTAAGTTGTGGCACCCCTCTAAAGCAATGATCTTGCCCATTGGCTTTTGTAGGGTCATGGGGATTCAGGTAATTTTCATGATATCATGAAGTTTTTTCTTTCCTTATATGTACTCCCCTAGGTGTTCCCCCCTTTCTTATCCTCTATTGGTCCTAAGTTACTGCATACAAGGTCCTTTTTTCCTGCATATAAAACCTTGTGTGCCCAGCCCCATTTTCTCTCCCTCCCTGGACCCTCTCCAGCACAAACCACACTGTTTGGAGTTCCACACGAATGCTCCTCTCTTGCCTCATCCATCATCCATTCAAGCAAGCCTGCTCCCAGCTCTGGGAGTGCACGTCTCTCACAGAGGCTGGCTGTGGACATGCCACAACAAGGGATGCCCAAACAGGGACTTTCTTTGAGAATTCCTGAGAGCGATTCCAGTGACGATTCCACTGTTCCACAGTCACGGGACAGAAGATGCCTTGGGTCAGCCTCCGCCCTGGAGTGAGAGCTGAGTTTTATCAGGGCTTGCTGAAGGCAGCGTTGGCACCCTCCAGCAGCAAGAGGGCCGACTCAGTGGACAAAGCCCATGAAACACCTGCATCCAGAGCCACCAGAGCAGTGAGCTGGGGACAGCCACCAGCAGTGCAGGATCTTTGGGTCACCTTTTAGTCCTGTGGGTGGGCCACCCTTTACATCAGGGACAGCTCTGGGTAACAAATTATCCAAAGACCAGAGGAACATATATGTTCGAGTTAGGGAGGTTCTCCTTTCAGAATGGAAGACTTTTACTAAGGACAGTTTGAAGTCATTTGTTCATTGGCTGTTTACGGAGCTCCCAGACATTTCTGTTGATTCAGTTCGTCATGTAGCATTTTGGGACTGAGCTGCGGAAAGACTCTATTTTTAAAAAACTCAGGGAGTGATGAGAGTCGCAACATTTTCCACAATTTTTCACATGTATTATGGAGTTTTCTCAAGGGTTCAAAGTTCTTATATTCAATCCAGTCTTTGCGTTCTGCCCACAGCATTCCTGAACCCACTGACACCATTAGCATGAGAGACAGAAACCGCTGTAAAGCACAGACGAGCCAGCTGCTGTCTGACATCTCCCCTCTTTCTCTACCCCCTGCCCACATCTGTACGGATCACACAGGCCTGGATTCTACCCTAACCCATTCTCCAGTACCTCTCTTCACTGGATCCCCCTCAGGCAGCCCACAAAATGGAGTCTTTCCTCTGGAGGGGGTCGTCAATGTCAAACTCCCTCCCACCCCCAGCTCTCTCATCAAATCCACCCCCCGTGCTGGGTCCTACCCCTGCATCAGTAACCACCCCTGCACTGGGATCCAGCGCTTCCTTGCCTACTCCCGCTGCCCTACCCCCTCCAATTCAGCCCCTTGCGGATCCCACACTGTCGGAGCCAGAAGTGTGAGGGGCGGTAACCAGAAGGCCGCCATCTTGGCTACCAAAGGCCCACAACACCAGGCCTGGCCAGGCACCCCAAGACCCCGCTCCTCTGCCAGAGACCAAGTTCTGTCTTCTGGAGAGGAGAGGGAAGGTTCATCCCACCTTCAGCACGAGCCTGAGGATTCTTGGACAAGGATGTGGAAGCTGGCGGCAGAAGAAGGGGACTGGGAATTGGTAGCTAAAATACAAGAAGCACCGGTGCAGTAGCAGAGGGGGACTAAGCCCCAGTTGGAAGCTCTCATACATAGCAGATGAAAGACCTTAATAAAGCAGCGCAAGACCATGGGAGGGGCTTGCCCTATATTAATAATTTGTTAAATAGCATCTATCCAATACATGTGTTGGTGTCCCACAATTTGCGCCATTTTATGCACATCCGACTTTCTCCCACTGAAATTATTCTGTGGGAAGGAATGGGGAAAAAACTACTACAACAACTATTAAAAGACTATGCTAGAGAAGACAGGTGGGCATACCTAACACTAGACCATCTAGCCAATGAGGAAGATTTCACTAAACCTAATTCAATAGACCTTCCCTGAGCTCTGTTAGAAGAGACCTGCAGGGACCTGGGAAATCCCTTCTAAAATTTATTGATCCCCTTACACAAGTAATAGAGAAGAAACTTGAACATCCAAAAGCCAGGAAGGTACTGCTTACTAAACTTGCTGAAACAAATGCTAACAACACCTTTAAAGACATTTTACCTTCGCTACCCCTCAACAGAAAGCCTACCATTGCACAAATGGTCGAGGCATGCACCATTAGGGCATCCTTATACTGTGATGCTAGCCGAGATAATGCTTCCTGTCACGGTGTAGTACAGGTGTTAGTAGCCTCCCAGCATATTCCCTGGCACACACATGAAAAAGGATCTTGCTTTAAATGTGGAGAGATGAGGCATTCTCAATAGAATTGTAAAAATACAGGCTATTACGAGGGACCTTCTAGATGTCACAGCCACTATCCCCACTGCCCCCCTCGTCCACATGCTTTACAATATCAGCAAAACCGGTGGCCGGCGGGAAACCCCACACAGACACAGAAAGGCCCCGCACAATGACACCAAACGCGAGGCCGTTCCGCCCTACTCTCCCCAACATCGTGGAGAACCAGCACAGCGACCTTCTCAGATCCAGCGGGACAGCTCGATCACTGCAGATAACTCGACAGAAGACAGTTCTGCCCTAGAACCTAAAGGCATCTAGTAAGCGCCTTTTCAATTCCAATCCACGATATTTATGTTCACCGTATTCCCACAGGCAAATACGGGCCTGAAGAACGGCCCAGAGACATTTTGATTTTAACCAACACCAGGGAAGGGATGGAGACACTCACTCTACTACCTGAGGTACTTGCCTTGACGTCTTTGCAGGAGGTAACTGTCCAGGCTCTATGCTTAGACTCTCCCCTTTTCATTCCAAAAGGAACAGTTATAGCCAGTGCCTACCCCCTACTGGAAATGATCACCACACCAGCTGATCCAATGGTGATGTGGGCACAGACAACAGGCAGAAACAGTCCCATTCTAACGTGTGCTTTGTCATGTAAAGGGAGAACAAGATGTCTTTCACGAGTATTAGATACAGGAGCTGACATCACGTTAATTTCCTGCTCTGACTGGCTAAAAGAATGGCCCTTGGTTCCAGCTGCTGGGGTAATTTTAGCCATTGGGAGAGCAACTACCAGCTTCTGGAGTCAAGGTACCATCTGCATCAAGGTGCTGAGGGCACAGTTGCTACAGATCATTCATTGCCCAGGCACCAATAACAATTTGAGAAGAAGACCTCTTGTCCCAAAGGGGGACAGGGCTAGAGATCCTATCAACACCTCAGGATTTCTAGACGGGGCCACTGAGTAGCGTGCCACCCTTCAGTCAACCTGCAAGTTCAACGACCCCATATGGGTGGATCAGTGGCCCCTCCCAGGCAGAAAGTTAAAGGCCCTGCAGTCCCTCATGCAGGAGCAGCTGTCTGTGGGCCACATTGTACCATCTACTAGCCCCTGCAATGCACCTGTCATCACCATATGAAAGCCTGGCAAAGACAAGAGGCGGCTGCTGCAGGACCTCAGGAAAATCAACGAGGCCATCAAGGACACGGGTGCCCTCCAGTCCAGCCTGCCCTCAGCCTCCATGATACCCCGAGACTGGTAGATATTTGTTATACGTCTAAATGACTGCTTTTTTGACTTCTCCTTGCACCCCAATGAAAGCCCCTTGTTTGCTTTTTCCATCCCCAAATCGACAAGCACCTTAACAGAGGTACCAGTGGACTGTATTGCCTCAAGGGAATGAAGAAGAACCCAACTACATGTCAATGCCTTGCAGCCCTATTTCTTTCGCAAAGCCGGAAAAGATGTCCTAATGCTATCATTTTTCATTACATGGACCATATATTAGTTTGTGCAGAAGCTCTGATCATTTTGCACTTTGCAGTACAGGATGTCATCACTGCGGGACAGCAGAAAGGTTTTGAGATTGCAACAGATAAAGTCCAAAAGACAGCCCCCTGGAAGTATCTCGGCCTAAAATGCACAGAGAGAACCATCACAGGCTAAACACTGCACATCAAGGACAACCCAAAGACTCTGCATGAATTCCACCAGCTCTGTGGAAGCATCAGTTGGGTACGCTCACTGCTGGGAATCACCACAGAAGATCTCGTGCCACTGTTCCTGCTGCTCCTTAAAGGCAGTGAAGGACTCGATTCCTGTGATCACTGACACTGGAGGCAAAAGCAGCTGTACAAAAGGTATCCTGGGTGATTCAAACTAAACAGGCACACAGACACCACCCTGATTTTCCTTTCTCCCTGGCAATGCTTGGTGTAAGTCCAAAATTCCATACATTATTGTTTCAGGGGGACTCAGCTATCTCAGATCGCCAAATACAAATTGAATGTGTCTTCAGAGCACACCAACCTACTGAAATGATAACAACCCAACAGAAAGGTATTACACAATTAATCAGGAAAGCTAGAAAACATCAGTGCTCCCTTGCAGGAAGAGACCTTGTGAATATATACTTACTTCTCACTCCAGAGCACCTCAATTGCCTACTTGAAACATCTGAACCACTGCAATACACCTCAGACAGTCTTTAAACAGGCAAAGATCAGCCACCAATTCTACCATCAAACCATTTCTGTGCTGCACAGGATGTTCAAAATTACCTGAGACCCGGCAAGATCCGTTGTAGCCACCGGCCCAAATTGTCAGGAACATGGCCTTGCTTCTCTCAGAGCTGCAGTCAATCCAAGAGCACTAGAGAGTCTCCACATCTGGCAATCAGACATCACACACTAAGCCACTTTCGCCAGACTAAAATACATCCACGTCTCAATCGACACCTCTTCCACTGGGATTTTTGCCTCTGCCCACGCTGGTGAAAAATCAGAAGAGGCTATAAAATATTACTTTTTAGTTTTTTCCACCTTAGCACTTCCACAGGAAATTAAAACTGATAGTGCTCCTGCATATACCTCACACTGATTCCAACAAGTTTCTGTCCACTGGGGTATAAAACATGTCACAGGCATGCCACACTCCGCCACAGGACAGTGCATAGCGGAGAGGGCCCAATGTTCCATCAAAAGGATCCTTGATCAACTGAGAGGGGTACTCCAGATATTATCTTCCATTGAGAGACTGGCCAAGGCCTTTTATGTATTCAACTTTTTGACCAACTCCTTTATGGAGCCAACTCCCCCAGTCATCAGGCAGTTTACTAATTCAGCTGCAGCCCAATTAAAAGAACAGCCACCTGTGTTGATCAAAGACCCTGAATCTAAACAAATTTATGGGCCCTTTCCTATTAAATACTTGGGGAAGAGAAGATGCCCTTGTCTTTACAGCAACACTCCTAGGATCGATCCAAGCAAAATATATAAAAACTCTTTCTGGGAACGGTGAGGCAAACACCAGAGCCACCACCAGAAGAACAGAACAGAAGCCTAAGAGGGACAGCAGCAGCCTGGAAAAGCACAAGGAGAAGGACAGAAGAAGATCTCCTAAGCAGCGTTGACCACACACACCAAGACCAAGATAGCTCAGACACCACTAACCAGGATCTATGTCTTAACATTTGTAAAAGTTATATTTTAGCATTGATACATGATTCTTCTAATAAGCTGCGTTCACACCCTTGCCTTACGGGAGAGAAAGTTTAGTGGCACCACAACTTAAATTTCATCTTCTAATCTCTTTATCTGTTTAATTTTCGGCCACCAAAGCCACCAGATACTAAATTAGCTAAAGTCAGAGGATGCTGCCGTTGGTTGCCGCTGCAGCAGGAATCTGGATGCTCCTCACTGAGCCACATGTCTTCAGCTGGGCGCTTCCACAGACAAGCCACAATTTCTTGTCCATGGCCATGCCTGTCAGGCATTTGAAGGCATGTGTTTTTTCAACCTGCTGTCACATAGGGAGTCAGTATACCAGGGCATCCAGCTGCTAAAAGATCAAGGAAAAAAGATCCAGATGGAAGGCAACTACGACTGGTTCACTGGACTTTCCAAACAAAGGGGGGATGAAAGGCTGGCTTTCATCTTTAGTTAAGACTCTTGTGTGGACTTTGTTTATTGTATTCATTGTGTTGGTTATTTCGTCCTATTTTGCTAAATGCCTCCAAAACTCTAGGGCAGAAGCCTTCTTTATAGACAACAAAAAGGGGGGAGTTGTGAGGGCCCCGGGGCCTACCACTGGAACTGTAATACCTCAGGGCAAAGTGACCAAGGAAAAAGAGAGACACCGCTCTGAATGCAATGGTGCCACCCATGGGCGTTTGCAGGCTCCCGATGATACAGCTCGTTTGTTTCGTATCACCGAGTTGAACTGCTGTGTTTTCCTTATATGTACACCCCCTGGAAGGTTCTCCCCTCTCTTCTACAGTTTTCGTCCTGGCTCACTGCAATGCTACCCTGATTTTTCTCCCATTTTCCATCTGTGTGCCCAGCCCCAATTTGTCCCCTTCCTAAACCCTCTTCAGGGCAATCCACAGTGTTTGGAGTTCCACACAAAGATCCCTCACTCGCCTCATTCACCAGCAGTTTAAGCTAGTGTGCTCCCAGCTCTGGGAGTGCAGATCCCTCACAGAGGCTGGCTGTGGGCAGGCTGGAACACAGAAACTGAGTGCACGAGGGAACCTGGCCTCTAATACAAGGCATGAATCCCGTTGCCCAACCCAACCAATGCCTTGCATTTTTCTACATTTTCCACCTTCTCTCATCTCACGTGTCATTTTCCCCATTTTCTCTTACTGGGAACTTGGCTTCCCTGCCCTGTCTGCAGGTCCAGCCACACGTGTGACCCTGCAGGAACAGCCTGACCCAGGGAAGTGGGAGAGGACTCTTGGTCAGGAACTGTAGTGACAGGACAAGGGGGAATGGGATCAAACTGCAAGAGGTAGAGGAGATTTGATGATGGGAAGAAGTTCTTTACTCTCAGGGTGCTTGTCCCTGACACAGGGACCAGTGCACAGAGGCTGGGGATGCCCCATCCCCAGCAACATCCAAGGCCAGGTGAGACAGGGACCGCAGCAACCTGCTCTGCTGGGAGCTTGCTCAGCTTGGAGCCACATCATCTTGAGGGTCCCATCCAAGCAAAACCATTCAAGGATTTGATCATTCTGCCATCCCCATCTCCCACTGCGCAGCGGCCCTGAAACTTCAGTGACATCACAGCTCCCAGAGGGTTCCATGTGGAACATCCAGGACCTGGAAATGAGCACAGCAGACACTTCACCGGCTGCCAAGGGTCAGTTGCCGCTCACCCTGCACTCTGACCCTCAGCGCGGAGGTGCTGCTGCTGCTGCCTGGGCTTTCCCTGCCGCCGGCTCTGGAGTGCCAATCCCAGCAGGATGTGCTCTTCTGTGCCAATGGAGGTACAGTGCCATGCCAGGCAGGGGGCACCCGGCTTGGGCAGGCTGCAGCCATGTGGGAATGGAATGGTGTGGGACAGGAAGCCCACTGGGAGATTGTGCTGCCCCTTGCAGATTGACAGAGACACTGTGGAGGCTATGGAAGTGGACCAGGGGCTGGATGACGAAGAAATGATGGAGGTGGACTCCTCCTCTACTTCCATGTCCTCCACTGTGGAGGACATGGAAGTAGACGAGAAGAAGACCACTGAGCAGATGGACGTAGATGAGGAGGATGACACCGAGGACATGGACGTTGACGTGAAGGATGAGGAGGAGCCCATGGTCCTTGGATAAAGATGGAACCCCACAGGTAAGACAGGCAGATGCTTCCTACGCCCTGCCCACACACACACTGGGTGCCCTGACGCCAGGCTGGGGCTGGGCTGATGGCCCCGCTCAGGGACACGGTGCCCGCAGGGAGCCTGGATTGTGCTGCCACAAGCACCAGCCCCGGCCTGCCCTGCGCTTGCCTGGGGCCACGTCAGCCCTGCCAGCCCCGGCCCAGCCCCTGGGGCCCAGCTGCCAGCCCTGCTGGGCCCAGTGCTGGCAGCTGAGTCCAGCTCTGCTGTTTCCTTTCTTCCAGGGCACATGCACATGATGGCACAGATGCCACACGTTTGTAAATACGTTTGAAAGTTTTGAAGATTTCTGTAAATATGTTCACTACATTAGAAGTTTTCTGTAAATATGTTTTGAAGATTGTTAGCCCCTCGGATCTCATGTAAATATGTTCTCTACATTGTTGTTGTTACAGTTATAACGACTGGCATAGCAAAAAATGTTCTGTAAATCCTAGATTTGCCGATCTTCGGCAAATAAATCCTGTTTCTTTTTAAAACCTGACTTCTCTTGGCCATTCCTTTGGGCAAAGGCAGCCTTTGCACACTTGTGGGTTCCACTTGTTCTGCGTTCCCACGGGCAGGCGTCTTTGGGGGTGCTGGCACGGCCACCCTGGGGCTGGGGGTCCCTGTGCACAGGGGCTCCCACTGACACCACTCCTGGCACTGGGCACTGCTGCTCTTCCTGGCCTGGGGCACAGCGCTGTCCCCAAGAGCTCAGCTCTCACCAGCTCTCAGGGGGCTCTCACAGCACTGGCTCCTGCAGCCATGCCACCAAAGCAGGCAGCAAACCTTCAGCCACCCTTCCTGCTGCAGACACAGGCACTCCTGGGCCCAGAGCCGCCAGCAGGCCACAGCCGTGCAAAATCCACCTGCACGCACAGAAGGCCACCACAGCCTTGGCAACTGGGCCACCTGCATCTTGGCTGCTGCAGGGACTGATCTGTAAGTCTTGCAGCCTCCAAAGGCCCTGGGCTCTGCTTCCCAGCCTGCTCTGCACTGCCCTGAGCCCGCATTGTTGCAGAGACAAAAGCCAAGCCAGGGCATCCTCACCCTGCCTGCATTCCTGCTGCTGCCAGCAGCCACTGGCCCTTGGGCCCCACTCGGGTGACAGCTGCAGGGACAGGGCAGCCTGTGCTGGGCAGGGGGCACGGGGCTTTGGGCCCTGGGGCTGCTGCTGCTGCTGCTGCTGATGGGGGTCATGGGCCCAACAGGGCCCTGAGATCAGCCCCTGCCCGGGCAGCTGCCCCCAAAGCCCCACACTCTCCGAGCATCCCCTTCACACCTGCCAGGGGGAAATCCCACGGCTTTCAGGAAAAAAATTCCCCATAGTGACTAAACCAAAGGGTCCAAGAGGAAAGTCAGCACCAGCTGATGTTTATAGCACCTTGACAATTGTGGCTGCAGGGCAGGTGAGATCTCCAGGGCCTCTGGCTGGGCCTGCTCTGCACGTGAGCCTGTGCAGCTGCTCCCAGGGGGACACAGCACCGGGCTCAGGCCAGCCCTCAGCCCTCACAGCTGATCCCAAGGAACAGGCTCAGAAAGCATTTCCAGATCACTGCCTGCAGATATTTCAAAGGACTACATGTCATTCTAGGAAGTCACCTTGCACATTTAGTTTTGATGTCGTGGCATGAGAAGCCATGAAGGTGCCTCTGAATGTGCACTCAGGGCACTTCCACTGCCATCCCAAAGGGAACACAAAGGACAGGCCTCTCCTTTCAGCATTGCTGAGCTCCTCAATGAAGTCAGCAATGAAGTCTCAGGAAGCAGTAGTTTTTTGGAGGTCCAGGGGCCTACCACTGCAACTCTAATACCTCATGAGTACTATGACGAACTTAAGTAAGTTGTGGCACCCCTCTAAAGCAATGATCTTGCCCATTGGCTTTTGTAGGGTCATGGGGATTCAGGTAATTTTCATGATATCATGAAGTTTTTTCTTTCCTTATATGTACTCCCCTAGGTGTTCCCCCCTTTCTTATCCTCTATTGGTCCTAAGTTACTGCATACAAGGTCCTTTTTTCCTGCATATAAAACCTTGTGTGCCCAGCCCCATTTTCTCTCCCTCCCTGGACCCTCTCCAGCACAAACCACACTGTTTGGAGTTCCACACGAATGCTCCTCTCTTGCCTCATCCATCATCCATTCAAGCAAGCCTGCTCCCAGCTCTGGGAGTGCACGTCTCTCACAGAGGCTGGCTGTGGACATGCCACAACAAGGGATGCCCAAACAGGGACTTTCTTTGAGAATTCCTGAGAGCGATTCCAGTGACGATTCCACTGTTCCACAGTCACGGGACAGAAGATGCCTTGGGTCAGCCTCCGCCCTGGAGTGAGAGCTGAGTTTTATCAGGGCTTGCTGAAGGCAGCATTGGCACCCTCCAGCAGCAAGAGGGCCGACTCGGTGGACAAAGCCCACGAAACACCTGCATCCAGAGCCACCAGAGCAGTGAGCTGGGGACAGCCACCAGCAGTGCAGGATCTTTGGGTCACCTTTTAGTCCTGTGGGTGGGCCACCCTTTACATCAGGGACAGCTCTGGGTAACAAATTATCCAAAGACCAGAGGAACATATATGTTCGAGTTAGGGAGGTTCTCCTTTCAGAATGGAAGACTTTTACTAAGGACAGTTTGAAGTCATTTGTTCATTGGCTGTTTACGGAGCTCCCAGACATTTCTGTTGATTCAGTTCGTCATGTAGCATTTTGGGACTGAGCTGCGGAAAGACTCTATTTTTAAAAAACTCAGGGAGTGATGAGAGTCGCAACATTTTCCACAATTTTTCACATGTATTATGGAGTTTTCTCAAGGGTTCAAAGTTCTTATATTCAATCCAGTCTTTGCGTTCTGCCCACAGCATTCCTGAACCCACTGACACCATTAGCATGAGAGACAGAAACCGCTGTAAAGCACAGACGAGCCAGCTGCTGTCTGACATCTCCCCTCTTTCTCTACCCCCTGCCCACATCTGTACTGATCACACAGGCCTGGATTCTACCCTAACCCATTCTCCAGTACCTCTCTTCACTGGATCCCCCTCAGGCAGCCCACAAAATGGAGTCTTTCCTCTGGAGGGGGTCGTCAATGTCAAACTCCCTCCCACCCCCAGCTCTCTCATCAAATCCACCACCGTGTTGGGTCCTACCCCTGCATCAGGAAACACCCCTGCACTGGGATCCAGCGCTTCTTTGCCTACTCCCGCTGCCCTACCCCCTCCAATTCAGCCCCTGGCGGATCCCACACTGTCGGAGCCGGAAGTGTGAGGGGCGGTAACCAGAAGGCCGCCATCTTGGCTACCAAAGGCCCACAACACCAGGCCTGGCCAGGCAGCCCAAGACCCCGCTCCTCTGCCAGAGACCAAGTTCTGTCTTCTGGAGAGGAGAGGGAAGGTTCATCCCACCTTCAGCACGAGCCTGAGGATTCTTGGACAAGGATGTGGAAGCTGGCGGCAGAAGAAGGGGACTGGGAATTGGTAGCTAAAATACAAGAAGCACCGGTGCAGTAGCAGAGGGGGACTAAGCCCCAGTTGGAAGCTCTCATACATAGCAGATGAAAGACCTTAATAAAGCAGCGCAAGACCATGGGAGGGGCTTGCCCTATATTAATAATTTGTTAAATAGCATCTATCCAATACATGTGTTGGTGTCCCACAATTTGCGCCATTTTATGCACATCCGACTTTCTCCCACTGAAATTATTCTGTGGGAAGGAATGGGGAAAAAACTACTACAACAACTATTAAAAGACTATGCTAGAGAAGACAGGTGGGCATACCTAACACTAGACCATCTAGCCAATGAGGAAGATTTCACTAAACCTAATTCAATAGACCTTCCCTGAGCTCTGTTAGAAGAGACCTGCAGGGACCTGGGAAATCCCTTCTAAAATTTATTGATCCCCTTACACAAGTAATAGAGAAGAAACTTGAACATCCAAAAGCCAGGAAGGTACTGCTTACTAAACTTGCTGAAACAAATGCTAACAACACCTTTAAAGACATTTTACCTTCGCTACCCCTCAACAGAAAGCCTACCGTTGCACAAATGGTCGAGGCATGCACCATTAGGGCATCCTTATACTGTGATGCTAGCCGAGATAATGCTTCCTGTCACGGTGTAGTACAGGTGCTAGTAGCCTCCCAGCATATTCCCTGGCACACACATGAAAAAGGATCTTGCTTTAAATGTGGAGAGATGAGGCATTCTCAATAGAATTGTAAAAATACAGGCTATTACGAGGGACCTTCTAGGTGTCACAGTCACTATCCCCACTGCCCCCCTCGTCCGCATGCTTTACAACACCAGCAAAACCGGTGGCCTGCGGGAAACCCCACATAGACACAGAAAGGCCCCGAACAATGACACCAAACGCGAGGCCATTCCGCCCTACTCTCCCCAACATCGTGAAGAACCAGCACAGCGACCTTCTCAGATCCAGCGGGACAGCTCGATCACTGCAGTAAACTCGACAGAAGACAGCTCTGCCCTAGAACCTAAAGGCATCTAGTAAGTGCCTTTTCAATTCCAATCCACGATATTTATGTTCACCGTATTCCCACAGGCAAATACGGGCCTGAAGAACGGCCCAGAGACATTTTGATTTTAACCAACACCAGGGAAGGGATGGAGACACTCACTCTACTACCTGAGGTACTTGCCTTGACGTCTTTGCAGGAGGTAACTGTCCAGGCTCTATGCTTAGACTCTCCCCTTTTCATTCCAAAAGGAACAGTTATAGCCAGTGCCTACCCCCTACTGGACATGATCACCACACCAGCTGATCCAATGGTGATGTGGGCACAGACAACAGGCAGAAACAGTCCCATTCTAACGTGTGCTTTGTCATGTAAAGGGAGAACAAGATATCTTTCACGAGTATTAGATACAGGAGCTGACATCACGTTAATTTCCTGCTCTGATTGGCTAAAAGAATGGCCCTTGGTTCCAGCTGCTGGGGTAATTTTAGCCATTGGGAGTGCCACTACCAGCTTCTGGAGTCAAGGTACCATCTGCATCAAGGTCCTGAGGGCACAGTTGCTACAGTAAGATCATTCATCACCCAGGCACCAATAACAATTTGAGAAGAAGACCTCTTGTCCCAAAGGGGGACAGGGCTAGAGATCCTATCAACACCTCAGGATTTCTAGACGGGGCCACTGAGTAGCGTGCCACCCTTTAGTCAACCTGCAAGTTCAACGACCCCATATGGGTGGATCAGTGGCCCCTCCCAGGCAGAAAGTTAAAGGCCCTGCAGTCCCTCATGCAGGAGCAGCTGTCTGTGGGCCACATTGTACCATCTACTAGCCCCTGCAATGCACCTGTCATCACCATATGAAAGCCTGGCAAAGACAAGAGGCGGCTGCTGCAGGACCTCAGGAAAATCAACGAGGCCATCAAGGACACGGGTGCCCTCCAGTCCAGCCTGCCCTCAGCCTCCATGATACCCCGAGACTGGTAGATACTTGTTATACGTCTAAATGACTGCTTTTTTGACTTCTCCTTGCACCCCAATGAAAGCCCCTTGTTTGCTTTTTCCATCCCCAAATCGACAAGCACCTTAACAGAGGTACCAGTGGACTGTATTGCCTCAAGGGAATGAAGAAGAACCCAACTACATGTCAATGCCTTGCAGCCCTATTTCTTTCGCAAAGCCGGAAAAGATGTCCTAATGCTATCATTTTTCATTACATGGACCATATATTAGTTTGTGCAGAAGCTCTGATCATTTTGCACTTTGCAGTACAGGATGTCATCACTGCGGGACAGCAGAAAGGTTTTGAGATTGCAACAGATAAAGTCCAAAAGACAGCCCCCTGGAAGTATCTCGGCCTAAAATGCACAGAGAGAACCATCACAGGCTAAACACTGCACATCAAGGACAACCCAAAGACTCTGCATGAATTCCACCAGCTCTGTGGAAGCATCAGTTGGGTACGCTCACTGCTGGGAATCACCACAGAAGATCTCGTGCCACTGTTCCTGCTGCTCCTTAAAGGCAGTGAAGGACTCGATTCCTGTGATCACTGACACTGGAGGCAAAAGCAGCTGTACAAAAGGTATCCTGGGTGATTCAAACTAAACAGGCACACAGACACCACCCTGATTTTCCTTTCTCCCTGGCAATGCTTGGTGTAAGTCCAAAATTCCATACATTATTGTTTCAGGGGGACTCAGCTATCTCAGATCGCCAAATACAAATTGAATGTGTCTTCAGAGCACACCAACCTACTGAAATGATAACAACCCAACAGAAAGGTATTACACAATTAATCAGGAAAGCTAGAAAACATCAGTGCTCCCTTGCAGGAAGAGACCTTGTGAATATATACTTACTTCTCACTCCAGAGCACCTCAATTGCCTACTTGAAACATCTGAACCACTGCAATACGCCTCAGACAGTCTTTAAACAGGCAAAGATCAGCCACCAATTCTACCATCAAACCATTTCTGTGCTGCACAGGATGTTCAAAATTACCTGAGACCCGGCAAGATCCGTTGTAGCCACCGGCCCAAATTGTCATGAACATGGCCTTGCTTCTCTCAGAGCTGCAGTCAATCCAAGAGCACTAGAGAGTCTCCACATCTGGCAATCAGACATCACACACTAAGCCACTTTCGCCAGACTAAAATACATCCACGTCTCAATCGACACCTCTTCCACTGGGATTTTTGCCTCTGCCCACGCTGGTGAAAAATCAGAAGAGGCTATAAAATATTACTTTTTAGTTTTTTCCACCTTAGCACTTCCACAGGAAATTAAAACTGATAGTGCTCCTGCATATACCTCACACTGATTCCAACAAGTTTCTGTCCACTGGGGTATAAAACATGTCACAGGCATGCCACACTCCGCCACAGGACAGTGCATAGCGGAGAGGGCCCAATGTTCCATCAAAAGGATCCTTGATCAACTGAGAGGGGTACTCCAGATATTATCTTCCATTGAGAGACTGGCCAAGGCCTTTTATGTATTCAACTTTTTGACCAACTCCTTTATGGAGCCAACTCCCCCAGTCATCAGGCAGTTTACTAATTCAGCTGCAGCCCAATTAAAAGAACAGCCACCTGTGTTGATCAAAGACCCTGAATCTAAACAATTTATGGGCCCTTTCCTATCAAATACTTGGGGAAGAGAAGATGCCCTTGTCTTTACAGCAACACTCCTAGGATCGATCCAAGCAAAATATATAAAAACTCTTTCTGGGAACGGTGAGGCAAACACCAGAGCCACCACCAGAAGAACAGAACAGAAGCCTAAGAGGGACAGCAGCAGCCTGGAAAAGCACAAGGAGAAGGACAGAAGAAGATCTCCTAAGCAGCGTTGACCACACACACCAAGACCAAGATAGCTCAGACACCACTAACCAGGATCTATGTCTTAACATTTGTAAAAATTATATTTTAGCATTGATACATGATTCTTCTAATAAGCTGCGTTCACACCCTTGCCTTACGGGAGAGAAAGTTTAGTGGCACCACAACTTAAATTTCATCTTCTAATCTCTTTATCTGTTTAATTTTCGGCCACCAAAGCCACCAGATACTAAATTAGCTAAAGTCAGAGGATGCTGCCGTTGGTTGCCACTGCAGCAGGAATCTGGATGCTCCTCACTGAGCCACATGCCTTCAGCTGGGTGCTTCCACAGACAGGCCACAATTTCTTGTCCATGGCCATGCCTGTCAGGCATTTGAAGGCATGTGTTTTTTCAACCTGCTGTCACATAGGGAGTCAGTATACCAGGGCATCCAGCTGCTAAAAGATCAAGGAAAAAAGATCCAGATGGAAGGCAACTACGACTGGTTCACTGGACTTTCCAAACAAAGGGGGGATGAAAGGCTGGCTTTCATCTTTAGTTAAGACTCTTGTGTGGACTTTGTTTATTGTATTCATTGTGTTGGTTATTTCGTCCTATTTTGCTAAATGCCTCCAAAACTCTAGGGCAGAAGCCTTCTTTATAGACAACAAAAAGGGGGGAGTTGTGAGGGCCCCGGGGCCTACCACTGGAACTGTAATACCTCAGGGCAAAGTGACCAAGGAAAAAGAGAGACACCGCTCTGAATGCAATGGTGCCACCCATGGGCGTTTGCAGGCTCCCGATGATACAGCTCGTTTGTTTCGTATCACCGAGTTGAACTGCTGTGTTTTCCTTATATGTACACCCCCTGGAAGGTTCTCCCCTCTCTTCTACAGTTTTCGTCCTGGCTCACTGCAATGCTACCCTGATTTTTCTCCCATTTTCCATCTGTGTGCCCAGCCCCAATTTGTCCCCTTCCTAAACCCTCTTCAGGGCAATCCACAGTGTTTGGAGTTCCACACAAAGATCCCTCACTCGCCTCATTCACCAGCAGTTTAAGCTAGTGTGCTCCCAGCTCTGGGAGTGCAGATCCCTCACAGAGGCTGGCTGTGGGCAGGCTGGAACACAGAAACTGAGTGCACGAGGGAACCTGGCCTCTAATACAAGGCATGAATCCCGTTGCCCAACCCAACCAATGCCTTGCATTTTTCTACATTTTCCGCCTTCTCTCATCTCACGTGTCATTTTCCCCATTTTCTCTTACTGGGAACTTGGCTTCCCTGCCCTGTCTGCAGGTCCAGCCACACGTGTGACCCTGCAGGAACAGCCTGACCCAGGGAAGTGGGAGAGGACTCTTGGTCAGGAACTGTAGTGACAGGACAAGGGGGAATGGGATCAAACTGCAAGAGGTAGAGGAGATTTGATGATGGGAAGAAGTTCTTTACTCTCAGGGTGCTTGTCCCTGACACAGGGACCAGTGCACAGAGGCTGGGGATGCCCCATCCCCAGCAACATCCAAGGCCAGGTGAGACAGGGACCGCAGCAACCTGCTCTGCTGGGAGCTTGCTCAGCTTGGAGCCACATCATCTTGAGGGTCCCATCCAAGCAAAACCATTCAAGGATTTGATCATTCTGCCATCCCCATCTCCCACTGCGCAGCGGCCCTGAAACTTCAGTGACATCACAGCTCCCAAAGGGTTCCAGGTGGAACATCCAGGACCTGGAAATGAGCACAGCAGACACTTCACCGGCTGCCAAGAGTCAGTTGCCGCTCACCCTGCACTCTGACCCTCAGCGCGGAGGTGCTGCTGCTGCTGCCTGGGCTTTCCCTGCCGCCGGCTCTGGAGTGCCAATCCCAGCAGGATGTGCTCTTCTGTGCCAATGGAGGTACAGTGCCATGCCAGGCAGGGGGCACCCGGCTTGGGCAGGCTGCAGCCATGTGGGAAAGGATGGTGTGGGACAGGAAGCCCACTGGGAGATTGTGCTGCCCCTTGCAGATTGACAGAGACACTGTAGAGGCTATGGAAGTGGACCGGGGGCTGGATGACGAAGAAATGATGGAGGTGGACTCCTCCTCTACTTCCATGTCCTCCACTGTGGAGGACATGGAAGTAGACGAGGAGGAGACCACCGAGCAGATGGACGTAGATGAGGAGGATGACACCGAGGAAATGGACGTTGACGTGAAGGATGAGGAGGAGCCCATGGTCCTTGGATAAAGATGGAACCCCACAGGTAAGACAGGCAGATGCTTCCTACGCCCTGCCCACACACACACTGGGTGCCCTGACGCCAGGCTGGGGCTGGGCTGATGGCCCCGCTCAGGGACACGGTGCCCGCAGGGGGCCTGGATTGTGCTGCCACAAGCACCAGCCCCGACCTGCCCTGCCCTTGCCTGGGGCCACATCAGCCCTGCCAGCCCCGGCCCAGCCCCTGGGGCCCAGCTGCCAGCCCTGCTGGGCCCAGTGCTGGAAGCTGAGTCCAGCTCTGCTGTTTCCTTTCTTCCAGGGCACATGCACATGATGGCACAGATGCCACGCGTTTGTAAATACGTTTGAAAGTTTTGAAGATTTCTGTAAATATGTTCCCTACATTAGAAGTTTTCTGTAAATATGTTTTGAAGATTGTTAGCCCCTCGGATCTCATGTAAATATGTTCTCTACATTGTTGTTGTTACAGTTATAATGAGTGTCATAGCAAAAAATGTTCTGTAAATCCTAGATTTGCCGATCTTCGGCAAATAAATCCTGTTTCTTTTTAAAACCTGACTTCTCTTGGCCATTCCTTTGGGCAAAGGCAGCCTTTGCACACTTGTGGGTTCCACTTGTTCTGCGTTCCCACGGGCAGGCGTCTTTGGGGGTGCTGGCACGGCCACCCTGGGGCTGGGGGTCCCTGTGCACAGGGGCTCCCACTGACACCACTCCTGGCACTGGGCACTGCTGCTCTTCCTGGCCTGGGGCACAGCGCTGTCCCCAAGAGCTCAGCTCTCACCAGCTCTCACACAGGGGGCTCTCACAGCACTGGCCCCTGCAGCCATGCCACCAAAGCAGGCAGCAAACCTTCAGCCACCCTTCCTGCTGCAGCCACAGGCACTCCTGGGCCCAGAGCCGCCAGCAGGCCACAGCCATGCAAAATCCACCTGCACGCACAGAAGGCCACCACAGCCTTGGCAACTGGGCCACCTGCATCTTGGCTGCTGCAGGGACTGATCTTTAGGCCTTTGTGCCTCCAAAGACCCTGGGCTCTGCATCCCAGCCTGCTCTGCACTGCCCTGAGCCCGCATTGTTGCAGAGACAAAAGCCAAGACAGGGCAGCCTCACCCTGCCCGCATTCCTGCTGCTGCCAGCAGCCACTGGCCCTTGGGCCCCACTCGGGTGACAGCTGCAGGGACAGGGCAGCCTGTGCTGGGCAGGGGGCACGGGGCTTTGGGCCCTGGGGCTGCTGCTGCTGCTGCTGCTGCTGCTGCTGATGGGGGCCATGGGCCCAACAGGGCCCTGAGCTCAGCCCCTGCCCGGGCAGCTGCCCCCAAAGCCCCACACTCCCCGAGCATCCCCTTCACAGCTGCCAGGGGGAAATCCCACGGGCTTCAGGAAAGAAATTCCCCATAGTGACTAAACCAAAGGGTCCAAGGGGAAAGTCAGCACCAGCTGATGTTTATAGCACCTTGACAATTGTGGCTGCAGGGCAGGTGAGATCTCCAGGGCCACTGGCAGGGCCTGCTCTGCACGTGAGCCTGTGCGGCTGCTCCCAGGGGAACACAGCACCGGGCTCAGGCCAGCCCTCAGCCCCTCACTGCTGATCCCAAGGAGCAGGCTCAGAAAGCAGTTTCAGACCACTGCCTGCAGATATTTCAAAGGACTAAATGTCATTCTAGGAAGCCACCTTGCACATTTAGTTTTGGTGTCGTGGCATGAGAAGCCATGAAGGTGCCTCTGATTGTGCACTCAGGGCACTTCCACTGCCATCCCAAAGGGAACACAAAGGACAGGCCTCTCCTTTCAGCACTGCTGAGCTCCTCACCCACAATGAAATCTCAGAAAGAGGCAGGAATTATGTGCTGCAGAGATTCTCGACTCCAATAAACGGCATAAATTCCACAGGCTATCTAACCCAACGACCTGCATGTCTCTTTTTCCTCTTTCTCTCATCCCTCATGTCACTGTCCCTAAAACCTACCATTGCACAAATGGCCGAAGCATTAACCATTAGGACATCCTTACACCATGATGCTAGCCTAGCTAAGGCAACATTAGTTTGAGCAGAAGCTCAAATCATTTTGCATGTTGCAGTACAAGATGTCATCACGGCAGTACGGGAGAAAGGTTTTTAGTTTGCAGCAGATAAATTCCAAAAGCAGACTCCTGGAAGTAGCTCGGCCTAAAAAGCGCAGGGAGAACCATCACACTCCAAACACAGCAAATCAAGGACAACCCAAAGACTTTGCCAGAACTCCACAGGCTATGTGGAAGCTGTTTTGATGTCGTGGCATGAGAAGCCATGAAGTGCTCTGAAAGTGTACTCAGGGCACTTCCACTGCCATCCCAAATGGAACACAAAGGACAGGCCTCTGCTTTCAGCACTGCTGAGCTCCTCACCCAGCAATGAAGTCTCTGGAAGATGCAGGAATTGAGTGTACCAGGGAACCTGGCCTCTAATAAAAGGCATGAATCCCACAGCCCACCCAACCCAAAGCCCTGTATATCTGTATCTTTTTCTTCTTCTCTCTTCTCTCGTGTCACCTTCCCCATATTCTCTGTCCGGGAGTTTGGCTTCTCTCTCTCCTGTCCGCAGGTTCAGCCGCACGTGTGACTCTGCAGGAACAGCCTGACCTGCAAGCAAAGGTCACGTTATTTCAGAGCACTGCACTGCTCCAGCTTGGGGAGGAACTGGGAACTGGAGACATGTGCTCCTCCTTGGGAGCAGCTCCTCCCCATCCCATACAGTGAGGAGTGGGATATCTACCACTGACCTCCTCCCATGCAGCAGCACCCCTGAAGTGCTGCTTTTCCCTCGCAGAATTGCCACCCTGAGCCACCCAAGGTGTCCCTCCGCTGCCAGGCTGGCTCTGATCCACAGTGGAGGTGGAACCCTGAGCCCAGCAGACACTGATTCCTTCCCTTCTAGCCCAGGTCCTAGCAGAGCACTAAAACTCCACACCAGGAGTGGATTTGGAAGCTACATGGAGAAAGGGGAATTGTGTCTGACTGGGGCAGACAGAATAAAATGCAGCTGCCAAAGGGAAATCAAAGCATCCCACAGAGTACAGCCAGGTATGCTGCACATCAAGGCTGTACTGGTGTAAAAATACTGTATTAAAAGGAATTTATGATCACTACTATCTGCCAACAAAAATACACAGAATACATTAAGCTTCCGTTTTAAATGCAGAAAAGATACGAAATTCAGAGTGGTTTTCACCACAAACACATCTCAATGGCCAGCCCAGCACTGGGGTCAAGGGAGGCAATATTTTGTTGCTACCTCTTGATGGCATTTCTTCTTCTCCTAATGCAGGAATTCTGCCTGCCCAGGACAGCAAGGACGCAGGTGAACAGCCACAGAGCTGCTCACAGATGGACAGACAGACCAAAGCTGCTCATCTTCCCCCTTCTGAGGAGGATTTCTTATTCAGCCTTTCCTTTCTCTCTTTCTTTTACCTAAAAAGATACCTGGGATAGAGTAACAGCTTGCAGGAGACAGGGAGCATCTCCTACCAAAGGGAAGTGAAGGCAAGGGTAATTATTTTGTAGAATAAATGCATGTACTCACAGACAAAAAGCTCTGGTCTTGGGAACAACTGGATTGATCCCTCCCTGTTCAAGACCAAAGAGACATTTCCCTGATCAAAGGACCTGGTCCCTCCTGTGTAAGACTGGGATGTTTGTCACAATTCAGACAGAAACATTTCAAAGCCTGTAGTCATCCAATAGGTATAAATGCTTTTAGAAAATGCAGGAAAATCCATCTTGGAGGATTTCCTATTAAAACAAGGTTTGTATTTCTGGTAGACTCTCTTTCTCTCCATCAGTCCTGTCCACTGGAAGCTGCATTGGTTGCATATGTGAGAGGACAGGTGTGACTATCTCCCCGTTTTAGGGGAGGATAGGCTACATGTTCCTCCTCCACACTTGGAATGCTTTCTATGGACAGATCCCAACCTTCTCCTGCTCCTTAAATTTGTGATACACAGGACCTTTAATCTCTGTCTATCTATGGGAGCATCTTCCCATGCTGAGAAATCGGGCTCTGCAGGAATTTGGTGCCCTCACCAATGTGTGCCCCTTGCTGGCGGTGGAGTGCTGGTCAGAAAGGAGTTTGTAGGATCTCCATGAAAAGGCCAACACCACATCTCCTGTCCCTGGCTCGGGCAACACCAGGACAGGGCTCTGCCAGCAAGGAAAACACAGCCAATGCTAACCTGCTCTAGTGGGAGATGTCCCTGCCCACGGCAGGGAGGGGGAACAAGGTGAGCTGTGAGGTCCCTTCCAGGCCAGGCTCTGAAGGATGAAATGCCATCGCGGGCTGAACGGGAGGCGGGAGGACGATCCCCTCCTCCGCAGACACAGCCAGGGCCCGGCTGGCTGCCTCCCCCCAAAGCCCAAAGCGTTCCTGACCCTGCCACCAGCGCTGGGCAGGCCAGGTCACAGCCCCAGCAGTGGCTGTGGCAGCTCTGGGCTGTCACACAGCCGGGAATGGCCCCTGACAGGGAGCACAGCACAGCTCCAGCTGCATCCAGCCACAGCAGCCTGCCAGGGAGGGGAAGGAGGTGGATGGAATCCCATTGAGGGAATCACCCAAAGGGAAAGCACAGGAGCAGGCTCCAGAAGGGTGGGGGGCTGGGGGGACCAGCCCTCCTGTTTCTGTTCTCAGTGTGAGAAATGCTACTCACTTCCAAAAAATTTAAAAGGTTTATTAAAACCTTATCAGAAATACAACAGCAGACAGAATAGAGAAAAGATTACAGTGCTGGGAGCAGAGGATTTCCCCACCATGTGCTCACCCACACCAGGGAGGTTTCATCTTTTAACCCTTTAGCCCCCCCAAAGTTCTGTCCATTGACTCCTCCTTCCCTGCCCCTTCCTGACACCGTGAGTGGGGCTCAGGTGCTGCCACAGGAACGAGTGACCCTCCCAAATGTCCCAAACCCAGGGCATCCCTGATAACAACACAAGGGGGTAAAACATAACTATAAAACTTCTCTGAACATTTTCTTTTTAATTGTGAGAGTCAACCATGGCATTACTCATCTGTCTAATCAGCAAGCAGAAAACAAAACCAATCCCAGGCCTGGTGCACATGAGCTGCACCCCCAGCACAGCCAAATCCCCGAGGCTGCATCAGCCAAGGCACAAACCCTTCCTGCTCCTCCTTTGCACACTAAATGGGATTTAACCAGGAGCATCCAAACCCCAGAGCAAAACTCACAGCTCTGATGTGTTTAAGCAGCTCTTGGTGCTCCAGAGATTTCCCCTCCCCACCCAGCACAGCAGCCCAGGTTCATGGCACAGCAGGACAAATGCGCTGCTTTAATAAATAAACCATGAAAAACGTCTCTGTTTTCAACAAAAAGATTAACACTGACACATAAAAATGTTACAGGAAGGTCAAGGAAGGTCTTCTGTCTTATTTAGTTTGGGGTATTTTGAAGTCAAAAGTGTGTTTGAGGGTGGGTTGGCTTGAATAATGTGATTAAAATTGCTGATTTAGACAAGTAAGATGGAAATCTTGAATTTTAATCATGTTTCAGTATGTAGCTTCTAGACATTTCCCTTAAAAATAGTTGATTCTTTTTGATTCCTATAATTTGATACTATTCAACAACTGGGAGCACACACTGGAGCAATACATGTGTAAGCAATTACACAGCTTCACATGCTGCTAAAACAGAACCATTCTGTTAATAGCTTTTTCCCGAGAGAAATTAATTTTTTACTTATTGTTTGCATTAAGTTGCATTTGGGAAATGAAACTCAATTTAAAAAATACAAAACCACGCTTTCATTTAAGCCATTTCGTAACATTTTTTCTCCTTGACACCTCAGACAAATAAAATATGTGTATCCACAGGTAGGCACTGCATAGATGTGTTACTGAATTGTCCCTCTTCCCTGAGAGCTGCAAATCCTACAGCTGCCAGACCTCATCCCTTGCTCCTCATAAAGGGAAAGAAGAGTTTCCATTCTAGTTAATTTCCCAGCTCTAAATCAACTACCCAGTGAGTAGAAATAGCTGTCAAATCCCCTCCACAAACCTGCCAGAAGGGTTCCAGCTGTGGAGAGGGAAGCAGCAAATTCCTGATCCCACAATTGGTTTAGAACCCTTACCAATTAAAAAATATCCCACTCTTGGGATTTTTTTAACCACAACTAAAATAAATTAAAATCAATTAAAAATAAGATCACAGACTCACAGAATGGCTTGGGTGGAAAGGAACCTTAAAGCCCACCCAGTGCCACCCCTGCCATGGCAGGGACACCTCCCACTGTCCCAATGTCCAGCCTGGCCTTTGGCACTGCCAGGGATCCACGGGCAGCCCCAGCTGCTCTGGGCACCCTGTGCCAGGGCCTGCCCACCCTCACAGGGAAGAATTCCTCCCTAATATCCAATCTGAACCTGCTCTCAGTTGGAATAGGTGTTATTGCATTGCCTTGGGATGATGGATCAGGAGAAAGCCCCAGGGTGTGAGCAGAGCTCCCAATGCCGCTGCTGGGGACGTGCCACCCACCTGCTCCTCAGTCACTCAGCTGCCTCACAGCCAAAAAGACAGTGTCCAACAGGAAAAGTACTCCCAGAGGATGAAACCCTTGTCACTGCACAAATGACAAGGCCTTCATTGGGAATAAATGTCAAAGCAGAGTGACAGCGTTTATTTTCCAAGCAGGAGACACTGATCCTTTGGCGACGCTGCAGGGATGGTGTTATTCCTGCTCCTGATTTAATCCCTTTATCAGCTGCAGAAGCACCAGGACAGGCTTTGGTCTCCCATGCCAGCTCTGACGGACACTGCTGTCCCCACAAGCTGTCCCCACCCATGGGTGCTGCCTCTGCAGCCCAAAGCACCTGGAGGTCACTCTGAGCACTGGCACTCCTTCATTTGGATGCACGCTGTCCATAAAGATGCTTAAAGAGACGCCGAGGAAGACTTTAATTTATAGCCCCATTCTTTTAATCTTGGTCAGCCAGATTTTTTCAGACATCTGTTTATATCTCCTTATAATATATTGGCTGGAGCAGCAGCACCAGGCAGCAGCTCCCTCACAGGGGCTCTGCTGACATTTATAAACCAAAGGGATTTCTCTCGTGTGCTTTATGTTATCAGTTAAACCTGTCCACTTGAATTATTGCCTTGTAACCAAATCACAACTATCTGTTATTTTGCTCTGTGCACGTTTCCCAGGCTCCATACCAATATCAAGCTTTGCAGAGGCTAAAAACAAGATTATAAATTAATAAACAAATGGAAAACAGGACATGCTTCCACCAGGCTCACAACTGAGGGAGGATCAGGCACGTTATGCACCACATTAGTAAAAGCAGAGGGCTGCTGGTGGAATATGCAGCACGCAGTGATAACCAAAGAACCCCATCTCTCTTCTTCTAGAGCAACCAAATGACCAGCTGTGTTCCCTCGCTAAAGGAGAAAGGTCTCATCCTGGGCTCCTTTCCAGCACATCATTCCACTTACCACAGGTGGGTTTGTGTTCCAGCATGGGGACAGGGCTGAGCCCCAACTCACTGCACAGCTACAGGCTGGCAAGTTGTACATCACACACTGACCTGCAAACCTCCCACCAAGGTTGTGCAGTAACTCACTGCACTCCTGGCAGTGGCTTCCCCATCCCATCCCATCCCATCCCATCCCATCCCATCCCATCCCATCCCATCCCATCCCATCCCATCCCCACCCCTTGAACAAAGCTGCCAGCCACTGGCTGCCCATCAAGAGGAACCCAAGAGGGACAGGAGACTCTTCCCCCTGCAGCACCACCCTGTCCCCGTTGGCACAGGAATGTCCCCTGGGAAGGCTGGAGCAAGCAGAACAAAGGTGATCCAGCTCACTGAGGCAGATTCCTGGCTTGTCCCCAAGTGAGCATCCGTGTTTGCCATTGTAAGAGAATTCAAAAATCTATCAAGGGTTTGAAAACAAGCCCCAGTTATGAGTCAGTAAGTGGCTCTGCAGCTCTCAAAAATTACCTTGGTGTGTGAGCAAGCCTCAGATAACATCTACTTTCCTTTACTCTGTGTTTCTCACCACACAGGGAGTGAGGGAAAAGCGACTTACTTTCTAGTACAGGCAACAAAGGAACTTGGAATCAATATGTGAATGTTTCAGCAAAACACACCGGCAGTGCTGCAGTACTGAAATAATCACATTGCCAGAGCATCCATAATAAGTTATCTGAGGGCGCCACACCTTGTCCCTTAATAAAATAATGATTAAAAACTACCAGGAGACAAATCCCAGTGAGCAGCAGAGCTCCCCACAGCTGCGTCCCCAGCTCCAGGAGCCACCAGTGCCAGGGCTGGGGACCCGGCTGAGGCTGGGGCATCCCGTGCTGGTGGCACATGGGGACACTGTGCCTGACTCCAGCTGTGCCTGGGTGGATGGGATGTCCCACACCAGCGTGCTCAGAGGAAAACAGAGGAGCCAGACCCAGTCTGGGGGCTCAGCTCACACCCTGACCCCAGACTCTGGTTAGAGCTGCTGAGCAACGAAGCAGCAAAGCCTGCCTCCATTTTTCTTTCCTTTCTTTCCTACAAAGGCAAGTCTACCACTCTCCAGATTGTTTGTTACTTCAAAACAAAACATTTTTACATGCAAAAGGAAGACATGTAACAGGCACAGGTAAGGATGAGATGGATTACTGATGGGAAGAAGAGGCTCAGAGCCTGAATCTCATTTTATTTCTTTCTGTCCCTTCTTCACTCAGCATTAGTTCACTGTCTGGCATTTACTGCTCCTCCCAATTAAGCACCACTAGAAAATGTCATTAATATGCTCTGTGTCACCTCCTCCTGAGAGCTGGTGGGGAGGTTTCACAGCACCAGGCCTGGAAGCTCCCCCAGCAGCTGCCCCAGCACCCCCAGCATTCCCCACCTCAGGCAGGGAGGAAGCTCAGACACCTGTGTGCACAGGAATAAGGAATTCCAAAAGCGTGGCAAACACCCCAGTCCATCAAAATTGTGGCCAATTTTTGAGCTGTGTATGTGGGGCCATTTGTCAGTTTTCATCTTGTGGGGGATCAGTTTGGCGAGCTCTGGACCCAGTGACACTGACAAGGACAAAAGCAAAAGACAAGAGGCACTCTCTCTTCCCAGGACCAAAGTCCCACAGCTTTAATGGAGAGCAACTCCAGGAGAGATAGGGAGTATCCAGGGGAGGAAAGAGAGCGTCCACCTCATGGCAGGAGATTTGAAACCCTGGGGGAGGAGAGGTGGTAGAAAGGAACTAGCAGACTTTAACATAATAAATCACCACACTGTAGTTTTCTGCATAAATTGCTGCACTTGTTGAAAACAAAATCCTAAAATCTCCCCAAACACAACCATGTAGTCCCAAATGACCACAGTGTGGGAGAAAAATCACTCAACCCCTCTGTATACCCAGGCACCCGGTGTCACAGGGAGTACCAACCCCTGCAACTAGAAAGTCCACACACACAGGCTCACCGGGAAAGAAGTATCTCTGTATGAGGGGACAGAGTGCTCAGTTTTCTCAACACAATACACACCATCCACCACCACATCAGCATCCACCCACATCATCTTCCTCAAACATTCACACACTGAAAACACAACCACAATTACAACACACAGGAAAAATAGCAGCAATAGAACTGGATTTGCTCAATTCACCCCCAGAATTGCTAGCAGGTCCTGATTAACACAGCAAATCCTTTCTGCCAGCAGCCAGACCCAAACCCAAACTGTACAGGCGTACGTCGTGCACAGGACGTCTCTGTGTGACTTGTGAACAGCCCTTCCCCTGCATACGCCTTACGGGTTACTTTATACAGAGTTAAACATTCCCTTTCTCCACAGTCCCAGCAGTCTTGTCTGTCCCCCACGAGGAACAGCCAAGAGTGGAGGTGCCTCCAGGAAAGGAATGTCCTGGCAGCGCCCAGAGATGTCCAGAGCCCAGTTGTTCTTGCTGGAGTAGAGAAGCGTTCCTGCCGCAGTCACCAAATGAGGTGTGGAATAGAACTCGCCACAGTTAAAGGTAGAAGGTGGTATGTTTATTACAGCGCCAGGCACACGAGGAGTTGTCTCCTGAAGGCATGTGTGAAAAATCACTGGCTCTCTACTTATCTAGAATGTCTTACATATTCATATAATTGCCAAAAAACCTAATACATATTGATTAGGCAACACTGTCTACCACCCTTTGTATTAAAATATATTGTAATTGAGTCCAAAGTTCCTTCATGTTTCTGCAGTCTTTCACTTCAAATGGGTTGGTGGGTTTTAAAGTGGGGAATGGTCTCCTTCTGATGAAGGCCAAGACGTCTTCCTCAATTTGACCTCTTTCCTTATGAGCTGTTGGCAGGCTTTCGCACCCCTTGGCTGTAGCTGTAGTTTTGGGTCCCAGGTGCAGGCTACGGTCCTCTTCTTTGTCACAAAGAAATCCGCATCCCATCCCGCTTCTTTAAACATAGTAAAGACAGGCAAGCGATATATTACCCTAGCCTTAACTACCTTATCTGCTAAAAATTAACCATCCCTTATTATGTCTACTCTTCTTGCTATACTCTTTCCCCCTAACTAAATCTTGCTAAAATTTTAACTCTTGCAGTTCTTTTAAATCCTTGATTCATTGGCCTCATCTCACACTCCAGCCATGTGTGAGCTGATGCCGTAACTGGGAAATTCCACTCCTGAGCTGGAGATACAAGGCCTGGTTCTGAGCTGGAAGGGTGAGAAGGATGAGATGCACATGGTTTTGATCCAGGGGATGTCCTGAAAGTGCACTGCCTACCTGCCCCTGCTGCTGAGCACCACGCTCCACCTCCTTCTCCTGCTCAGCATATTTTTGGGAATCCAGGGGTTGGTATGTATTATTTGCTACTGCAACATATAGAATGAATTTGTTTTGCAAGCCCAGTTTTGTCCTGGGTCATTTTGTGCATGGGTCTCCTCCTGAACCTGTGTCAAAGACCGGCAGGGACCTACAGGACACTCCTATTCTCATGTCAGTAAATTCGGAGAAGTGATTTAAGTATCAATAAGTCAGTAAGTATCAATCAGTAAATCAAATAATTTGGGGAAATATTTAGCCTGTGAGCTTCAGCAAAGTATTGAATATGTCTTAGATCCATGGATAGAAACTCGTAAGTGAGATTGCTGGGTGTGCACGTGTTAGGGAAGTGATTCCCCACACACCCAGTGCTGAGATCAAGGATTGCCTCTCTTCTAACCCTGAGCTGGCAGCAGGGATTGGGCCTGCTAACGTTCACTTTGAAGACTTCTGTTGAACAGGTAAGAAAATCTTTTCCAGCTGTTTCCCTCTGGTTTACCTGTTTGACGGTTAAAACTCTATGCTGCAGGTGTGCTGGGTGTGTGCAGAGCAGTGCAGCCCCAGAAAGCCCTTGGCTTGCCCACAGGTTGTCATGCCTTGTTGCCAGGTGTGCCCAGCTGTGGCAGGAGAAGGAGCCCGCAGTGCAGTGGGCACCGTGCCCTGCCCAGCCGGGGCTCTCTGGCACAGAGCAGCAGCAGCGCCAGCGCCGTTCAACCCGCTCCTGCCTTGGCTTCCCCTGGCACACAGAAGCCTCTGGAAATCAGCACCGCCAGTGGCGTTCCCAGCTTGGAGCAGCTGCTGCTGGCGGGCAGATGCTGCCAGTTTGACTGCTGCCAAAGGGGAAGAAAGGCAGAAATGTACACGCACCAGAGCCCTGGGCATGTCCAATAAAGGTGCAAATATGTGGGGAGATTTGTTAGGAAGCATTTCAGCTGTGATGCCAACAGTGGCTTCTCTCCTGGTTCTGTGTGTTCTGGACGAGTAATGCAATGGTTGGCTCTGACAATTAAGAAGTAGATGTTATGTAGATGTTCAAATGTGTAGTGATTATATTGTTATATATCCTCCCATAGTCCTCTTTCCCATTCCCCTTGTAACAGCCTGGGTAATCAGGGCATTTGGGGAGGGCTGGCTTGTGACCAGCAGGCAGGGTGTAACAACACCTGACCTCCAGTCAGGATGCAGGAAAGTAATCTCGACCAATGGACAGCAGAGAAAGAGTTGACTGACAAAACTTTTGGAGGGGCTAAGGGTATAAAAGGCAGAGCATCCTTTTTGTAGATGGGCACATGGCTGCTAGTCACAGAGACTCCTAATGCTGCAATTTTTCCTTAGTCAGTCCTTTGTAAAGGTTTACTAAACCTTAAAAATTTTAAAAGTGAGAGTCATTTCTCACATGTGCAATGCTGTGGGCCATTGTCTTGGTCTGGTTTCCTTTGCTTGTGTCCCATCTGAGTGCTCAGTTGAGGTACAGGCTGTAGGTGCTTGGGGCACTCTTGGAGTTCTTCTTGGATCCCCTGAACAACAGGGTTTGGCCCATGAGGGGATTTTGTGCTGCTTTGTGACAGAGAAGAACTTCCCAAGCTCTTTTGTGTTTTCTGTAGGGAAGGTTGGTTATTGCTTTGCATAAACTCACAGACCAACACAGAGCTGTCCCTTTGTGATGTCAGGGCATGGTTGCCACGTCGTCATAGTGGCATCAGAAGGTTGCCTTGGTGCACGGAAGGCCTGAGTGTCAGAGCAGCCCTAGGCCTTGCTCAGATCAGGAGAACCCTCCTGGTCAAAGCATCTGTCAGTAGGCAGCTGCCCACTGACAAGAGGCTTGTTTTTTTAGCTTTTAGAAAAATTGCAGAAATGCCAGTAATTAACCATCTGGCCACTGCAGCTTTTGCTGCATATGGCATTACTTATTCCATTTATTATTTTACGAATTTCGCACGTAAGAAGAGGCTTCCCTTCTGCTTAGGTTAGGGTGTATCCTAACCTGGTTTTTGTATGTCTTCCTGCTCTTTCTTGGGGGCTGAGTTTCTGATTTTGAATGAGAAAGAGCGTTAGGATGCCACTGGTTTGGTAAAGCTCCTGTCAAGAGGTTCAGCTAAAAGGGGGTGTCTGTAGCCATAGGGGCAGCATTTGCAGGGGAACCTGCAGGGCTTCCGTTCCCTCCATGGGAGAGTCTGTGGCAGCAGAGTCTGTCATTTCCTCAGGTTGCTGGGACAAGCAGGACACCTTTGATAATATAGACTGGCAGACTTTCTTGAGAGGCCTTACAAAAACTCTGCAGTTGTTCCCAGAATTCAGAGAAAGCTTATTTCTTTTTAAATTTTGTCATGAAAGGATTTGACTAACTTGACCTTTTACTGAGTGCTAAAATAGTTGTTCCCTTTGAAAGGAAATGCTGTTGTGCTTTTCCACAATAGAACTGCACCACCTCTGGGGGATTTTGGGGAAGCTTTTCTGGGCAACTGTTTGCTGCAAGTTAATCAGAATTAGTGCATGACATTGACTGAAAAAAAAAGAGTACCTGAAGGAGAGGATTTCAGAAGCTGTCTTATGTGTTTGGTAGAACAGGAGCATTGAGTGTTAAAAACACTTTGCATTTGCTTGATCATATTTGTATCCATTTCCTGACTAAACTGGCTGCAGTGTAGGCACAAGCAAGAAGATTGTCCTGATCTCTTGCTTGCTGTGTGAATGAAATGTGTCTCCTGGAGGGATGTTGTGAAACGGGAAATCATCTCTGTTTGGGTTGACTTGTTCTGTTGGATTCAGCAGCCCAGGCAGTTTTCTGACAGGATCTGGTTCATTTTCTCTTCCCACTACAGGACACCTGAAGCATGTATTCAGCAGTGCTGAAAATCCTGAGGTGAGTGAGAAAGGAACATTTCATGTTCCTGGTGTTTAAGAATTGTAGAGGAAGATGTGAGCTTGGCCAGTAGCAATAGACTGTACAGGGCCAGCTAGGAAGACCAAGAGAAAATCCATATTCATGCCTGTAACAAAAATAATAAAGGCAGAGATAGATATTTTTAAATTTCCTTCTCAGAGTTTGAAGAACTAAAAACCTAGTTTTGAAAAGAGAACAATGCTTGCAGACAGCAGATAGGGAAAATTTAATTAAGAGCAATTTCCTGTAAAGTTGAATTGGATCATTTTAATTTAAACAGAGGGACTTAGAATCCTATTCCTATCAAACTTTATGATATCTACTTGGAACATGAGGTGGTAGAACAGGAAGGCCATCTTGCAACGGTGCCTGCTGTATCTGAAGTGCAATGGGCACCTTTGTGGCTGGGGAGCTGCGTGGGTCCAAAGGACGCAGGGCTGGCGGCCGTGAGCAGCTGAAGATGAGGCAGCCTGGGGCCAGGGGGCCAAGAAGGCCAAGGGCACGGTGGCTGTGCCAGCAGCAGTGGGGCAGCAGGAGCAGGGCAGGGAGCGTGGCCCTGTGCTGGGCAGCGCTGCGGCCACAGCTGGAGTGCTGTGTGCAGCTGTGGGCCCTGGGAAGCAGAAAGTCATGGAGGGGCTGCAGCGTGGGCACACAAGGACAGGGGAGCTGGGCAAGGGGTGCAGCACAAGGCCAGGGAGGAGGTGCTGAGGGAGCTTTAGCCTGGACCATGGGGGCTCATGAGGGACCTTCAGGCAGACTGCCATAGATCCCTGCCTTAGATCCATAGAGCCAATGCTCAGCACAAGGGCTGTTTGCCTGCCAAACATCCCTTCACTGCATCCAAGTGCTTTAGACACTGGAGTAGGTAACACTTTCATATTTTGTTTATTTGTTTGTTTAATAGAAGGAGAAGGCTTGTGTAATTTCTCCTTCTCCAGGGAGCAAGGGAGCTTTTTCTCAATCTTTCCTACCCTTTTACGGCACTGGGAGAAATTCTGCTAGAATTTTAGTTTTCAAGGAGGCAGTTCTGGATAAGGCAGTATTTTTGCACAAGAACACATAGTTTGGGGCAGGGATTTTGGTGCAGAATGAGCTGTTCTGGTGCCAGACCATCCAGTAGGGCTTGCCCATCCTTTTCAAGTTAATGGCTCCTGTGTCTTTTGGCAGCCCAGGGAATCAGTGTGTCTTGTATTTGGGAACTGACCAGGAAATCAATGCCCTTGCATTCCAGCTGGCCCTCAGAGATTAGAGGAGCTGGGAGGGGCTGGGCTGCATTTCTGATTCCAGCCACTTTAGCACCATCAGTGTGGGCGAGTCCAAGAGAAGAACTTGCCCGAGCACAGATGCACAAAGAGAGCCGTTCCCAGTGCAATGCTCTGGGTCTGATTGCAATCCATAAGGACCCACACACTCCAGATTCCCCAAGAGTGTGGGTTACTGCAGCAACAGGAGAGCAAGTTCAGGATTGTAGCTGAGTGGGGCACTGGCTACCAAATTTTGATATCTGTAGCAACAGAGAGGACAGTAAAGGGAGATTTCAGTAATAGGATCTGCCTATCTATCTATCTGTCTGTCTATCTATCTATCTATCTATCTATGTAACATTTACATAATTGAATCTTCCTGGCTCTGGTCCAAGGCAGTTGGAGGCACAAAGGTCACATAAAGCATCCCTTTCTGGAGAGTATTTGAGACATGTTCCCTTGACCGATTCTGAGTAGGCACAGTTGTTTCCCCCTCCAGAGATGGTGTTTTTTTCCCCTCAGTGCTGTTTTCCTCCTCCAGCCTCTTGTGCCCTGAAGTCTCCAGTTAATTCTTTAAACTTCCGCCTCTCCTAGAAAGATGGAACAATTCCCTGTTTAGGTGGTGTTTGGTGACTTTGGTCATACATGCCATGCCATACATGACACATGGTTTCCTTCACTGGCACCCCCAGGGCTCTGTAAGTGCATTCGTTAATGGGGCCTTATGAGAAACTCTGTTACTGCTGGTCAGAATTCTCAGTTGACAAAGAGGGAGAAGAAACACCTTGGTCCTCCTCCATATACTGAGGTGACCATAGAGGTTCTCTGACTTCCATCAGAGATCTCTGCATGCATCCTCATCTCCTGAATGACCCGGATTTCCAACAAGAGTGTGGATGTCAGGAAGTCACAAAGCAGGTGCAGGCCTGAAGAGAACGTGAACTCCAGAAGTGTCTCTCACAAGGAGTGAGCTCACCCAGGAAGCTCCTGCAGAGCCACGATGGAGCTGTGGGACAGGGCGGGGAGTCAGTGACTACTGAAAGACAAACAGGACACGGCAGAAGCAAAGGGAGGCCCTCACCAGACCCTTGAGAAATGCCACCCCTTCCCTGTCAGCTGCCTGAGAGGCTGTTGGAGCTTCAGTCCCAGATGGCCCCTGATTGTAGGGCCAGGGTCACTTTGGAATCTGTGTCTCCCCTCGGGCAGAGAACGACCCAGGAGAGCAGCAGCACAGTGCTTTGGGAACGTGTGAGCCCAGCAGTCTGTGAGTCTTGGCCCACAAAGGGCGTATGGGAAGTTGAAACCCATCTTCTCCTGCTTTCTGTGCAGGTGCTTCTAGAGAAAGAGCAGGAGCACACTGCCTCATCTGAGCTGCCATGCCAGACTCAGGGAGAGCTGTTCCCTGCCCGAGGGCAGGAAGAGCAGCTCAGGCAGCAGGTGGAAGAGCCACAGGAGAATGGCCAGGTGAGCCTGACTGGCCAGGGCACAGAGGGAAGGGCAGGAAAAGGGGCATAAACCAGAGCTCCTGGGACAGAGGAGGCCAGGAGTCCCACAGGCACTGAAAGGACAGTGCCTTGGAATCTGCAGAGATCAGCCCTGGGACAGGAGATTTGCAATGGAGGCAGATGTGGGGAGGGAAGCAGAAAGAAGGGGCTGAATAAATGTGATTTTTGAGGCTGCAAGAGGAAAAAAGCTGAGCCTAATGGCAGCTCTCAGTCCCTTGCTCTTCTTTTGTGTGTACAGAACATCAAGGCAGAGCCACAAGCAGAGCTGCCCGAAGCTCAGAGTGACATCATGGCAGTGAAGAGAAAGAACAAGGAAGACATGGGAAGAATTCAAGAGGAGCATCTCCATCAGCAGAGGGGCGATCAACAAAACCAGGTGAATGAAAGAGTGGCAGCCACTCCACTCATGAAATGTTCTCTCCTTTGTTTGTTAGAGAACATGAAGGAACAGCTGGATGCAGAGCTTCAGACAGCTCACAGTATGATCAAGGCAAGGCATAAGCAGCTGGAGAAAGAAATTAAAATCATCAGAGAGAAACTTAATTGCTTCCATCAGTCTCTGCAAAACCAGGTGAGTGAAAGAGGGATGCAGCCACTGCAGTCACCAATCTGGTGGTTTCTGCCCTTCTTGCCTTTCCAGTGCAGAGCAGCAGGGAGTGGGGCCATGCCTCTGAGTGCCATGCTGCTGTAGTGTGTGTATCACAGTCACTCTGAAGGACATTTCCTGGTGTGCTGAATCTCAAATGCTGGCCTGGACAGTGAAACTTGTCCTTTGGCCTTTTGGCCAGAAGTCATCCAAATTGATTCCTGCTGGCCTGTTCCTGCTCTCCTTTTTTCTTGAGGTGTTTTTACAGTGGAACTTGGTGACCCAGATGGAGGATTGAAACAAGCTGTTGTATCCCCTGTCAATCTGTTCTTTGCCTTTCCTCACAGTCGATGACTCCTGGCTGACAGGGACAAGCTGTAGTGTCTGACTGCTTTGTTCTGTTTGACTTGAAGTGCAAGTGTTGATGTCTCACCGGGCAGCCGGCGAAGACTTCCAGGGAATGTGTGGCAATGAAGAACCCCAAGTTAGAAGTGAGGCACAGGAACAGTGCCCACCAGAAATGCTCCAGATCCAGCACATCATGGGCTCTGAACCTGCTGCCGCAGCAGCATCACCTCGAGGAAGCCCTTGTGTTGCCTTCTATATCAAGGCAGGTGACCTGGTTCTGAGGTACAGCTCGACAGCCCACTCTCCAGGGCCGTTCGGGCCAATGACACACGCAGACATCAATATGATGGACGGTCAAAAGGCGTTTATTACTTCTTCTCGTGGGGTCTTCTAGTCTAAGGGGTCTCTACGTCAAAAAGGGGTTTGTCTTTCTTATCTATGGTTAGTAGGGAATGGAAAAGTGCTGGGTAAGGAATGGAAGGTTGCTGACTTCAGTGGGGCAACATTCCTATTGTTAGTGGGGCCACATTCCTATTGTTAGTTTCTTATCTATGAGTAACTGAGGGTCTTATCTACGGGAAACAGAGGGTCCTGCCTTTGCGTAACATCGTGACAATCTTCCGCAGCGCCTCTCCCTGACTACCACATCTCCCCCCCCCTTTTCACAAATGAATGAGGTAGTCATATACATAGGTACTGAAATGAGGTATAAGGTTGTAACTTGACAAGGGAAAGGGGTTTTGGGAAACCTGAGTAAGCTTTTGCCAGACAAGTTTAGAAAATCTCGTGACTGGCAGTGTTCCTTGGTTGAATTCCCTGGTCAAATTCACAGCAATTGGCGTCGCCCTATGAGCTGGATGTTGTTCCGTTCCAGGCGGCTCTGAACAAACGAGACCAACTTGTTCAGCAGGCATGGTCCGAAGGTGACTGTTAGAAACAGCATCGCCAATGGACCTATCAAGGCAGAAATCAGGGTGGTTAGCCAAGGTGATTGATTGAACCAGGACTCGTACCAGCCCTGTTGGGCTTCCCTGTCTTTCTGTCTCTGAGCCAGTCGGTTCCGGAGTTCTGCCATGGAGTCTCTCGCTACTCCCGTGTAGTCTACATAGAAACCCTTTCAAGGCGGCACACAGGCGCCCTTGCTGCATGAACAGGAGGTCCAGGTCTCGCCTGTTCTGCAGGACCACTTCTGAGAGTGAGGAGACTGACTTCTCTAGAAAGATGGATTTCTCGATCCTCTGCCGGTCCTCATCGATCGTTGCCTGTTATTATTTCTCTTTTGTGGATCCGGCTAGGTCCCTCAAGAAGATGGTACATCTCTTCGTCTGAGTGGTACAAGACCCTAGGAACAATCAGAACTTGGACATAGAAGTCGTTAGAGTCATTGAATTTGGGAAGGAACACACAAGGACTCACTCCGGATCGCTGGCAAACCCACATCCCCGATGTGGATGGGACTGCCCACTTAGTGTTTTTCCTGTTAGGCTTGACAATTTTGGTGCAGATGTTGCCTCCCCGCTTAGCTAGGGTTGCACTGCCAAAGCATCTGCCTCGGCCTGTGACTTGACTCAGGGTGATTCCCTTGCGAGGGGTATCCCATCTGCACTGGTGAGGGGCGTCGGCTGAGGAATAACTGAAGGGAGTGTTTAGAGCGACTCCTTCATAAAAGGGGGGTTTGACATCGTAACAAAGCCAGCAGGATTGGTTAGGTTAGGGTTGGATTCATTCAGGGATACAAAGGTAGCTTCTAACATACGAAGGATTGGGTCTGTGTCTGACCCGGTTAAGCGGCTCATCTGAAAGGTTTCCGCTTGACCGTTTGGGACATTGCTGACCCCTGTGGGTAAGGTTTTGGGGTAGGTTATATTTCTTCCTTTCGGCACGCTTTTAATCGCTTTGTTGGGTCCGACCGCTTGGGGTGCCAACGGTTGGAGCCTGATAATTTGCACGTTCACCCTCTCTTTTGACCCTTGAAGGACCACTGTTCACGTTTTACCTGTGGCCCAGCTAGGGTGATGTGGCTGCAAGACCGTCATGTTATAATCTGTGGACGCCCGAAAACTAGGGACTTTATGTTGGTTTCGATGGAAGTTTCCGTGGGAGAAGAAGGGTGTTTTGCAGCCGCTGGGTGGCCAGGTGAACTGTGTGGATCCCACCCAGGCCCCGACAGTCTGGCGTCTGTAACTATGGTTTCGCAGCCCCAGTGCCCACAATATCCCCACCTTGGGTGATTGCAGTAGCTTTTCCCAGGGTTTGAAGCTGGGCACCAGTAGGATAGGTACGAGTGTGTGACGTGTGGGGAATAGGGGTTTACCCTTGGCTGTCCTGGAAACAGGTCGGTGATACGGAGCACGAAGGATGGGGTGTTTGGTGTGGTGATTTCTCTGAGTACTTTGCCACTACTAAGGTGTCGCATGACCCACCTGAATGGCCGATGGGGGTAGTGGTCTGGGCTGGCTTGCCCTCTGGCGACAAGCCCCAACAGCAAAATCACGTAGAAACACCCTTGGTGCTTGGGTCTCACCCGTGCGGGTCTCTCGGGTGCTGCCTGACGGCTTGGTGGTCTGTCGCTTTCGTCTGGAACCGGGATGTACGCGTCACGAGCACGTCCCACGAGCAGGTCCTGTAAACAAAGACTCACAATTCTCGTCAGTCTCATTCTGCTCACTATGAAGGTCCGGTTTAATCGACTTAAGTAGACACCACCTGATTTTGCCGTCCTTTTTGACAGCCGCGTACCCTCGCCCCATGAGCATCAGCCTCCAGCCCCGTTCCCACTCGCCTAGCTCGTTTCTGATTACCACCTGTGGGCCCTCTTCTAGCGTTCGAGTGGCCCAGTGTTTTTGGACGGGGCTGTTATTTCATCTCCCCTAGGGAATTGATTCAGTGCCAGCAAAGCGGTTGCCAGCATACGTGCCTGATCTCCTGGGGGAATGGCATTGGCAAAGCCCTCTGCTTTTGCCAACACTTCTATCTTGGTTTTCAGGGTCTGGTTTGCTCTCTCAACTATGGCCTGCCCGGTACTGTTATATGGGATGCCTTGCACTAACGTGATGCCCCATTTCGAGGCGAATGCCTGTACTTGTTTGGAGGTGAAATTGGAGCCGTTGTCCATTTTGATCTGCTTGGGGATACCAAGCCGAGCCATGGCTGTCAGCCAGTGCTGAATTGTGGCTTTGGAGTTAGTTTTGGGGTGCTGTGTGGCTATGATCGTTCCGCTATAAGTGTCCACTGTCACTGCAAGCCATGCTCGGGGCTTCAGCAGTTCGCACCAGGTGAAGTCCGACTGCCAGATTTCTGAGGGCTTGAGACCTCTCGGGTTGACCCCGTAGGTCCAAAGGGGTGACTTCTGGCAGTAAGGGCAGGTGGCTACCACATGTTTTGCGTCCGCCGTCGAGATTCCGCATCTCTTCACCAGTGCTTTGACTCCGATGTGGAGCGACTCATGCAGTTGACGAGCTCTTTGCAAGGTCCGAACGCCTTTTGTTGCGGCGTCTGCTTTGTCGTTGCCGATCTGGAAGTAACCTTTGACTGGGTCATGGCTGTTGATGTGAATGACTGACACAGTGCCCTGTCGCGAGGAGAGTGCTTCTTCCAGCATTAGGGCTGCTGCTGATGTTGACACACCTGGTCCTGCCATGGCTACACAGAGCCTTGCCACGAATATAGAGTCCGTTATGATGTTGAGGTGTTCGTCTTGGAAGAGCCCGCACGCCAAAACCACTGCTGCTGCCTCCAGCTGTTGCACTGACAGTGTGGGGTCACACGCTTTGACGCAGTGCCATTGCTCTCCTGCCTGCCACACTGCTGCTGCGGTTGAAGTCGTGGAGGAAGCGTCTGTGAAGACCGTTGGTCCTGGCTGCGGTCTGTCCTTGACATTCGCTGGCATGTCTATGTCGACTATGGTCAGCAGCTTCGTCCAGGTTGGCTTGGAGGAGTAGGAGATTTCTCCTCCAAAGCCGGAGAGAGCAAGGGCCAGGTACTCCGATATTGTGGCTGACTCCGTGGTCGGCTGCTTGCGAAACGGAAGGTGGATGCTTGTCGGCTCGGTCCCTAGGTGTTTCAAGGCGAGTCTCCTGCCTTTCATGATGAGGCTGGCGATGCATTCGATTCCTGGGGAAAATGCACGAGCGGGTCTTCCGAGGACCACCCATTGAATCGGTCGGGCCTTTTCAGCAAGTCCTTGGGCCAGTGCTCCCACTCCCCCCTTCGGTGTAAAGTGGACGTACAGGTCCAGTGGCATGGCTGGGTTCCACCTGGCAAGTGTGCCAGTGGACATCTGGCTTTCAGTGAAGTCGAGGGAGCTCGTTGCTTGCGGTGTCAGCTCCTTGTGTTCCCAGGGGTGCTTTCCTTTCAGGAGGTCATACCGAAGGTCCATGACCTCGGGAGGAATCAGGACAATGTTGCGAAGCCACTGCAGCGATCCCACCAGGCGTTGCACATCGTGGAGCGTCTCGACTTCTCGGTTGATCTTCATCTTGGGGGGTGTCACATAGGAGCTTGTGATTCCTACTCCCAGGAAGGTCACACAGGGTCCTCTCTTGATCTTTGCGCTCGTGATCTCGAAGCCGTTGGCCTGAAGGGTCTCTGTGATTCTGGTCACCAGGTCATCTACTTGGCTTGTCGATGGTGCTGCAACTAGGATGTCGTCCATGTAGTGGATGGTGGTTGCGGTGGGATAGGAGTGTCGGACTGGCATCAGTGCTTTGTCCACGGTGATCTGGCATATGGTTGGGCTGTCGACCAGGCCTTGTGGGAGCACTCTCCATTGGAAGCGAAGGTTGGGCCGCTCGCCGTTCCGAAACACCACGGAAAAGGCGAATCGTTCTCTGTCCTCAGGGTGCAGGGGTATTGAAAAGAAACAGTCCTTGATATCCAGTACTGCGCACGGCTGCCCTGCGGGGATGGCTGAGTTTGCGGGTAGCAATGTCTGGACTGGACCCATGGGTCAGACCATCTTGTTCACCTCTCTCAGGTCGTGGACGAGACGATAGCCTTGTCCGGACCTTTGGGGATCACGAATACAGGGGTGTTCCATAGGCTGGTGGAGGGTTCTACGTGACCCTTTTGCAGTTCGCGGTCGACCAGTTCCTGCAAGGCTGCCATTCGAGGCTCTGTTAGGGGCCACTGCTCCACCCATACAGGGTCTGATGATTTCCAAGTCAACTTGATTGGCAGCGGAGGGTGTACGGCAATGGCCCTCAGGATAAATTTGTAATCCGAAATCCGAGCATGGAAAGGACGTCCCGTTTTCCCGGGGCCGGGATGCTTGGAGTGAGGGTGCTGCCAGGGAAAGCTGTGCCGGCTGGGGACAGCTCGCTGTGTTGCTGCCCTTCCCCGGAAGCCTGGGCTAACGCGGTCGTGCTGCCATTCCCGCTTAAATACAATCCGCCCCGCCCCATGAAAATGCATGCGGTTTATTTGCGTAATATCAAAAGTGAGCAGATCGTTATTGCTAGAAAGGTCGTCCTCGAGAGTGGGTACTACAGCTGAGTTGATCCCTATTTCTGAAATCGCTTTGGCTTCTTTTGGGTTAACTGGGGTATATGCCCTTTGTTGGTTCTCCCGCGCTCCGGCAACCCCCCCCCGGGAAAGCGTGCATGGAGGCTGCCGGTGCCCGGTCCCCACAGGCTGCTTTTATTTTTCCCCAATCAGTGAGTTTGTGTTGCGATTGTATCCCGATATTGTTTAAAGCTTTATTCGGTTTCGCTCAAAACCGCATTAATTCTGCTCTCTCGGTTTCCGAGTTCCAGCCGGGCTCAGTCGGCTCTTCCGAGCTGTCTGAGCAGCTGTTACTTGACTCTGAGGCGGAAGCTGACTGCCGGTACACTTCCGGCGCTCTGTGCCATTTTGTGCGGCTTCGACCTCGCTCCTCCCTTTGGGGGCGGTGCTGCTCCCTCCCCCTGGGGTCCCCCCGCCTCCTGCCGGGGGAGGTCCTTGCCCTATAAGGACCTAATTTGAATAGAGCGCTCTGATTGGTTTTGCACTCTACCGCGGAGGCCGCCCCCTCTCCCCGCTCGCCCGCGCATGCGTTGTTAAGCAGGCTGACTCCGTTTCCGCCCCCCGCCTCCTCCCTTCCGTCCTCGCCATGTGGTTTGGCGCCATTTTTAAACGCACATGGCAGGGGCGAGTTTTACCGATCCCGGTGGGGTCCGACAATCCGGCCTCGTTCCACGCCTCCTCCGCGAGTCCCTGCCAGAAGCATCGCGCGCGCTGCTCTGCTTCTTGCGCCGGACCGGCGGCCGGCAGGGAAGAGACGGATAGAGAAACCGCGGATTTTTCGGACGAATCTGTGGGGGGGCTAGGACCCGGCGGGCTCCGCGGGAAGGTCGGGGGGTCCCCTGGGGGTTCCGGGGGGTCTCCTGGGGGCTCTGGGGGGTCTGGGCTCGGGCTCGGGAAGGGGTGGAACGCGCCCGGCCCCCGCATATTCCCGCCTTCAATCCGATCACTCTCAGAGGCGGTCTGCATTGCGGCCCCCACCCCTGGCTTTGGTGTAGCTAATAAACGTATACGCGCGGCTTCCCGCATCTCCTGTTCTTCTAACGTCTCGCGTAGGGCCTCTTCTATTTTCCCCCACGCTTTGAGGTTTTTTACCACTGCCTGCGGACTTAGAGTCCTCTGCTGAGGCGGCAGTGCACTACTCCCGCGCTTCCGAATATAATATATTTACCGGACGTTCGATCGTCCCCAGCTCTAGGAGCCTTGCAATAGCAAGATTAGAATTCCTGAGCTCACCTTTAATTCCCCATCCCTCATGAGCCTGACTTACGACCTTCGCTGTGGATTCCATGGTCCACTCTGGTCCGGGAGCGTCCTCCCCGCTGTGGTCAGACCTGCTGCCACAGCCACTGTCTTCTGTCCAGGAGTATCCCCGTTCCCCGGGCGCAAGCCGCTGTCCCGGGTCCCGGCACCAAAATGTTGCCTTCTATATCAAGGCAGGTGACCTGGTTCTGAGGTACAGCTCGACAGCCCACTCTCCAGGGCCGTTCGGGCCAATGACACACGCAGACATCAATATGATGGACGGTCAAAAGGCGTTTATTACTTCTTTTCGTGGGGTCTTATAGTCTAAGGGGTCTCTACGTCAAAAAGGGGTTTGTCTTTCTTATCTATGGTTAGTAGGGAATGGAAAAGTGCTGGGTAAGGAATGGAAGGTTGCTGACTTCAGTGGGGCAACATTCCTATTGTTAGTGGGGCCACATTCCTATTGTTAGTTTCTTATCTATGAGTAACTGAGGGTCTTATCTACGGGAAACAGAGGGTCCTGCCTTTGCGTAACATCGAGACAATCCTCCGCAGCGCCTCTCCCTGACTACCAAACACTTGTGTGAAACCTGGGAACTCAGGCTCGGGCAGATCCTGGGAAAAGGAGATTGAGGAGGAGTACCTGGAGCTGCTGGGTACGTCTGGGGTGTCTCTTATCTGAGGGACAGTGTATTGTGTGCAGGTGTCAGCAGAGCTGTACCAAATGCTCCTCCTGAGCTTGGTGTCACAGGGCCATTTAGGACTCCCCAGAGGCAGTGCTGTGCTCCGAGGCAGCGAGAGAGCTCTGGGTGTTCCTGTTGCCTCTGAGGGCACCTGGGAGTGGCTTGGGCTTGCCTGAGCTTCCCTCTCTGCTAAAGGCTGATGCAGGGATTGTTTTTGGATCTGCAGAAGGCTGTGACCTAGCAAATGATCTAGGCAAGTCCTGGGTGCTAGTGGCCAAACTGAACAGAATTTTTAGCTTCCTAAATTCTCCTTACACTCCTGACTTCCAACCAGTCATCAGAGCAAAAGAACTTCACAGAAATGGACTGACTTTGGAGTTTTGTCGTTTTGGTTGGGGATTGTTTTGTTGTTTTGTTTTTTTTTTTGGGGGGGCGGTGGGATTGCTTTTGTGTTGTTCATTTTTGGTGGGGGTTTTTTGTTGTGTTTTTCTCCATCCTGAAGGAGCCCTTCTACCCCATGTCTTACTGATGTCATTTTTATGACTGTTACTGTTACCACTACTGCATCTACAGTTTATTTTCATGAGAATGCTATATTTTTGTCAATAAGAGAATGCTATCTTTTTGTCAATAAGAACTACTTTGAAAGAACATCAGGTTACAGGACAAATAGAGAGCATGAGGTGTTTTCCATGTGCCCCCAAAGAAAAAACAGAGACTTTGATGACAACCTTTATTTAAGCTTCTAGTTTTCTGCTTATAAAGATGTGTCCAGGAGACACATCCAAGTGGCGCGATCAGATAAAACTGTACTGCAGGCATTTCTCAGGAGAGAGCCTCCAGCCCAGCCATGGTATATTCCTCAGATCCATGGCACTTTTCCATACCCGATTCCCACTCTTTCCCATGACTGTTAGAATCCTGCCCATTGGCCCAAGCCCTGCTCAGATCAGTCTCTAGGAGAACACATCAAGCCCTTTGTGATTCTGCAGCACAACCCAATGAATCTGCTTCTTGCCCGTAACAGCTGCCAGTGCTGTGCTCTCTGATAAGAGACCTGGTGGGGCTGAGACCAGAGCCCAGTGGATTCTGTGTCTGCCATCACCTGTTGGGACAAAAAGGGCACTGATCTGTGCCTTGGTGTGGCTGATCTCAAAGCCCATCCTGGTGTGTCCTGAATGGGGGCAACAGCTTGTCCGGGGCTCTGGCTGGCTTTGGCTTCTTCCCATCAGTGCCTGTCAGTGCTCATGCTTGGGCTTTGCCAGCCTTGTTGTGGTCGCTGCCCTGTCCCTGAGGGCTGGAGGGACTGCAGAGGCTGGAGCCTTCCTTAGCTGGGAGAGGGGCATCTTTGAGCTCAGCCTGCTCATAAACAGGTCAGGGTCCTGATGCTGAAAGCCCTGTCAGGATCAGTTACAGCTGGAGCTGCTCTGGTTTACAAATGGGAAGGCATTCCTTTGGCAAACTGCTGAAAGGTGGGGAAGATGTCCTCCTCTCCTGGGATTGTATGTCCCTGTGCTTTGTTTCCTGTCAAGAGAACTCTTCAAAGGACTGTACAAAATCAGTCTCTGTGCTGGCCACCTGTGCTGCAGGGCTGTCTGCCTGCTTGTGGTTGTTGTTACCCAGCCGACCACAAAGGGCTCAGAGCTCCAGGCACTGGGGCTGCCTTTTGTATCTCCTGGAAGCTGGGATCTTTGCTTTAAAGTCAGCATCTTGCATTTTGTTTCCCTCAGGGAGAATGGTGAACCCCACTGAAAATCCCCTGATGAAATACACGCATCTGAAATATATTGGCAGCGGGTGAGTCCAACAGCAGTTACTCTTGCACAACCAGGGGCCAGGTGTTTTTCTGGTGGAATGTCTATCCAGCGTGAAGTCAGGCCAGCTGCAAAGATGTTCACACACTGGGGATAGATTGTCCTATCTCTCAATGCTGCTCAGAATTTGTGAGTGGGCTCAGAAGGCATTGTCAGAGATGCATTGCTACCAAGGTCTTGCCTGCATCAAGGAACAGGACCTGGAAGGTCTCCTTGTCTCTCAAGTGTGGGACAGCTCTGTGTTAATTTCTTTAGCATTTTTTGTATGTCTCAAAATCATACTGGCACACTAATGAAAAGAGAAGAAACTTGCTTGTCTGAAAGAGCAACCTATGCCCTATCAAAGCTGTGAGATAACAGTTCCCAGGAACAATTCTTTCCCCTGGTTTGAAAAAGGAAACACTCTGTGGTCAGGATAGGAACCACACTGTTTAGACAGTGAAACCCAAGAGGAAAGACTAACCTCCTTTTAGAAGTTGAACCCTAGTGCTTCAGGAACAGGCCCAGTGCCCATGCACTTGAGAGGAAAATGCATCACCTGCCTTCTGGCAGAGCCCTCCTGCATCCTGCAGATTTTGACACTTCCAGCAGAGATCTCCTGTGTGGGCTGGCTTTCACTGCAAGATCTAAACAGCTTCTCCTTTCTTTGCTTCTGTTTTGTTTCTAGGGGGTTTGGAGATGTTTACAGAGCACTCGACAGTGCCACAGGAGGAGAGGTAAATGTCAACAGCCCCTGCAGGCTCTGCTGCACTCGAGGGCTTTCCCCTCTGGTGTGAGCTGTGGCTGGAGCTCACAGAACACATTTGGGACTTTGTCCTCCTCAGCTGCCGGAAGGAAGGCACGGAGGGCAGCGGTTCCTTTCAGAGAAGGACGCGCTCACTCGCTCTCCATTGCTAAAACAAAGGTGGTGCCTGCGAGCACCTCACTGCTCTTTGGGGCTACAGCTTCAGAGTCCTGGATTCTCATTTCTGGCTGCCAGCAAATCCATCTGAAAGTTACTGGTAGTTCCTTAGCCACCTGCAGTGCTGCACTTGGGAACTGCACATAGGGAGAGATCTGCAAGGCATCCCTGAAAGCCCTAAGCCCTGCCCATATCACAAGATGTATCCACAGAGTATTAAGGCATGGATTCCTTCTTCTGAGTCCCAAACCAAGCAGCAGAGAGTGCGGTCAGAGGTTTGTGGGTGATAACTGAGACACCGTTGTTACCAAGTGGTCAAGGCAAAATGTCAGTGGCCCCACGTGTCCTGTAACTGGCTCCCAAGGGAGCAGAGAAATGGGCTGTTGGAATGTCAGTTCCTGATTACTGCAGTGCCTAATCACAAGGCAGTTTGGCACAGCTCAGATGTGTCATTGCAAAATCACTCGCTCCACGTGCCTTTTGGTCTCGTGCCACCAACCTCTCAAGTTACTGATTTTCAATGTCATTTTAGGTGACAATAAAAAAAAATAAATCTTCAAGGACTGAGGAGGAAGGAGCTAACCTTTAATGAAATAAAGATCATGAAGAGGTATAGGAGTCCCAGTGTTGTGAATCATTTAGACAGGTGAGAGGTCATGGTCTTATCCCATGGATGTGTGTTTACATAAAGCAAACATGAGAGGTTAAAAACCCACTTTGGTCAGTGGCAGAAAGTAGAGCTGTTAATTTTTATTCATATTTCTCTACTCCTCTCCAATGGATGAGAAGAGAGTGCATCTTGTCTGCATGAGTCTTCCCTGGCACACCTAGTTTGATAATTATTCCAAAATTATTCAATACCTGGATCAGCTGTATCTTCCTAACTCAATAGCCTCAAAGTTCACTGCCTCCACATTTATTTGGGACTGATTTTTTAAAGTTTCTTAAGTGCAGATGAACCATCATAAAGTGGATTTCCCTTTGCCATTGCTGTGCATGCCAGGAAGACTAGGTGCTTATTTCCAGAAACACCATGCCAGGTTTTTTATCTGGGCTGTTTCTAAACCGCACTTTTCATTTGCTGCCCATCTAAGACATCTCCTTTTTCACAGATGTGTCTTTCTCCTTGAGACTGCACAGATTGCAAACAATGCACAGCCAAGAGGGAATATCTAGTCCTTTGATTCTGTCCTTGTCACAAAGGCATCTGGAAATAAGAAACACGGAAGCAAAAAAACAACGTAGCCATGTACATTCATCTCCACGCCCTGGTTTTCTTCTTTCAGCTACCTTCGGGGCGAGGAACTCTTGCTGGTTATAGAGTACATGGATGGAGGTGTCCTGAGCGATATCATCAGCAAGACCTGCCTGTCAGAAGATGAGACAGCAGCCATGAGTCGGGAGGTCAGCAATCCCATCTGTGTTTCCAAGGGCTTGGGCAGCATTGTCTGAGAAACAGGGGCTCAGAACAGGAGAGGTTTCCTGTGCCAAGCTTGTTTCTGTGTTGCTGCTATTCTATGGGCAAGTAAAAGCATCTCAAGTGAAAGGCCTGCCAGTGCCCCTGCACTCCCTGTACTCAGTGCCAGTACTCTTATCTCCTGCTGTTGTATTCTCGCTCTGTCTCTTGCATTTGTGTTTGCTGTTCTCCACCTTGCCTCTCTAAATGTTTGCCTGGAGTCTGTCTTCACTGCATTCCTGTCCTGTAAAAGCAAAGGTGCTGTGGCAGGATTTGAAACAAACAGCAAAGAAAAAAGAGAGAGACTCGTTTCTGTCAATCCTCAGCTAAAAAGGATAGGAGTGCAGCCAGAATGCTCTTTGCTTCTGAGCACATGCACTGCAGCACGAGTCATCCTGGCTGGTTGGCAGGGGACAGCCTACAACAGCAGGTGCTGTTGCTCTTTCAAAAGCTGACGTGCCTTTCCTCAGAAAGGTCCTGCTCTGCAAGTGTTGGAGCAGCAAGCTCTTCCTCTCAGTGGCCACTACTGTTCTGCCATTACTCCCCATTCCCCTGGAGAGGGAATCTTTTGGAGCTGTTTCCTTTCTTGTGTGATGAAATCACATCACTCATTTTTGCCCTCCTCTTTCTGTTTTCTCTCTCAGTGCCTGCAAGGACTGGATTTTCTTCATTCAAACGATGTGATCCATCGAGACGTGAAGAGCGACAACATCCTTCTCAGAACCAACGGCTCTGTCAAACTGGGTCAGTATATTCTTGGTCAGGTGCAGCATTCCATTGATGTGGGTGTGGGGCTGCTTGGCGTGACTGCCAGCTCCCCAAAAATGGTTCTGGTGGCAGTGCAGGCACCCCTGCTGCGAGCTGACGGCACGGTTGCAACGTGCACAGAGGTAGAAGGAGCCACAAGCAGTCAAGCGTGGCCTTGCTCTGTGTGTGTCCCTTCCAGAGGGAGGGAGTTACAAGTCTAAAGTTTCCAAAGAACAAAAGCCACTGCTAGAGGCAGTGTAAAATTGGGGGGATTTTTAAAAGTCGCCAATGCCAGGAGATTCAACAACACATTTTCAAACTTCTACTGGGGAATTCTTTTGCTTGCTTTCCTAATTGCACAGAATTCAAATAAAAGCAGTATTTTGCTTTCTCCTCAGCTGATTTTGGCCTCTCTACTCAGCTCACCCATGAGCAGAGCAAACGCTGCTCGCTAACCGGGACTCCTTGGTGGATGGCGCCTGAAGTGGTGACAGGTCAACCATATGGCCCCAAAGTGGACATATGGTCTTTTGGAATTGTGGGAATTGAAATGATAGAACAAGAACCTCTTACTTGAGTGAAAGTTCTGGCGCAGTAAGGAGCAAATATCACTGATCCCACCATCTTTCTCACCTGTCCCCTGTCCTGTGTGCCACTGGACAAAATCCCATTGCCATCTCTGGGAGTACTTCCACCAACGTCCCCTGCTACAAATGTCCCTGCAACACATCAGCATCTGCTGTAGCTTTGGTTGTATCAGTGGGGGAACTCAAGCCTTACCACATGCAAACAAACTCCAAACAAACTCTATTCTCAGGCAACACTTTCCTTTGGGTTAGTGGTTCCAGTTCTTTTGTCTGTGTAGATGGCCTTAATAACAGGAAAAAAGCATCTTAAAACTGTTGTTATCTTTCCAGAAATGAAGGAAGGAAACCCAAACCCAACAAAGTTGCTAAAACTGTGGTCTTTAGAGAGGAACCTAGCTCCGTGTGCAGTTTCTTCTCACTGGGAAACATGGGCCTGAAACCTGGGCATAAAGGTTTAAAGGCCACAGAGTCTCTTCTGCTTCTTGTGCAGTGCTGCTGAAACACTCAGTGACCGTGTTTCTCTCCTAGCCCAAGGCACATTCTGCCCATCACCAAGCCAGAGCCTGGTGATTTGGAGAGCCTGCCAAAACCTCCCAGTGATTCCTGGCACTTTCTGGGATGGGCCTACCATTAATGCATTGACTTGAGTAGCCAAATGACTAGAGGGTGACCATAGGGATGGAACGTCTCCTTCTTCTGACCTAGACAATTTTTCTTTTGCTGCAAAAATGGGAAGCTGAAATTTTCACACTGCTGAGAGACAGAGTTGCAGGTGGCTCCTGTGTGCCCAAGCAGGCATTTTCATCCCAATACATTTGTGCAGGCATCTTAATGTGTCTGTGTTGAAGAGGAGATTGTAAATGTTTGTTTCCCTACCTGGGTATTAACTGATGGATTTCCTTTCTTTTCTTCCAATAACCATTGTTTTCAAGAACAGCACAAAAAGCTTGATGAGTTTTGTTCTAGGGCATGTGCGCTTAAAGGACCAACAAGCACTGCAGAGATGCCTTTCATGTACTAACCCTTGAAATTAGTTAGTATAGCAAAGTCCCTCTTCCAAAAAGCCTCTCAAGCTGGTATGAATCCTCAGAGAAGCAAATGTCCTTTTGCTGATGTAGTTCCCACTAACTAGGTCAGTCAATGAAATCAGCTGCCAAGGCAAGATCTGCAGGATGGTGGAAAAGCTGTGGCTGCATCGGGGTTTGAGTTTTTGGTTGGTAAGGGAAAGTCATCTCTGGGTCTGTGCCAGGGCAGAAACTGCCACTGAAGAACAGAGGTAAAAACAAAGGGATCTGGGAGAGCCTTAGAGATGTGAAAGCAGGAGGTGGAGCCTGGTGTCTCCTTTTTCTCCAGGCTACACACCTGATAGCCACAGTAGGGACCCCAAAGCTGCGGCAGCCCAAGCTCCTCTCGGCTTTGCTGCGTGACTTCCTGAGCTGCTGCCTGCAGACAGACGAGGAGCAGCGCTGGTCTGCCAAGGAGCTCCTGCAGGTAAAATGTGAAGGGGCTGCAGGTGAAACAGGCTCTGAGGGATGGGCTCCTCCTCCACTCACGCCCAAGGCAGCAGATGAGCCCCCTTCCTCCTCACCTCCACTCTTGGTGCTCTTCAAATGCAAACACTGAGGAATCCTAGACTGGGCTGGGCTGGCAGGGCCCTGTAAAAGTCCTGTGGTGCAAGTGTCCTGCAATGAGCAGGGACATCCTTAAAGAGATCAGGTTGCTCAGAGCCCTTTGCCACCAGAGCTGGAATGGTTGCAGGGATAGGGCTCCCACAAGTTCTTGGGGCAAGCTGTCCCAGGGTTGCACCATGCTCCGAGTAAGCAAGTTCTTCCTTAGACCTACTCTGATTAGATGCCCTTTGTGTTTAAAAATATTTGTCCATATCCTATTGTAACTGGCCCTGTTAAAAAAGATGTCCCGCACTTTCTTCAAAGCCACTCTGAAGTCTTGGAAAGTGGCAATAAAGTCTCCCTGGGACCTGTTCTTCACAAAACTGAATAACTCCAGCTCTCTCTGCATTTCCTGACAGGAGAGGTGCTCTGTCCTCTGACCATTTCTGTTGCCCTCTTTTGTGATTTGGTGGGGTGTTCAGTTTTATCTAATGGCAAAAGAATTGAAGTAGAGCAACGCGGGGTACAGAGACATGAAATGGTGGTGGAGGAACCCAAGGAAGCCAGTCCCAGCTGAGCAGTCAGAGATTTGGCTGTGGGAAGGAGGGGCTGTGGGGGGATCACTGTGAGCCTCTGAGGGGCCCTGGTTTGTGACCCCCAGCCCACCCTCAGAGGTTTCTGCCATGCAAACAGGGACAGCTGGGAGGGACTTGTCCCAGCCCCATCTGCTGCCTGGCACACTCAAGCATACGGGAACTGCGCCAGGGTTGCTGCCAGGTTGTGTGGCAGAGAGGGAACTGCAGGGCCCAGTGCCACTGGGCTGGCCCTGCTGGGAAGGAAGGTGCCATCCAGCACACGAGGGACAGAGCATGGAAAGGTAGACACTGCTTTCTGTCCCTGTGGGAATCAGCACAGTGCCTGTCTTTCAAAGACAGAGGCCTATGTGAGTCATTGGAGTTTCCTGAACGGAAGAAAACCCAGGGACAGAAAGCACCATTTCTAGAGCACTGGCAGGGCAAAAATCCCAGCATGATGAAGACATCACAATAAACAGATGAGTGGGATTCTGGGCCAGGTTTGCCTGTGATGGCAAGGTCTTGCACATTGGGGATGACTGGGGAGCAGATGGTCCCATTGCTCCTCTTTCTGGGTCTTTCCAGGAACTTGATGTATCCTGATTGAGTCCCTGAAGCAATGAGCTTGGAAAGTAATGGTTCACAGTTCTTTGTTGTATTTTTTTTTTTTCCGGTGGACAGCATCCATTTGTAACTTCAGCCAAGCCACTATTCATCCTGGAACAACTCATCAACTCAGTGAAGAAGACGAATAAACCTAACCCTTAACCCTAACCCTAAACCCTAACCCTAACCTTAAATGCTAAGCCAAACCCAAACCCTAACCCTATCCCTATCTCTAACCCTTACCCTATCCCTAAGCCTAAGCCTAAATCTAAGCCTAAATCTAAGCCTAAGTCTAACCCTCACCCTCACCCTAACCCTAACCCTAGGAGACGAGAACATAGCAATCATGTCAAGATGTTATCTCTGTTACCAATTTAGAGAAGGATTGTAGAGTAGGGTTGCTGAGGAGATTTGTAGCATAGAATTATAGATTAGAGTTGTAATTAATAAAGTTTCTGAAACATCAACTCATTTGGAAAATTCTCCTCCTTCTGACCCATTCAGAAAATTCAACATTTCCTTCTGAATTACTAATTGTTTTTTATTGGTGCTAAGTCACACATATGGCTTTTTTTGTATGGTTTCATAAGTGAGGAGGGCTCTTCTTCATTCATCCTCTCCAGACCACACTGCTTTTGGAATATGACCCACTGGCTGGTTATGGCACAGCTGTGGTATTTCTAGTTGAGGCAGAAAGAGCAATGGCATTTGAAGGCAAAACCAAAGGAAGAATGAGGCAGCCCAAACATCTTGTGCAGATGCAGGCTGTTATGAAAAAAAATTCGGTTAATATTTTTTTGGGAGAAAAAGTTACAAAGAGGCAGCCAGATCACTGGCCCTGCCCAAGTTCTGTGTGTTTTGTTATTGTAATCACGGGACATTGTTGCTAATTGCTCCTTTTGTATTAGCAGAGCCTTTCCCCAGGCTAAGTTTTACCTTTCTCAGAATAGGGAAGACACCTGAGAAGGTGGGGGGGAGTTATGCAAAGTGACTCCCAAGACCAGAATGCTTTGTGGGACCCCCGACTCCAAACTCACGGAGAAACCCCAAAAACAACGAGCCACCTAAGAGTTGAGAGACTGGAGTGATGTCTGGATGTGAGGAGCGGAGTGCTGGGCCTGCAAGAGATGCTGGAAACCTTCATCGTTCCTCACCCTGTCTTGGAGATCCCCGCGGCCAGGTCTGGGAGGGGAGCAAGACTCAGACCGAACTAACATCTGAAGGGGACATCACGCCCTGAAGGCTCCCACGAGGACTGGATTCCCCCAGCTCTGCCCCTGGTGGACAGAGCTGTGCATATCCTCCTCCTCTGAGTCGCCCTGGGAGACAACGGGACGCTGCAGACCCGTCGAGCCGCCCAATCCTGAGCTGATCACTTTTAATAAAGGCATTAAAAAGGAGAAGAAGTCTCCTGGCCCTTTTTATTTCACAGGCCTTCAGCTGTGACTGGAGAGCATTGGGGTTCCTGCCACTTGGATTTGTATCCCTAAATGCAATAATCTCTTTGGCTGGAGGAGAGCCTTGCTCAAGTGAGAAAGCAGAAAGATCAGAGAGGGTGATCGGGAAGGTCTCCTGTGGCGCAGAGCTGTCAGTGCCTGTGAGGTGAGAGCGGGCCCGGCCTTGCCCAGGCTGGAGCCCCAGCAGAGCCCTGGCAGAGGCCGCAGCAGCCTGAGTCCCGGCAGAGGCAGGCTGGAAGGAGGCCCTTGGAGCTGCAAGAGGCAGCAGCCAGGCCCTGGGTGCCTCTTCCTGGGAGCGAGTGAATCCTCTGCTCTCAGAGCCCAGGTGGCAGCTGGCTGCTGCCGAGGGGAAGCGCAGCCGTGCTGGGCACAGCCCAGCCTGGAGGCATTGGCCGTCTGGAGTGTGCCCAGGAGCAGGGAAAGGCCAAGGGCAGCCACGGGCCGCTGGGCTGCCTGAGGATTCCTCCTCTTCTGCCAGCTGCCCTGCAACTCCTGGCAAAGGCCAGCAGTGTGTGCAGCACTCTGGGCACTGGGGCAGGGAGATGGGCTGCTCGGCAGGCTGGAGCACAGGGCAGCTCCTTCAGGCCCAGCACTCGTGCCAGGGGAAGCAAGGCCAGTGTGAGGCAGGGACAGCTTGGCAGGGCCCATCTGCAGGAGCCAGCGCCTCACGCAGCTCTGGGAGGAAGCGCCTGCAACCCTGCAGTTCTGCACTGAGCCAGAGCAAAGGTGTGAGATGCAGAGTGTTTGGCAGAAATATTCAGGCCCAGCAGGCCAGCCTGCTTTGTGCTCTCTGTCGCACAGCAAGTGCTGTGCAATGCAGCTCTGAGCTGCTGGGAGAGAGGCAGTCGGGGATGTGCCTGAGGTGAGTCAAGGGGTTAGCTGGAAATGGAATTAGGATAATTGAAAAGTGCAGATGAGTTGAGGGGCCAGCTGGGAATAGAATTGGGATAGTAGAAGATTGCATATTTTAGTTAAGATTTTAAAATTAGATAAGAAGCTAAGTTAGTAATACAGCCAGCAGAAATCATGTACCCTAGTTAAAGAGTACCAAATATATTAGGAACATAAAGCTAGGAGTCACAGGGATAGAGGAAGCAATTGTGAAGAAGCTGAGACCATAGAAATACCTTGCCTTAAGAATAATTGAACAGTTAGGAGAGGCTTGGACCATGAGCAGCAGGTCCAAAGGTCTTGCCAGCTGGCCATGGGAGAAGAGTTCACCATGAGGAAGACGGCTTTCTTCTTCCCATAAAACCACTCCCTCATTTCAAAATCCCACTGACCCAGTTAAGGAAATACAATTGTTCAGCTGTAATAGATATTCAGCTGATAAAAATGTGAAGCAGGCAGATAATAATTATGTATTATGGGCCCTTTGAAACCTAATGTGAAACCTTTTCTGTAGAAACAGAGAGCAGGAGTCTGCAACTCCTTGCGCGTGTCTTTGGAAACCAGTTCACATGTGTCCAGTGCTGCAATAAATACCCTTCTTTTCTACAATAATTAGTTGAAGAGTCATCTGTCCATGCTTCAAGGGTTATGCTGGAGTAGTGAACTGATTTGGAAGGGAGCAGAAGAGTTTCAGTAGGCAATTTTTGGAAGAGATGGAAGGCTCTTTTGACTGAAGGGAAAGCTATTTGGAATGGAGTAATGATCCCAAAGTCCATACAATTGTATCTTTGTGTCTGAATTTAAATCAGAATTATTATAGACAGCTTCATGCAATTTGTGTACAGATTTATCAGTCTTCATTCTTTCTTTGGCAAATTTGTGTAAAAGATGTAGTGTGCAACTTATCTGGAAGTGCAAGGATAGCATTATATGCTAGTTGTTGGCTCATCTGTAAGACTTGATAAATGCTCCTAGTCTGGGCAGTGGCAGTAGCCCAGGGCCCTTTGCCAAGTAACTGCTGTGCTGTTAAACCATACAGAGGATCACCCTGCACTCTAGGTCTTGCTGCTTCTTGAGCACAGTTTTCCTCCCAGCTTTTATGCAACATCTCCTGCTGATGGGGTGGCATTCTAAGTCTTTTTAGGGTATGCACATCAGCTGGAATGAATGTTTTAGATGGAAAAATATACTGCAGAAGTGACTGTGCAAGTTGGGATTTTCAAGCAAATTGTGAAATTGCAGCTCTAATTTTTTCTAAAATCTTCCAATTGAAAGGTTCTCAAACTCTACTTGCAGCATTAGTTACTACAGGAAAAGCTTCTACATCATTGGAGAGACAAGTCCCTTCTACAATAGCTTCTGGAATAACGTTTTTCTACTGTAGTTTCTGAGCTGCTTCTATTTCAAGGTCACATTCCAACTCTAATTCCACATTCTTTAGAGCGTGAGAGGGAAGATTTTGTTTAACCAGCTTGAATGGTGGCTCAGAGACAGAATGGAGGAGTTTTTGCAAGAGAGTGGCCCTATTCAGCCAATGCACAATCCAGCCTGCTTGTAATAATGGACAATGAACACCTTCACAAAGAATGAATTATGGACATATTCAGAAATGGGCTCGGTATATCCTTGAAAAAGATACAAGAAGAAGAGTCATCAGGACTCAGCAAGTTTGTCAGCAAGCTTGGGAAAGTGAGCCATGGGTAGGCCAGACAACCCCAGCAAGATGCGTTAAAAATGAGACGATCCAATCAGCATTCTATTTTAGATGTGTGAACAGCTAGGATTAACCAATCATTTATTAGCTAGAGACACGAGGACAGTAGAGATTTATTATAATAGAGTATTTTTAGGAATAATAAATGTAGCTTCACTGGATCATATTGGTTATGTTGTGATGTCCCTGAACCTCTGCACCACGCACTTAAGTGTGGGTTGCTGTTCCCCAGAAAATGTACACATTTGGGGAAGTGCCCTTGGAAGAAAGAGGCTTGATTCCCAAGGAAACTGCTTCCCCAGGAGCCCCAGTGAGACAGGTACAAGTGTCTCCATTTGACGCCCTGTGTTTCCTTCAGTCCTTGAGGCCCCTTGCACTTTGCAGAGGGGCATGCAAAGGGAGAAGGCTGTGAAGAAATACAAATTATGTTCTCTTGATGCAGAGTGTGATTTTATACACTCTCTCCTATGGTGCAGATGCTCTTCATTTCTACTGCGTTGATTATTCTTATCAATTTTAATTTGCTCTTGCATTCTTCCCATAGAAAAGCTTTCCTTGTGTATTTGATTTATGTCTGCAAATGTTGATAAGTAACTTCAGGTACCTGAATTTAGTCCATTTCTCCTCTCGTTTTAATTTGAGAAAATGTCAGAATTACAGATGTATGCACTAAAATATCCAAGATTTCTGTGCAACAGAAAGATGAGTAAACAGTAGTACAGCCCAATCTACATTACCTTTAGCAGTTACCAAAGCCAGTAGGTATGCCTTCTTTCAGCAATATTACAAATAGATTGTTATATACAAATTATAATATAATAATATTGGCTTTACAGAAATATTAAAATGGGTTCTATATGTGTGATGTTAAAGTTGTGACCTTTATAACTTTTTTATAAAGATATAGTTTTTATTTCTGTTGTTAATTAAGCTTAGAGAGCTCCCAAGGCCTTGAACATACTTGAGACTGATTTTGCAATAAACTATCTTTTAAAAGTCTGTTTGGAAAGCAGAAGGTAGGAACATCAGTCATCTGTTGTGTTTGACTTCATTGTTATTTGAGATTGTAGTAAATACTGAGCCTGAGCTGGGATGAAGATTGTAATTGCTCATCTTTCCAAAGATAGATATGGATACTATTAACATGCCCTGTCTATTGTTCCTAACTGACTAATTTACTGCAGTAGTTTTATAGTGCATTTTTATTGTTGTAATGTCTAAATGTAGTGGGAGAATATATATTTGACTTGGAGTAGTTTGGCTTTTGTTTTTCGAATAATAAAACCACTCTCTTCAGCCTGGTGAAGAAGAAATCTGCTTCTGTCCTTGTGTACAGCTATGGATTTGTTTACATAGCTTCTCCTTCTCTTTTCTGTCTAGGATTTCTCACCTGCAGTTTTCAGTAGAAAAGCAACAAACCTTTGAAAGGCTAAACCTCAACATAACTGTGACCCTCAATCAATACTTCCTTCTTCCAATTTCTAAAGATCTCTTTGTCCTGGGCACTCAGTATGGCCTTTTTCCTCGAAGTTCTTTGGCCGTCTTGAATGCTTACAATGTAAAAGGTAATCCCTGATCTATCTTCAACTCCCTGCTCAGATGCAAACTGCTGGAAGGGAGCTAGAACTAGTACTGGAGACCTGGCAGCTTGTCCAGGAACCAAAATTTTTGAAATAATGGTAATGTGGAGAAGCATGCAAGTCCAGGTTGGTGAACTCATATATGCAAGTACTTGCAGTTTCCTGACAGGACTTTACAGTTCAAGGGTATGGTCTCTTCTTATTTCTGTCCCTTAATGCTCAATCCTTGCCACATTTCTTCAACTTCTTTTGCATTGTCATCTTTTGTGTTTTCTTCCTCTCTTCTTCTCTCTGTGACTTTCTATGCAGGATGGATACCCGGCCATACACTGTCAGCTTGCTCAGTGACCGAGCAGTGATATGATGGTGTAGAAATTGTAGGCACACAGTAGGCAAATGTGTCATGCTTCTGTGTGCCCTCTGCAGGCAGACCTGCTTCCCAAACCTTCAGTCAGACTTGGAAAAAAGGCTTGTCACCACTACTTTGTTGTGGTTTATGCATTGATGAAGAAACACTTCCATCTCAGCCCGCTTAAGCCACTGCAGAGTAGGAATTGTTGCTTTGGCAGCAGATGTGCTGTCAGGGTCCTTACAGCTCCACAAGATGTGCCTCTTCTAGAACAGATTTTTGCATTTTTGTACAATAAAAACTGTGCTTTAAATTGCACCAGTGTAAGTCATGCCCTCATGTAGATGTTTTTTCAGACATAGATATTTATATATTTGCCCAGTGAATCGCCTCCTGGGCAGCAGGAACAAATGAGAAAGGAAACTGGGCTGATAAAACATGCTTCTGCTTCAACAAAAACCCCTCAGTCTTCCCTTTCCAGAGAAGGCTATAAACTTTTTCTTGATTGACCTAAAGGGGATAAACAAGTCCCTCCATGTCCTGATTTTTACTAGTCTCAAATTATTTAGAAAAGTTTTAATTTATTATTTTTTGGTGGGGGGGTGGTGGCGTTTGGGTCTGTACTTCAGACCTGTTCTCCCAGCAGTCAGGGACCTGCACAGCTGCTGTGGGTGGGGCAGGTGCTCAGGTAATTACCAACAGGTGCTTGGTAATTGCTAACAGCAGTTGAGGTGAGAAGTTGGCTTGTGCCTGGCTGAGGGCTTGAGGACTGTGGTGAGAGAAGGGATAGGGAGTGGAGTGGAAAATATTAGTTACACAAGCAAATCTGAGGTGTAGGTGGGATTTACCTGGATTAGGTACTGCATTTCATGGACTTGATCACAATTTATGAAGAACTGAACATTTAACTATGAGATAGGACTATTTAGTTGTTATTCTAAATGCTGCATTTACTAATATGCAATGTAGTTTCTTTCTATTTTGCTCAGAAGCTGTCTCAAAAACATTGAAGTCCAACTAAAGTCTTCATAAACCCAAGTTAATAGCTTACTTTTTGTTAAAAACAGAAGCTGAAAGGGCCAATGGCTCTTGCATTCAGTAATTCACACATTTTAAAAGAAGTGGTTCTCTTCTCTTCCTGTGGCTAGCTTGTCTCTTCAGGCTAGAAAACATTTCTGGGAGCATTTCCTTGCTGCTCCTATATCTCTATGCCCTTGGAATCTGATGCTAATACTTTATTTTTCTAAAATTAGAAAATTTTATATTTCTGTAGGCCCTTTCATTTTGTAATTTGCACTTGTCACTCGGGGGGGAAAAGAGTCTGATAACTTTTTTTTCTTGTAGGCCTCTCAAATTGCAGCCCATTGCATTTAGCTGCAAAATCCTAGGTCATGCTAACAGGATGCCTGAAATGGACACTGGTAGAGGGTAACAGAAATTGCCTGATACAGATGCTATCAACAATTTTAATTCCTGACAGTCCAGTATTTCCCTTACCTAAGGGATACCTGTTCATATTTCCTTCTCTTTTTCTTGCACCTCTCAGTTCTGTGATGACTGAGAAACAAAAATACAAAGTAAGGGTGTGCAGAGTAGATAGACTTCATGAGAATTAGGGGGCAATTTGACTATACACTGATCTGTATGATTGCCTTCTTATGTGAGATTGTGATGATGTTGTAATATATGTTGGGAAATAATTCATGCTATAAAAGCATGCATTTCATTAAGATTGCAAAATCCAAACAAGTCTCTGACCACAAGCAGCCTGAGAGGCAGGCGTCAAAATTCCGAAATTCCTGAAGGTGGCCAGATAACAATCGGCACTTTAGCCCAAGAATAGACACACCCAGTGCGACGATCACCATTATCCCGAGACATCGTCATGTCATCAGAAGACACCTAAGAGTGATCATTGCCCTGTTGATAACATCGATCAAGATAGCCAAAGTCGCCAGAAAGATCATGTGAATATGTGACTTCCCTGAATCCGATCAGTGCTGGCTATCAACAAGGAAATGGTGATTGTCCAGCTCTGCACAGTGAAAGAACCAAGTATGAATATGCAGAGTTACAAAAGAAATTGGGACTTCTTCCCTCAGGCGTAATAAACTGTATAAAGCATCCCTGCAAGAAGTGGCTCTCGTGAATGGTGGAGGGTCCAATGCAATAGAGGTGGGATCCAGGTTCACCCAGCACCGAACCCGGGCTCAACACTGTCTCTTTGGCTGTGGTGGTTTTGAAGACCATATTTTAGTAGCGGAAAAAGATAAAGAAATCTTTTCACATTTTTTATAATTTGGCTTTCGACTGATCACTCATAACAGTTCCATAAAGATAATTCCACATTTGGTGTCTTGGTGAGTAAATCAAGAGCACAATCAGTTCATGAAAAGCACCAATACAAGCTGGACTTCCCAGAGCAGCCAACTGAAAGAATCTGAAAAGAAGAAATGCAGGAAATGACTTGGTAAACCTTGCCAGGAAGATAAGTAACTTTTTTTCAGTAATCTATAATCCATTCCCTTGGCCTTTGGCTTTCTTAACATGACCATTTGCATCCCAGATTCTCCATGAAGTGTGAAGCCTGAGCTTGTGGAAGTGCCTGAAAGATGCCCTTTTTCTCTGCAGGGACATTGAGGCTAGAACAGGAGCCCGAGCACTGTCTGGGGAAGCCTCCTCCGAGCTGGAATTTGTGCCGTGCTAGGAGAGCAGGAGGAGGGGGAGAAGGCTGGCGCTGTGTGGCAGGAGCAGCAGGTTTGGGCCGCAGGACATTCCGTCTGCACTGCTGCCCCGCAATGGGCAGCTGTGCCCAGGGCTCTGGGCCTGGCCCCGTGTGCACTGAGCTCCCTGGGCTGGGCTCAGGTTCCCGCTGGGACGGGGCAAAGCCTGGGCTCAAACTGGGGGCAGCAGCAGTGCAAAACACCTCTGGGCATCTGCGTTTCCTGCTGCTGGGAAGGAGCAATGAAGTGAGTCAAGAAGTTCTGGTTTCTGTTTCTCCTGGTGGATTTTTTAATTCAATTTGACACTATGGAGACAATTTCTGTGACGGCCTCTGTCAGCTTATTCTATTTCAACAGTGCCAGCAACAGGGCTGTATTTGAGCACTGCAAATGTGGCCTGTGTGGCTTTAATTTCCCTTACTTTAGTGCTCAGGGGCTGGTGGGCATTCCAGTATCTGCTGATCTTTATGTCCAAGAAAAAAATACTGACTTCACTGTCATGAAAGCACCATGGGTAGCACCAACTGAAAGAGGCACTTGTAGTTTTATGGATAAAATTAAGTTGGCAAGCAGAAGAGGGCCAAGAGCAGCCATGATCTCGAATTCCCAAGGCAAAGGCACCAGCAGCCTCCTGCTGTCAGCTCAGGGTGAGCAAAACAGTGCTGAAAACAGCACTGGGACCCGATCCTTTCTTCCTCTGAGGGCTGGCTCGGGGCAGCAAAGGCGGGCCCTGAGCAGTCAGGGCTGTGTGTGGGTGCTGGTTGCTCTGCTCCAGAACTGAGCTGGAAAAAGCCCTTGGGATCCGAGGCAGGAGCAGGCGGGAAGGGGCCGGCACTGCTGCTGCTCCTGGCCGGGAGCCCCGGCGGGGCCGGGCCGGCGCCCCCTGCGCTGCGGCTGCTGCTGCTGCCAGAGCCGGGCGGGACTCGGGGACAGGGAACGGACGGGGGGGACAGCAAAGGCCGGGTGGCTGCAGGGATGGTGGCGCTGGGGCAAGCACCAGCACAGAGCTTCAGCCTGCAGTTAACCCCGAGGGAAATGCTGGGGAAAGGCTCCATTTCAGACTTTCTGCACTCGTGGCTGTGAAGGGACTGAAATGAAAGGAGAACAAGCAGGGCACGACCCCGCCTGCTTTGGGAGGAGCCCCGGGCCTGAGGCTGTGAGGGGCTTGAGGGGCCATGAGGGGCTGTGAGGGACCATCCGTCATGAGGGGCCATGAAGGGCCTTGAGAGGCCATGAGGGGCCATGGGGAACTCAGAGAGGCCTTAAGGCCCTGTGAGGGGCTGTGGGAGCCAGGCCCTTCATGGAACCAAGGGTCCATCATGTCCTAGCACGGCCTTGTGGAACCAAAGGGACCATGGTGCCACTATGGAGCCTCATGGTATCACAGGTCCATTGTTACACAGCAGCCACAGCCTGGCTGCAGAACCAAGGAGATCATTGTGACACTGCACAACTGTGCAAACCTGTGAGCCTACCAGGGAAAAGCCAGCAGAAATGGCCTGGAGAGACACACTGTAGGCTCTGGGCATTCCTCACAGCTCAGGGTGAGGAAAGAGGCTTCCCCATGGTGCTCTGCAGCACTATGTTAATTTTTCCCAGTTCTGTACTGTCCCTTGGCCTTCTCTACCCGTTTAACTCCTATAAGTTCATGTTCTGGTGAGTTCTCCCTTCTCTGTTTTCCCACTGGTGTGTAACCCTGCCCATCCACCCTGGCATTTACTATTGGTCCCTTCCATGTGTACCGCCCCTGAACCCTCAGAGCATTGGATCCCCGGTGCTCTACTCTGAACCCTCTTTTCCTGCATTTGTACCCCGGACTCTCCTTTGTCTTTGTTTTTGGCCCCTGGACACTTTCAGCATTTCTCTGTGTGTGTGTGTGTCTGTGAGTGTGTCTGTGTGTGTGTCTGTGTGTCTGTGTGTCTGTGTGTTTGTCTGTGTGTCTATGTGCTGGTGCTCTCGTGGTTCCTACCCATTGGCACAAGAAACTTGGGGACGGTTGTGTGCAGACCACCTCAGACTGCAACAATAACTCCTTTTTTCATTTACTTTGTGGTGGGAATGAACCATTCTGTCTAATCACGATCAGAATAAATCAGAGCTGTATTTATATAAATTTATCTGGTATTCAATCTTTAATGCTGGGGGGAAAATTGCATTAAAGTTCAATTCCACCTGTCTAATCTTTAACACCTTTGACAAAGTCTGGGGCTGGGATTGGATCCAACCGCTTCCAGTCACCTCTCTTTGAAGGAATTTTAGAAGTCTCGAGGCCCTGCAGGGGTTTGAGGATCCATGGTGGCTGTTAGGTGTCATTTCTCAACCTCATGTCTCAGCAGAAGTTTCTCCAATAAAGGAATAAAGGTTTTGCCTGAAGCTCCCTTTGTGCCCATGACAGGAACCCCTGTGAGTGTCTGGGACATCCCAGCTCTTTGGCTACCTGGGGACTCCTGGGATGTCACCGTGGAGCCCCTGTGAGTGCTTGTGACAGATTGGTGCCTTTGCAGCACAAGGTGCCCTGGGATGTCACCACGGAATGGCTGTGACTACCTCTGACCACACGGCTCTTTACCATCCCAGTAATCCCCTGGGAGGTCTCCATGGAGCCCCTGTCTGTGCCTGTGACATTCAAGCTCTGGAACAGCCTGGAGACTCTTGGAAAGTCCCCATGGAACACCTCGGAAGGCCTGTGACAAAACTGATCCTTAGCAGGCAATGATCACCAGCCCCCTGTTCCTATGGTCAGTTTCCATGGTAACCATCACCAGCCCCCTGTTGCTATGGTCAGTCCCTCGGCAGCTCCATGGAGACCCCATGCCAGGGGTGGTTGCCATGGACACCAGCTCAGGCCTGCAGCCACAGCCCGTTGCCATGGCAACCATTGGCAGCCCCATCCCCAGGCTCATGGGATCCCAGAACCACAGAATTGGCTGAGCTGGGAGAAACCCATCAGGATCCTCCAGTCCAACTGCTGGCCCTGCCCAGGACACCCCAACAATGCCAGCCTGGGCCTGGCAGTGCTGTACAAACGCTGCTGGAGCTCAGAGAGCCCTGGAGCTGGGACTCTTCCCTGGGGAGCCTGGGCAGGGCCCCAGCAGCCTCTGGGCAAAAACCTTTTCCTGACATCCAACCTGAGCCTGCCCTGACTCAGCTGCAGCCGTTCCCTCCACTCCTGTCCCTGAGCACCAGAGGGAAGAGGTTCCCACAGCCCCAGCCAGGGACCCGCTCCCAAGGCTGTTGCCATGGCCACCATGGCTGGGACCAGCTGGGATGCTTGGTTTCCATGGGCCAGGGTTCAGGAATGGGATTCCCCAATTTCCTGCTCCTGCTAAAACCGTGCTGCCCTCGCTGCCCTCCCGCCTTCCATGGAAAGCACAAAAGGCAAAGATTCCAGGCTGGGATAAAAACCATTTATTGGGAACAGCAATGAGATAAGGAACAAACAGGAACAAAAACAATATTGATAACAGAAGGGATAAATAAAACTGTTTACAGGGAAAATTAAACACAACTCACTGGGTCTTCCTGGCCACAATTTCCCATGCCTGGAAATTTCACCCTTCTCCTCAGGGAGAGAGAGAGTGCCTTTCCTGCCCCTGGCAATGACCTGAGGTGGGAGTAAATGTAATGACAGGGCCATGGCCAGACCCTCATGTTCTTCCATCCCACATCATGTCATTGGCAGGGGCAGGAAAAGGGACAGGTGTCTTCCTGGCATGGATCACAGGGAACATGGATCACCAGGGCTCTTTCCAATATGGGTCCTCCAATGAGGGATGAAGCTGGAGCTGGGCATGAAGCTCTTCTGCTGTTGGGCCACTGACAGAACGTCCCTTACCGGTGCTTCCATTGGTGGCTGGTCAAGGCAGAGCTCTGGGTGAAACTCATCCCACACTAGGGACACTCGAAGGACCTCTTCCCTGTGTGGATGCGCTGGTGCCTGATGAGGGTGAACTTATGCTTGAATCCCTTCCCACAGTCAGGGCAGCGGAAGGGCCTCCCCTCTGTGTGAATCCGCTCATGCAGACGGAGATTTGAGCTGGTCTGAAACCTCTTCCCACACGTGGGGCACTCATAGGGCCTCTCCCCAGTGTGGATGCGCTGGTGGATGATGAGGTGGGACTGGCGCTTGAAGCCCTTCCCACACTCAGGGCAGCAGAAAGGCCTCTCCCCAGTGTGAATGAGCTGGTGTCTGAGGAGATCGGAGCTGGTCCGAAAGCTCTTCTGGCACTCGGGACACTCGTAGGGCCTCTCCCCGGTGTGGATGCGTTGGTGGGTCACAAGGGTAGACCTGTAACTGAAGCCCTTCCCACACTCCCCACACTTGTAGGGCCATTCCCTTGTGTCGATCATCTGGTGGCTGATCAGGGTGCTGCTGTGCCTGAAGCTCTTCTCACACTCTGAGCACTTGTGGGCATTCTCCCGATCATGAAGCTGCTCACGAACCACCAGCTCTGTGCTCTGGCTGAAGCTCTGTCCACCTTCCTGGCTCAGGGTGGGTCTTCTCTCCTCAGAGCACCCTGGGCTGGGTTTGCAGCCCCTACTCCTGTGGGATCTCTGAGGCATTTCCTCCCAGCTGTAATTCTGCACCATGGCACTGCTCAAAATGGCCTCTTCCACAAGGTTCTGCTCGGGAGATTTGTCCTCCCTGGTCTCCATCCTCAGCTCCTTCTCTGGGGGAGGAAGGACAAGGAGAGGATGGGATTTGCCTCCATGCCAGAGGGAAAGGGAAGGAGATCCCCTCAGTGCATCCCTGGAAGGACGGCGTTGGCAGCAGGGTTGTCCTGCAGCCAGGGGCCGTGCTGGGCTGGGAGATGGAGCAGGAGAGAGGGGGAAAGGGGCACTGACTTCCTCCTCACCTGCCTGGGTGTCCTGGGGCATCTTCCTCTTCCTTGCAGTCTCTCCCTCCATCTGGCTAAGTTTTAGGAATGGGAAATTCTGTTTTGGGAGGAAAACAAGAAATGAGCACACTAAATTTTGTACCAGATTGAAGGTGAACCAGGGGGAGAGTCTAAGTCAGAATTCCAATTCAAAAACAAAATTAGGATCAAGGCAATGATACAGAAACACTGCCTTAAACTGACAGAGTCAGAATATAACCTGACACCATGTTGGTCAGGGTGGTGGCTGCAGTCCCATTAAATGGTGGCTGCAGTCCTGTTGGAGTGATGAACATGATTCTGTCCAAGAAGTGATGCTGTAGAAGAGTCTGGTCTTCCTCTGAAGGTCCACTGGTGGTTATGGAGCTCTTGTCCTCTGGGAATCCAGTAGGCAAGGTGCTGCTGGTGTTGCCAGCCTCAGCTTATATCCAGGTAGGAATTCTTGGATCCTCCCTCTGGGCGGAGCATCCCACAATGGGATGATGGAATTTTATTAGTCCAGCAGTGACACTCAATGGCCCATTCACAGAAGATATCTCCCCTGGAGGGCGTTATCAGAGGTGATTCATGGAAGAGATAAAGAACTCTGCCCCACCTGCTTATAGCAGTTGATGAAGATGGGGATTGAAAACATGCATTTGGTTACATCTTGCATTGCAACCTGAAACAGTGGGGTAATCCCTGCTCAGGGGGTGAACACCACCCCCCTTACCCAAACTGGCTCAGGTGTAAAACCCCCACCCTGGGAAGGCCACACACACAGGGGACAATGTCACAGTTGGCCCTGCTCCAGGTGAGGCCTCTGTCCCTTGTCACTCCCTTATTCTCTCCCCTTTTCTCTTTCTTTCCAACTCACTCTCTACCTCACATTTACTGTTCAATAAAATCCACCTTGGATTTGGTCTTGTTAGTATCTTAACTGTGGCAGAGGAATCTCTCCAACAATTTTCTTAAGCAGATTGCGACATTATTTTGCCATAGTGGGTTAGGGCACCGTTGTCTGACCCCAAGTGCCTTTGACAACAGCATGGTTCCCTCCTCTGAGGAGGTTGTGGTTCTCTCTGGAGGAACTCTTGGAAACTTGGACACAGCTTCCTCTGAGCACCTTATGGGAGAACTGATGAGGAAAATGGCTGTTAGAGGTGGCCAGTGAAAAAGAAAATATTTTGTTGTCCTTCCTTGAAAAGTTTGTTAAAATCACTGGAGGAAAGGGAGCAAATGTTACCAGCGAGACTGACAAGGTTCATTCACCCCATGGTGAGGAACACAAGGCTGCTAAAAGTCCAACAAAAAACACAATTCAAGTAGCTAAATTCCCAAATAACTCTGGAATTCACAGGCTTGGGTTCTTTGCCAAATGTGAGAATCATTATTCTCTTCATCCCTGTCACCTTTGTGACAGCTACACAGAGTTTCCCCTTCCTTCTATTAATCTGATTGGGCCTAATTTCCACTTTCCTTTTATTGGAACCTGCCAGCAGCTGAGCTGGAGCTGTGCAGGAACCAATGAAACTTGGAATTGCCACAGAATTTCTTCTATTGCCAGTTTACTCCTGTTTGGGATTTGTTTGCATTTCCATCACATGTGACTCTCGGGAAAATCAAATATTCATCAAAGTATTTTATGTAGGATTAGGTTTGATTTATGCCTAGTTTATTTTGTCCAGTGCCCTGGGGATGCTCAAGGGGTCTCTGTGCCTCTTGCCCTGGGGGATGCTCAGGAGGAATTTGTTGCGATTGTCCCTGTCCCTGTCACCCTAGCCCATGCCCTTGATGCCAAATTTTGGCCCAAACAGGCAGAGTGACTGCCTAATCAGACTCAGCTTAAGTCAATTAAGCAGGAGGTATTTTTATTAGCGACGCGTCGGAGAAATCACAAAATGGATTTCTGAGTTCACATAGCAAAAGCAAGCCTTATATACAATTTTGGGTATAGGATTACATCAGATCAGATACATAATCATGCATATTCATATGGGGCGTGGTGTAGGCGGAGCGTGGGCGGAGCGTAGGTGGAGACATCTCTTTTGGGGAATTTTCAGGTGGTCGTTCCTGTTGCCTTCATCATAGACGGGGTCTTTCCGATGAGTCTTCCTCTTTAAACTTTTGAACTCTTTTCCTAATTTGGTCAATTCCCGGTGTATTTGGCTTAGATCCCGTGGCTTGGCAAAACCCTTAGGGTCGTTTTGACATTGCTGGCTCTAAACCCGCTTAGCTTATTAGTTTCTCCTATACCTATCTCTTCCCCTGTCATGATGCTCTACCTTTTATCTAATTTATTGCTCTGTTTTCCTAGTGCTGTGCTTTCTCCGTGTGTTCTAGTGCTAGGCCCTTCTTTACATGCCTCTCATTCCATGTTTTAACCCATTACTTCTGGAAGGCTATCTGCTTTAGGGCTTCATTTCCCCCCTTTTTCTTGTAACTTACGAATTCTTTCGTCAAGTTCTGGTCCCACAGGACGCTGATAGGCTCGTACCATTGCCCAAATCATTTGGGTCCTCTTCATTATGCCCCTTAGTCTCCACCACAAACAAATGTTTGTAAGAGTTAGTAATAACAAAGCTACAATTACTACTAGCATTGGGTGCACCAGGTAATGGAAGACCTGTGTAGCTGTTGGGGAGTATCCTGTAAAGATGTCCCACCAGTGATGCTGGCCTACTTGTTCTACTTCGGTCAGGACATTCTTTATCTTTTCTGAATTGTGTTCTATCTGCCATACCATTCGTTTAGTTGTTTGATTCACCTTTTGCACCAATTTCTTTACTTCAGGGTGTGCAAGCACTGCTTTGAGAATTTTGACGTCCATCCCTATTTGTAATTTCGGTATCTCTTGATATAGGTTGAAATTTGCGTTAATTAGCTGTTGGGTGGTTATTGGGACAGTGTAATGAAAATCACAACCTATGATCTTGGTAAAGTTGCATACACAAAAGTTAGTATTGTTAGTCTCTTCTAGGCAATTATCTATAGTGACGTTGTCACAAGCTGTCCTTACGCAAGCACACCCATTTCCTATATAGTAAACTTGTGATTGTGTTCTATCATGCGGAAGCATTTCTAAGGTACATACACTATTTTCAGCATCTAAGCATAAATCTTCGGCTTCTACCACAGCATTTTCGCAAACATAGCCTAATTGTCCTCTAGGGATGCATGCTTCTGTGCTAACCGATTGCCACCTATTTTTGGTGTAATCATAACTGGCCCAGACGTTATGGTTTATTGGCCTAACAACGACTTCTTGGTGTGTTGTCCCTAGAGTGAGGATGGGAAAGATAGCTCTTTCCTCTGCTGCACTAATGGTGAGGACATAAGCTTCAATGTGTTCTTGTTGAGGCTCATAGGTGAAGTTCACTAGTTGCCACCAAGCCTGATGGTCCCTCTCAAATTGTGTAGTGTGATTGTCCTTTAATATTGTTTCCCTTATTTCTTGAGGTAATATACCTGACGTTCCTTCTCTCATTATTCCTGCCGCTACTGATTGTACCCATTGTTGCGTCTGAGAGCATTGGATAGCGAGTGCAACGTCTCTGCTGAGTTCCCCTGTGTAGTCAGTGAGCTTTACAAAATCCTCTGCAGTATGGTTTGCTACCATGGTTAGTAATTTCACCACCAGCGATTGTGTTTCAGCTAATGTAAGCATGGATGCACTGAGAGGCACCTTAAGCTTTCCTAAGCTCGATGTGACGGTACTTAATTTGTTTACTAATACCTCTTGATCTATTGTGTTTACTATGCCAAATCCGGTGCCAATCCACCCACTTAGATCTCTTTTTGTTTTTCTGTGATGAGACCTTGTCGCTAGCCATGCATTCCATCCCTTAAGGCTTTGCTGTATAAATGGTCGTCAATCCTTTTGCAAATAAGTAATATCGGTGTGAATGTTCATTTGCACCTTTTTCAGGGAATAAGTGGGGTCTAACAATAATTTTAGTTCGTTAGATTTTCTTATCACCTGAGGCCCTATAAAGGTTAGGTTGTGTACTGCTTTACACTCCACTGGTAGGGTGGTTTCTTGAGGCAAGTCTAGATCTGGATACAATGGGATCACGTCTCCTGGTAATTGTATCCTATATTCGACAGCACGCCCGAGAGCACGCCCGAGGGAGCTAAAACCCTGTCCCAGTGTTTTCAACTCCCTTTCACATGTGAACGTCATTGACTGATCCAATCTAAATGCCATCTCACACAGTGCTTTTCCTCCCTCAGGACCACTAGATGCTACAATTTCTCCCGGAGAATGGAGAAGGGGGTGAGGGTCATAGGTTATGTTTTGAGGGTGTAGCTCCCCAAGTGAATCTTCTCTATAAATCACCGAGTTTCGGGGTTGTGATCCAGGTGGATCTTCCCTGAAGTCGCTCCACTGACATGAAATTGGGCCCTTTTGTTGAGTCCAGGCAATAGGCTTGCCCATTTTCACTAGACTAAAGGTAATTAGGTTTTGTTTAGAGGCTGGCATCGAGGGTTGAATTGTTAATACCAGCCGCCTTGTTTTTCCTTCTCTTTCTCCTGCTGGGTCAAGCTCTCGACACCCAATTTGGATTTGGTCTCCCTTGTATGCTATCATGGAGGGCTGATCCCATACTTCACTTGCATATGGCTGATTGTTACGTAAGGCATAAACCTCGAAATAGGGTCCGCTCATTCCTAATTCCGGGTGGATACACTGATGTGCATGAGACCATGGGTCTATTGGGGAAGAGTCTTGGGGAAGAGCTATACTTATCGAGAGTCCAATGATCAGAGTTGTAAAGGTTTGGGGTGGAGTCGGGGTCATAATGTCTGGCTGTCAATTTTGTTTCTTTTGGCGTTCTCGTTGCTTGATGTGAATTTGTTTTACTCGTAAAATAGCCTTTTCTAGTTCAGTGTCTAAATCTCTTTGTTTTTTAAAGGGTCCAATTTGGTCACTTGTTAGTGGATGTCGTGGGACAGAAGAATAGCAACGGGTCGATAAAACCTTAGAACGACTAAGTTTCAAACAATATTGTAACCAGCGGTGTACTTTCCAATGGCACCACCCTAATACAATTTGTTCGGGAGCTTCAAACAATTCCCTAGCCTCTAAAATGGGTCTGTTGGCGAATTTCTCTAAGGCCAAATAGTCGTCATTTTCCCTTGCTTCTTTGCAGCTACACTCATAACATTGGAGGTCCAGTAAACAACTTTGTACGTTCCAAAATTTTCTATCACAACCTCCACAAAGAAATCCAATTAGTCCCACACAATTTCTTTCCCCACACCCAAAACACGGCTGATCGTGAATAGGGTCCTGTGGGTCAGGTCCTTGTTGACTGTATGTTTCAACCCACCCTGTCCACTGTATTGGCATGCTACGCAATGCAGCTCTAGCTTCGGCATTAAATTCTGCTATGAGAGATAAAGGTTTTGGCAAAGTCAATGTTAGTTTATGTTGGATTCTCACGTGATCCTGCGGAGACAGCTGACTCAGAAGTCTGTACATCTAGGGCAGGTTTAATCTCCTCTTGTTTGTTTTCCGGAGCTCTCTTGACCCGTGAATAGTGGATCCACGTAGGTCGTTCCTTGATCCGAACCGCGGTGAAGGTAGTCAGCAGCACTTGGAAAGGTCCCTCCCACTTTTCTTGTAGGGGTTTTCCTAAAAGATTCTTAACATACACCCAATCACCGGGGTTAAACGGATGCAATTTGCAATCAGGTTGCTTAGGTTGGTGCTCTATCATCACAGCAGCATTCTTATCAAACTGTTTCCCCACCGCAATTACATAATCGTAAATGTATTGATTACCAATCTGGTCTATGACATCCCCATTTACAGCTTGCATAGCATAAGGTCTACCATATAGAATTTCAAAAGGACTTAACTTTTCCTTCGATCTTGGCTTGACTCTCAGTCTCAGCAGAGCAATAGGCAAAGCTTGATACCACTGCAAATTAGTCTCTTGGCATATTTTAGCAATTTGCTGTTTGATAAGATGATTCATCTTTTCCACTTGCCCACTGGCCTGTGGACGGTAGGGCGTGTGCAATTGCCAATTGATTTGTAATGCTTTGCTTATTGCTTTCACTACTTTTGCACAGAAATGTGTACCTCTATCTGAAGAAATGCTCTTCGGTACCCCAAACCGTGGAATAATTTCATTCAACAGTACTCTAGTTACCTCTCTTTCCTTATTTGTCCTACAGGGGAATGCTTCAGGCCACCCAGAAAATGTGTCAGTTAATACCAACAGGTACCGAAACCCCCCTTTTCTTGGGAGTTCAGAAAAATCAATTTGCCATATCTCACCTGGGAATTTACCTCGGTTTATAGCTCCTAGGTGTACTTTGGTTCCTGTGTTTGGGTTGTTCTTCAGACACCGTTCACACTGGGACGTAACGTGTTTTATAGTAGTAAATAATTTTGGTCCTGCTATTCTGGTCTGCAAATATTGGTAAAGCGAATCTAGGCCCCAATGGGCCTTCTCATGTTCTGCCTTCACAAACTGCCACATCACGTTTCCTGGTATCACTAACTGTCCTGTTTCTAATCGACCCCAACCATTTTCTAGTATTTTGCCCTTATTCCTTTGAATCCACCTATGATCTGATTCTTGGTAATCTGGCTGGATATTGATATCCAGCTCCCCTGGTATTAGGGCCGCTATTTCCGCTTCCCTATTTCTTGTGGCCGCCAATTTAGCTTCTGTATCTGCCTTCCTGTTCCCTATTTCTGGAATAGTATTGCCTTTCAAGTGCCCCTTGCAATGCATTATGGCCACCTGTGTTGGGAGTTGGACCGCCTCCAGCAGTCGCAGAACCTCTTCTGCATGTTTGACTGTTTTTCCTTGTGTAGTCAACAGTCCTCTTTCTTTCCAGATGGCTCCATGAGCATGTACGACAGAAAAGGCATATTTAGAGTCTGTCCATATATTAATTTGCATGTTCTCTGCTAATTCCAGGGCTCGGGTCAGGGCTATCAGCTCTGCTTTTTGAGATGAAGTCCCTGCAGGCAGGGGGTTTGACTCAATTACCCTCTCTGTAGTGGTGACTGCATAGCCAGCCATTCTTACTCCTTGCCTCACGAAGCTGCTGCCATCTGAAAACCAGTTGTCCGCGTCTTCGAACGGCTCTTCTTTGAGATCTGGGCGACTGGAGTAGACGGCTTCAATTGTTTCCAGGCAGTCATGTTCGATGGGTTCTGCTGGAGCTCTTCCTTCTAAGAATGAAGCTGGGTTCACAATATTAGTTACCTGAATGGTTACATCATCTGATTCAGCCAGGATGGCCTGGTACTTTAAAAATCTGGAAGGCGACAACCAATGGTTGCCTTTCTGTTCCAGCACAGCTGACACAGTGTGGGATACTAACACAGTCACCTTTTGGCCCAGCGTAAGCTTCCTGGCCTCTTCTATGTTAATTATCACTGCGGCCACTGCCCTCAGACAGCCTGGCCATCCTTTACTTTCTTCATCCAATCGCTTGGAGAAGTAGGCCACAGCTCTCTTGTGTGGTCCCAACTGCTGTGCTAGTACTCCTAGGGCCATCCCTTGCCGCTCATGGGAAAATAGCCAGAATGGTTTCGACACATCTGGGAGACCTAAGGCTGGTGCTCTCATCAGCTCCCGCTTCAGCCTCTTAAAGGCCCCTTCCGCCTCGGGAGTCCAAACTAGGACATTCTTGGTTTCTTTTAGCAAATCATACAATGGTTTAGCGAGTATCCCATACTGGTAGATCCATAGCCGACACCAACCTGTCATCCCCAGAAAGGCGCGCAGGTCTCTCACCGTCTCTGGTTTGGGCATCTGGCAGATGGCCTCTTTCCTGGCTGCTCCCAGGGATCGCTGTCCTCTGGAGATTTCGTATCCCAGGTACACCACTTCCTTTTGCACCAGTTGTGCTTTCTGTTGAGAGACTCGATATCCACTTAAACCCAGGAAATTCAACAAGGAAATAGTCCATTCAATGCATTCTTCCTCCGTCACTGTCGCTATTAGGAGGTCGTCTACGTACTGCAGGAGAGCGCCATCTCCCGGCGGCCCTTCCCATTGTTCTAATTCTTTGGCTAACTGATTCCCAAAGATCGTGGGCGAGTTAGACCAGCCTTGGGGCAACCGTGTCCAGGTAAGTTGGGTCTTTCTCCCCCTATCTACTGATTCCCACTCAAAGGCAAAAATCCTTTGACTCTCGGGGGCTAAGGGAAGGCAGAAGAATGCGTCTTTCAAATCTAATACGGTGAACCAGGCCAGGCTATCCTTTAGCCTAGTTAAAAGCGTATATGGATTAGCAACCACCGGGTGTAATGTCTTGGTTATTTCGTTTACTGCCCTCAGATCCTGAACGAGCCTATACGTTCCATTAGGTTTCTTTACTGGCAAGATCGGTGTATTAAAATCCGATTCACATTCTACCAATAACCCCAGTTCTAAAAACCTTTTGATTATGGGCTCAATTCCCTTTCTGTCTTCTATCCTCAGAGGGTATTGTTTTCTTACCACCGGTCTTGCCCCGACCTTAAGTTCGACAACAATCGGTGTCGCTCGTTTTGATTTTCCAGGTATATCCGTAGCCCATACCAATGGATAAGTCTTGCTCAGGATTCGCTCGAAATTGTGGTTCTCAGGTTTGGGTTCCACACAACTGATTGTTAGGCTTAGGGCTGTAATCAGTTGTTCATCGTTTACTTGAAATTCCAATTTGTCCTTGTTGAACTTTATTATGGCTCCCAGGTTTTCCAATAGGTCTCTTCCCAATAAGGGCTTTGGCGAATTTGGTAAATACAGGAACTGATGTATTCCCATTTGTTTCCCAATTTTTGTATTTAATGGGTTTCAAAAAGTAAGCTTTTTCTGGTTGGCCTGTTGCTCCCACAACTTGTACAAATTCATCACTTTTAGGTACCAATTCCTGATTTAAAACCGAAAAAGTTGCTCCCGTATCAATTAAAAAGCTCAATTCCTTTTTACCTTCCCCTAGCTCCATTTTAACCAGTGGGTCTGCTAGGGTACGGCCCACCGGTCCCCGTCATTCACTATTCTTTCCAAAGCCAATACTAGGGGGTCCTGAGGGGCTACATTAATTCCACATTCATTTTGCCACTCAGGTTTATTCCTTAGGGTGAAAAACATGTCTGCGTATATTACCTCATCCCATTTATTGAGCCGCCGGAGGAAGAGCATAAGTTGTAAAATGGTATTATAGTTAGTTGTCCCCTCTGGTGGCCATTTTTCTCCGTCATCAAGACGGTACAGGGGCCACCATTGTGTGCAATACTTAAGAAGTGTTTTTTTTTTTTACTTATGTTTCCCCCTGGAATCCCTCCCAGGTCCTTCCAGTGTTTTAGGATACATCCTAAAGGGGTTTTCATATTTATATCTTTACTCTGTTGGCTTCCCATGGCTATTCTCTGTATTCGTGCTCTTTTCCACAAGTACTATATGCCAATATACCTTAACACTTCATTCACACAATTTCCATTCGCTTCGTCCAGGAAATGTGGATCGGGACTCCGCTCTCGTTTCGCAGCGATGCTGCGTCTCACTTACTCCACACACACTCGTACAGTGAAAGGTTCCTACCTTATGGCCTTGGTCGCCGATAGACCGTGAAATACCGGGTTCCCAAGTTCATGCACATATATTTCTAATCTGTTTACATAGAAAGTAATAAAAGCGTCCCCTATAAGATTTTACAACGGACACATAAAACAAACACATAAAACCACCAATTAACACATCTTTCTCCCGTTCTCAAAGAACAGTAGGCAATCTCCCATACAGCAAAACAAACCAAAGATACCAAGTTCAACTCTTCTCTACCATAACCTAGTCGTTTCCTTTTGTACTCTTTTTACGGGACTTTAACCCGTATTTACGGGACTTTAACCCGTACCGTATTTACGGGACTTTAACCCGTATTTACGGGACTTTAACCCGTACCGTATTTACGGGACTTTAACCCGTACCGTATTTACGGGACTTTAACCCGTATTTACGGGACTTTAACCCGTATCGTATTTACGGGACTTTAACCCGTAAAATCAGGGATTTTTACCGAGGCGTCCCTCCGGCTTACCCTGCGAGCGGTCACGTCTGACCCTCGTTTTCCAAACAAAGCGCTTTATCCCAAAACCAACAAACAATTCAAATACCTCTTAAAGCCAATAGGCAATTAAAATACCTCTTAATTGAGCAGGAGATGCAGCCAGCGTCCATCCGAGAGCACCGGTCCAGGGAAGGAGCTTCTCCCGACGAAAAGCCGTCAGAGGCGCCCAGAAGACCCCGACCCCAGACCCGGCTCGGGAGAGGACCCTTAAGGCTTGGATCTCCTGTCTGGTGCCATATCTCCTGCCTGGCTCGCCAGAAAATGATGCCAAATTTTGGCCCAAACAGGCAGAGTGACTGCCTAATCAGACTCAGCTTAAGTCAATTAAGCAGGAGGTATTTTTATTAGCGACGCGTCGGAGAAATCACAAAATGGATTTCTGAGTTCACATAGCAAAAGCAAGCCTTATATACAATTTTGGGTATAGGATTACATCAGATCAGATACATAATCATGCATATTCATATGGGGCGTGGTGTAGGCGGAGCGTGGGCGGAGCGTAGGTGGAGACATCTCTTTTGGGGAATTTTCAGGTGGTCGTTCCTGTTGCCTTCATCATAGACGGGGTCTTTCCGATGAGTCTTCCTCTTTAAACTTTTGAACTCTTTTCCTAATTTGGTCAATTCCCGGTGTATTTGGCTTAGATCCCGTGGCTTGGCAAAACCCTTAGGGTCGTTTTGACATTGCTGGCTCTAAACCCGCTTAGCTTATTAGTTTCTCCTATACCTATCTCTTCCCCTGTCATGATGCTCTACCTTTTATCTAATTTATTGCTCTGTTTTCCTAGTGCTGTGCTTTCTCCGTGTGTTCTAGTGCTAGGCCCTTCTTTACATGCCTCTCATTCCATGTTTTAACCCATTACTTCTGGAAGGCTATCTGCTTTAGGGCTTCACCCTGGGAGTGTCCTTGTCCCTGTCACCCCAGGCCATTCCCCAGGGGGTCTCCATCATTCTCACCCCAGGAAATGCCTGGGGGGTCTCCCTCCCTCTCACCCCTGTGCCAGGGGGTGCTCGGGGCAGTCTCTGTCTCTCTCAGCCCAGGGGATGCTCAGGGGTCTCTGTCCCCTCACCCTGGGGGACGCTGGGGGGGTCTCTATCCCTCTGGCCTCAGGCAATGCCTGTGCAGGGCTGGGGACCAGGGGCTCTGTGTCCCTCTCACCGCTGAGGGTGCTCGGGGCTGGGGGGGCTCTCCGACCTTATCACACCTGGGAAGGCCGGGGGGGTCTCTGTCCCTCTCAGCCCTGCTGTGACCCCACCCAAACATCATCGGGGTCAGAGGGAGAGAGACACCCCCAAACCCCCAGAACGGCAGAACCTGGGATTTGGTTTGGGGCTGAGGATTTAGGAAGGGGCTGGAATTGGGGCTGGGCTTGGAGTTGGGGCTGAGATTTGGATTAGAGCTGGGATTGGGGTTAAGGGTAGACATGGGATGAGCTTTAGGGCTGGGGTTGTGATTGGGTCTGGGGCTAAACAAGTTTGGCACTGGGATGAGAATAAATACAGAACTGTGAGTGTGTCTAAACATGGAGTGAGATTGAGACCAGGATCAGGGTCAGGTTTGAGACTGAGCTCACCCAGAGTGGGACAGAGGGGATATCACTGCGGGATGTCCCTGGCATTGTCCCAGCCCTCCTCAGGCACCTCCACACATGGGGGGCAACTGGGTGCTCCAAGATATGAGGTGAGCATTCCCTGAGGGCAGCCCTGACTTTGACCCTTGGGGCTCTGATATCAGCTGTCACATCCCTGTGGGAGCAGCTACAGACAGGAGGAGAGATTTCCCCCCCACCTAATTCAAGTGGAAAGATGAAGCCCAGCTGCCCTTTTCTTCTGGTGCCTCCTCCTCTCCTTTGGCAAGGATGTCAAACTCACCAGAAGCAGGAAAATCCCCATTCCCTCTGTCCTGGAAGGCTCAGGAATGCCCCTCTGCGATCCATGGCACACACTCCCAGGGGCTGGAATTCCAGTTCCCTGCCAGCAAAAGGTGTTCCTGCCCTGGAAGGAAAAGCTCTCAAGAAGGAGCCAAAAGCAAAGTAGAGCAAGATCCTACAGTGACATTTCACTGCCAGCCTTCATATCTTCACCCATGGTTGTTGTAGGTCTGGGATTGGGAATTAAATCATGGCAGGGTCTTTGGTGGGAGCTGCCCTGGGTCAAGGGAGATGCTGAGAGAGAAACTGAGCAGGCAAAGAAAGGTAGGAGAGAAAGGAAGGCACAAACACAATCAGCTGAGAAGGTGGCACTCTGAAAATAAACCAGAACTGACTGAAAAGGAATATGTCAGAACGAAATAATTTTACACATTTTATTTACTATCAAAACACAATTTCTTCCCATTCTCACAAACCTCTTGCCATTGTCATTCAGCAGAGCTATCAGAAAATTCTTCACTCTGAGTGGATGTTCCAGGCTGCAGCTACAAGGAAACAGGGAATGGGGATTTTCCTGCTCCTGGGGAGTTTGACATCCTCAGCTGAGGAGAGGAGGAGGCACCAGAAGAAAAGGGCAGCTGAGCTTTTTCCCGCCACAAGTTCAGCCCTTCTGGGGCTTTGGGGGTGTCTCTGTCCCTCTGACCCCGATGATGTTTGGGTGGGGTCACAGCAGGGCTGAGAGGGACAGAGACCCCCCCGGCCTCCCCAGGTGTGAGAAGGTCAGAGAGCCCCCCCAGCCCCGAGCACCCTCAGCGGTGAGAGGGACACAGAGCCCCTGGTCCCCAGCCCTGCACAGGCATTGCCTGAGGCCAGAGGGATAGAGACCCCCCGAGCGTCCCCCAGGGTGAGGGGACAGAGACCCCTGAGCATCCCCTGGCACAGGGGTGAGAGGGAGGGAGACCCCCCTGGGGTGAGAATGATGGAGACCCCTGGGGTATGGCCTGGGGTGACAGGGACTGGGACAAACCCCCTAGGGAATGGTCTGGGACAGGGTAAAACCTCCCGAAGCACACCCCAGAGGGAGAGGCACAGAGGCTCCTCGATCAACCCTGGGCACAGGACAAAGTAATGTTGTTTCTTGTCAGAAATCAAAATTAATCCTAGATAAAATGCCTTGAATTTGCTTTTCCCACAAGTCACTTGTGATGGAAATGCAAACAAATCCCAAAATTTTATAAACTTACAATAGAAGCTATTTTGTGGCAAATCCAAATTCCATTGGTCCTGCACAGCTCCAGCTCAGCTGCTGGCACATTCTGATGAAAGAAATGTTGAAATTAGGCCCAATACGGATTATGAAAAGGAAGGGGAAGCTCTGTGTAGCTGTCACAAAGGTGACAGGGACAAAGAGAAAAATTACTCTAACATTTGGCAAAGCCTCCAGCCTTTGAAAGAGAGTGACAGGGACAGAGACGTCACCTGGGGCAGGGCAAGTGTGACATTGTCCCCTGTGTGTGTGGCCTTCCCAGGGTGGGGGTTTTACACCTGAGCCAGTTTGGGTAAGGGGGGTGGTGTTCACCCCCTGAGCAGGGATTACCCCACTGTTTCAGGTTGCAATGCAAGATGTAACCAAATGCATGTTTTCAATCCCCATCTTCATCAACTGCTATAAGCAGGTGGGGCAGAGTTCTTTATCTCTTCCATGAATCACCTCTGATAACGCCCTCCAGGGGAGATATCTTCTGTGAATGGGCCATTGAGTGTCACTGCAGGACTAATAAAATTCCATCATCCCATTGTGGGATGCTCCGCCCAGAGGGAGGATCCAAGAATTCCTACCTGGATATAAGCTGAGGCTGGCAACACCAGCAGCACCTTGCCTACTGGATTCCCAGAGGACAAGAGCTCCATAACCACCAGTGGACCTTCAGAGGAAGACCAGACTCTTCTACAGCATCACTTCTTGGACAGAATCATGTTCATCACTCCAACAGGACTGCAGCCACCATTTAATGGGACTGCAGCCACCACCCTGACCAACATGGTGTCAGGTTATATTCTGACTCTGTCAGTTTAAGGCAGTGTTTCTGTATCATTGCCTTGATCCTAATTTTGTTTTTTGAATTGGAATTCTGACTTAGACTCTCCCCCTGGTTCACCTTCAATCTGGTACAAAATTTAGTGTGCTCATTTCTTGTTTTCCTCCCAAAACAGAATTTCCCATTCCTAAAACTTAGCCAGATGGAGGGAGAGACTGCAAGGAAGAGGAAGATGCCCCAGGACACCCAGGCAGGTGAGGAGGAAGTCAGTGCCCCTTTCCCCCTCTCTCCTGCTCCATCTCCCAGCCCAGCACGGCCCCTGGCTGCAGGACAACCCTGCTGCCAACGCCGTCCTTCCAGGGATGCACTGAGGGGATCTCCTTCCCTTTCCCTCTGGCATGGAGGCAAATCCCATCCTCTCCTTGTCCTTCCTCCCCCAGAGAAGGAGCTGAGGATGGAGACCAGGGAGGACAAATCTCCCGAGCAGAACCTTGTGGAAGAGGCCATTTTGAGCAGTGCCATGGTGCAGAATTACAGCTGGGAGGAAATGCCTCAGAGATCCCACAGGAGTAGGGGCTGCAAACCCAGCCCAGGGTGCTCTGAGGAGAGAAGACCCACCCTGAGCCAGGAAGGTGGACAGAGCTTCAGCCAGAGCACAGAGCTGGTGGTTCGTGAGCAGCTTCATGATCGGGAGAATGCCCACAAGTGCTCAGAGTGTGAGAAGAGCTTCAGGCACAGCAGCACCCTGATCAGCCACCAGATGATCGACACAAGGGAATGGCCCTACAAGTGTGGGGAGTGTGGGAAGGGCTTCAGTTACAGGTCTACCCTTGTGACCCACCAACGCATCCACACCGGGGAGAGGCCCTACGAGTGTCCCGAGTGCCAGAAGAGCTTTCGGACCAGCTCCGATCTCCTCAGACACCAGCTCATTCACACTGGGGAGAGGCCTTTCTGCTGCCCTGAGTGTGGGAAGGGCTTCAAGCGCCAGTCCCACCTCATCATCCACCAGCGCATCCACACTGGGGAGAGGCCCTATGAGTGCCCCACGTGTGGGAAGAGGTTTCAGACCAGCTCAAATCTCCGTCTGCATGAGCGGATTCACACAGAGGGGAGGCCCTTCCGCTGCCCTGACTGTGGGAAGGGATTCAAGCATAAGTTCACCCTCATCAGGCACCAGCGCATCCACACAGGGAAGAGGTCCTTCGAGTGTCCCTAGTGTGGGATGAGTTTCACCCAGAGCTCTGCCTTGACCAGCCACCAATGGAAGCACCGGTAAGGGACGTTCTGTCAGTGGCCCAACAGCAGAAGAGCTTCATGCCCAGCTCCAGCTTCATCCCTCATTGGAGGACCCATATTGGAAAGAGCCCTGGTGATCCATGTTCCCTGTGATCCATGCCAGGAAGACACCTGTCCCTTTTCCTGCCCCTGCCAATGACATGATGTGGGATGGAAGAACATGAGGGTCTGGCCATGGCCCTGTCATTACATTTACTCCCACCTCAGGTCATTGCCAGGGGCAGGAAAGGCACTCTCTCTCTCCCTGAGGAGAAGGGTGAAATTTCCAGGCATGGGAAATTGTGGCCAGGAAGACCCAGTGAGTTGTGTTTAATTTTCCCTGTAAACAGTTTTATTTATCCCTTCTGTTATCAATATTGTTTTTGTTCCTGTTTGTTCCTTATCTCATTGCTGTTCCCAATAAATGGTTTTTATCCCAGCCTGGAATCTTTGCCTTTTGTGCTTTCCATGGAAGGCGGGAGGGCAGCGAGGGCAGCACGGTTTTAGCAGGAGCAGGAAATTGGGGAATCCCATTCCTGAACCCTGGCCCATGGAAACCAAGCATCCCAGCTGGTCCCAGCCATGGTGGCCATGGCAACAGCCTTGGGAGCGGGTCCCTGGCTGGGGCTGTGGGAACCTCTTCCCTCTGGTGCTCAGGGACAGGAGTGGAGGGAACGGCTGCAGCTGAGTCAGGGCAGGCTCAGGTTGGATGTCAGGAAAAGGTTTTTGCCCAGAGGCTGCTGGGGCCCTGCCCAGGCTCCCCAGGGAAGGGTCCCAGCTCCAGGGCTCTCTGAGCTGCAGCAGCGTTTGTACAGCACTGCCAGGCCCAGGCTGGCATTGTTGGGGTGTCCTGGGCAGGGCCAGCAGTTGGACTGGAGGATCCTGATGGGTTTCTCCCAGCTCAGCCAATTCTGTGGTTCTGGGATCCCATGAGCCTGGGGATGGGGCTGCCAATGGTTGCCATGGCAACGGGCTGTGGCTGCAGGCCTGAGCTGGTGTCCATGGCAACCACCCCTGGCATGGGGTCTCCATGGAGCTGCCGAGGGACTGACCATAGCAACAGGGGGCTGGTGATGGTTACCATGGAAACTGACCATAGGAACAGGGGGCTGGTGATCATTGCCTGCTAAGGATCAGTTTTGTCACAGGCCTTCCGAGGTGTTCCATGGGGACTTTCCAAGAGTCTCCAGGCTGTTCCAGAGCTTGAATGTCACAGGCACAGACAGGGGCTCCATGGAGACCTCCCAGGGGATTACTGGGATGGTAAAGAGCCGTGTGGTCAGAGGTAGTCACAGCCATTCCGTGGTGACATCCCAGGGCACCTTGTGCTGCAAAGGCACCAATCTGTCACAAGCACTCACAGGGGCTCCACAGTGACATCCCAGGAGTCCCCAGGTAGCCAAAGAGCTGGGATGTCCCAGACACTCACAGGGGTTCCTGTCATGGGCACAAAGGGAGCTTCAGGCAAAACCTTTATTCCTTTATTGGAGAAACTTCTGCTGAGACATGAGGTTGAGAAATGACACCTAACAGCCACCATGGATCCTCAAACCCCTGCAGGGCCTCGAGACTTCTAAAATTCCTTCAAAGAGAGGTGACTGGAAGCGGTTGGATCCAATCCCAGCCCCAGACTTTGTCAAAGGTGTTAAAGATTAGACAGGTGGAATTGAACTTTAATGCAATTTTCCCCCCAGCATTAAAGATTGAATACCAGATAAATTTATATAAATACAGCTCTGATTTATTCTGATCGTGATTAGACAGAATGGTTCATTCCCACCACAAAGTAAATGAAAAAAGGAGTTATTGTTGCAGTCTGAGGTGGTCTGCACACAACCGTCCCCAAGTTTCTTGTGCCAATGGGTAGGAACCACGAGAGCACCAGCACATAGACACACAGACAAACACACAGACACACAGACACACAGACACACAGACACACACACACAGACACACTCACAGACACACACACACACAGAGAAATGCTGAAAGTGTCCAGGGGCCAAAAACAAAGACAAAGGAGAGTCCAGGGTACAAATGCAGGAAAAGAGGGTTCAGAGTAGAGCACCGGGGATCCAATGCTCTGAGGGTTCAGGGGCTGTACACATAGAAGGGACCAATAGTAAATGCCAGGGTGGATGGGCAGGGTTACACACCAGTGGGAAAACAGAGAAGGGAGAACTCACCAGAACATGAACTTATAGGAGTTAAACGGGTAGAGAAGGCCAAGGGACAGTACAGAACTGGGAAAAATTAACATAGTGCTGCAGAGCACCATGGGGAAGCCTCTTTCCTCACCCTGAGCTGTGAGGAATGCCCAGAGCCTACAGTGTGTCTCTCCAGGCCATTTCTGCTGGCTTTTCCCTGGTAGGCTCACAGGTTTGCACAGTTGTGCAGTATCACAATGATCTCCTTGGTTCTGCAGCCAGGCTGTGGCTGCTGTGTAACAATGGACCTGTGATACCATGAGGCTCCATAGTGGCACCATGGTCCCTTTGGTTCCACAAGGCCGTGCTAGGACATGATGGACCCTTGGTTCCATGAAGGGCCTGGCTCCCACAGCCCCTCACAGGGCCTTAAGGCCTCTCTGAGTTCCCCATGGCCCCTCATGGCCTCTCAAGGCCCTTCATGGCCCCTCATTGTTATGAACAAAAATTCGGTTAATATTTTTTTGTGAGAAAAAGTTACAAAAAGGCAGCCAGAGCACTGTAGCTGCCGAAGTTCTGCGTGTTTTGTTATTGTAATCATGGGTCGTTGTGGCTAATCGCTCCTTTTGTATTAGCAGAGCCTTGCCCGAGGCTAAGTTTTACCTTTCCCAGAATAGTGAAGACACCTGAGAAGGTGGGGGGGTTATGTAAAGTGACTCCAAGACCAGCATTCTGTGTGGGTCCCCCACTCCGAATGTACTGAGAAAACCCCAAAACCAACGAGCCATATAAGAGTTGAGAGACTGAAGTGATGTCTGGATGCGAGGAGCGGAGTGCTGGGCCTGCAGAGATGCTGGAAGCCTTCATTGTTCCTCACCCTGTCTTCGAGAGCCCCCAGGGCCAGGTCTGGGAGGAAGCGAGACCCAGACCAAACCAACATCTGATGGGGACACCACGCCCTAAAGGCTCCCACGAGGACCGGATCCCCCAGCTCTGCCCCTTGTGGACAAAGCTGTGCATATCCTCCTCCTCTGAGTCGCCCTGGGCGCCACGACAGGGACTGCAGCCCTGCCGACCTGCCCACTCCTGAGCTGATCACTTTTAATAAAGGCATTAAAAAGGAGAAGAAGTCTCCTGGCCCTGTTTATTTCACTCATGACAGATGGCCCCTCACAGCCCCTCACAGCCCCTCTCAGCCTCAGGCCTGGGGCTCCACCCAAGGCAGGAGAACAGGTTGGGCCCTACTTGTTCTGCTTTCATTTCAGTCCCTTCACAGCCATGAGTACAGAAAGGCTGAAATGGAGCCTTTCCCCAGCATTTCCCTCGGGGTTAATTGTGGGCTGAAGCTCTGTGCTGGCCCCGGCCCCAGCGCCACCATCCCTGCAGCCACCCGGCCTTTGCTGTCCCCCCCCGTGTCCGTTCCCTGTCCCCGAGTCCCGCCCGGCTCTGGCAGCAGCAGCAGCCGCAGCGCAGGGGGCGCCGGCCCGGCCCAGCCGGGGCTCCCGGCCAGGAGCAGCAGCAGCGCCGGCCCCTTCCCGCCTGCTCCTGCCTCTGCTCCCAAGGGCTTTTTCCAGCTCAGTTCTGGAGCAGAGCAACCAGCACCCACACACAGCCCTGACTGCTCAGGGCCCGCCTGTGCTGCCCCGAGCCAGCCCTCAGAGGAAGAAAGGATTGGGTTCCAGCACTGTTTCCAGCTCTGTTTTACTCACCCTGAGGTGAAAGGAAGAGGCTGCTGGTGTATTACAGCAACCTGAGTGGGTCGCTGGGGTGGTGAGAGAAAGACGAGAATCTTGTTTCTTGATCAGAAGGCTGAATTTATTGATATATGATATATAATACATTATGACTATACTAATAGGAATAAAGAGAGAAGTTGCAGAGCTGCTAAGCTAAGCTAAGAATAGAAAGAAAGAATCTATAACAAAGTTGAGTCCAGGGACTCTGTCCCCAGCTTGCTCCTGTGATTGGCTCTTAATTATAAACATCAGAACATGAACCAATCACAGGTGCATCTTATTGCATTCCACAGCAGCTGATAACAATTGTTTACATTCTCTTCCTCTGGGGCCCTCAGCTTCCCAGAAAATGCAGAAATCTGAAAGAAAGTATTTCTGTGAAAAAATGTCTGCGACACTGGTGCCTTTGCCTTGGGAACTGCAGATCATGGCTGCTCTTGGCCCTCTTCTGCTTGCCACCTGAATTTTATCCATAAAAATGCAAGTGCCTCTTTCAGTTGGTGCTACCCATGGTGCTTTCATGACAGTGAAGTCAGTATTTTTGTCACAGGCATAAAGATCAGCAGATACTGAAAAGCTCACCAGCCCCTGAACACTAAGATGAGGGGAATTAAAGCCACACAGGCCACATTTGCAGCGCTCAAATACAGCCCTGTTGCTGACGTTGTTGAAATAGAATAAGCTGACAGAGGCTGTCACAGAATTTGCCTCCGCAATGTGGAATTAAATAAAAAAATCCACCAGGAGAAACAGAAACCAGAACTTCTTGACTCACTTCATTGCTCCTTCCTAGCAGCAGGAAACACAGATGCCCAGAGGTGTTTTGCACTGCTGCTGCCCCCAGTTTGAGCCCAGGCTCTGCCCAGTCCCAGCGGGAACCTGAGCCCAGCCCAGGGAGCTCAGTGCACACGGGGCCAGGCCCAGAGCCCCGGGCACGGCCGCCCATTGCGGGGCAGCGGCACAGACGGAATGTCCTGCGGCCCAAACCTGCTGCTCCTGCCACACAGCGCCAGCCTTCTCCCCCTCCTCCTCCTCTCACAGCACGGCACAAATTCCAGCTTGGAGGAGGCTGCCCCAGAGAGGGCTCCAGCTCCTGTTCCAGCCTGAGTGTCCCTGCAGAGGAACAGGGCATCTTTCAGCCACTTCCACAAGCTCAGGCTTCACACTTCATAGGGAATCTGGGATGCAAATGGCCTTGCTAAGAAAGCCAAAAGATGAGGGAATGGATTAGTAATTAGTAGAAAAATTTACCCTTCTTCCAGGCAAGGTTCACCCGGTCATTCCCTGCATTTCTCCTTTTCAGATTGTTTCAGTCAGCTACTCTGAGAGGTCCATCTTGTTCTGGTACTTATCATGAACTGATTGTGCTCTTGATTTATGCACCAAGGCACCAGATGTGGAATTCAGAAACAAACTCCCTCTGTCAGAGCATTTTCACATTCCAGATAATTTTCAAGATGTCCAGTGACGGGTTGGAATGATCGTCACACAACTCTCCACTTGAGGCTGCAGGCTCTGGAGATTCTTTCTCTGCATTCAGCCAGGCTTGTATTCCCTAACAATTCTTTGTACCACCCCCTATTTTCTTAGCCTAGAAAAGCAACAATGAAAACCTTACCCATAGCACAACTCCCCAGTCCACCAGGAAAAGAAAGGACAAGTTGTCAAGTCCTCAAAACTTTTGTCCTGTTTTGCTGCAAGAGTCCTGCTGCACACAGTGTGGAAAGCCAAGAGAAGCCGCAGTTGGTGGCACGTCTTGTGACAAGAGCTCAACCTCATTCTCCAGGAAAGGTCTCTGAGAAGAGCAGACAGGATCACAGAGAAGATTCCTGGAAAACTGAACCAGCATTCCAGAAGTGAAATGAAAATGGAAAGAAATCATCTGAAATGTTTTCCTCAGTTTATTTCTATGCTCCTCTTTTCCATCTTGCAATACTTCTCCATGCCATAAGTTCTAAATGCATCTCACCTCTAAGATCAACGACTTAGTGAGTTTTAGACACACTAAAATACCATGACCTGCACAGTTTGCCTTCCCCTGTTTTTGTTGGAAAGCAAAGCTGGAGACACAAGTGCAGCGCTTGGGTCAGGCACAAATCCTGCAGTCAGGGAATGTGCTCTGGCAGTGTGTGACCCTCAGCAGGGACAATGCTCAGCAATGCTGCAGGCAGGGAATGTGCCCCGGCAGTGTGTGACCCTCAGCAGGGACAATGCTCAGCAGCGTTGCTGTGCTCGGTCTCCATGGAACCATGCCAGGAGCAGCTGCTGAGCACAGAAGCCATCGCAGCCCCCGCCCTGCTCCAGAGCCCCTTGGCAGGGTGGGCTCCTGCCCTGGCTCTTTGTGCCAGGAGCTGGCAGCGCTGGGTGCAAGGAGTCCAGGGAGGGCACAGAAACGCTGGGTGAGAAATGCTGGGGCACAGCGAGATGGGCGAGTGCAGCTGGCCAGGGCAGAGGAGCAGCACGCACAGGGGGCACAGCCTGCAGGACAGATGGCCAAGGAGAGAAAACATCTTCTCAGGAGGGTGGAGAACAAACTTTTAGTTGCAAACTTCAGAGAATGAGGTATTTGGGAAATCTTAAATAGCATTGAATTACAGTAAATCACTTCATAAAGCACTGACTTAGCAAACTCTAACCTGTCCAACTTCAAGTTATCCAGATTTCGAGAAGATGAAGTCAGGAGAAGAGAGAGAGGGAGACAGAGATCCACAGTCAGTCATGGATCTCAGCTGCTGTGAGCTCCAGGGCCGTGGGATGTGTCAGTGTCACACCCGTGTCACAGCCTGACCTGCTCTGGTCCCTCTCTCAGGTGGGGTTTTTGGGGTACCAGGGGCTTGGCAATCACTTTGGGGCTGGGCCAGAGGCTGCAGTGGCTGGGTTGGGGCAGTGACCACCCCACCTATGCAGAACTCTCCCTGCCCCCAAACACGCACTGGAGATGTCTGGGGCTGTTCATCATTTCTCTGCTCTCCAGCACCAAGGCAACGGACTCTGGCTACAGCTCTGAGCTCGTGCCCAAGGCAACCACCCCTGGCAATGGGGGTCCATGGAGCTGCTCTCAGGAAAGACCCCCAAGAGCTGGGGAGTGCCCAAAAACTGCCTCAGAAACATGAGATACTCCAAAATCTCTTCAGGAATGTGGATTATTCAAGAACTCATTCAGTAATGGGCTCCCCCTCCCTTCATCATCCCCAAACTTTGGCTGTCTCATTCCAGACCCCAGCCCACCTCCCCAGTCAATCCCCAACCCATCCCACCCCTCCTGGACATCAACGCCCCCTTTCCAAGCCATATTTCCCCCATTTCCCACCTCCCAAACCCCATCCCACCCATCCTGCCCCACCTAATGCCCATGTCAAGCCTCCTGATTTGAAGGCCACTTTGCTCAATCCCCTTCCAACCCCATTCCACACCAAAGAGCTGTGGAATCCAGGAGTTTTGGGGTGGGATTGAGTAGTTTTCAGTGGCATTGAGTTGACAGATTGAACCCTCTTGTCTCTTTTAGTGCCAAGAAAGGGAAACAAGTACATCAAATACCCCCAAATTCTCCCAATTATCTCCCTGAATCCCAGATTGCCCTGAAACACAAGTAAAAAGTGAGGCTTTAGATGCCCTTGATGAATTTATTGAGTTTTACCCCAATTTTCTCTTTTTTAAAGAGATGAAGATGAATCCAAAGAAAATTAGGGTCAAAACAAAAGAAAGTCCAACCGCCTTCCCAATGCAGATCACCAGGAATGTGGATGGCCAGGGCTCTGACCAACGTGGGTCCTCCCATGGGGGATGAAGCTGGAGCAGAGCATGAAGCTCCCCCTGCAGCTGGGGCACTCACAGGGCTGCCCTTACCGGTGTCTCCGTTAGTGTTGGGTAAAGAACGAGCGGTCTGAGAAGCTCTTTCCACACTGGGGACACTCTTAGGGCCTCTCCCCGGTGTGGATGCGCCGGTGGGTGATGAGGGTGGAGTTGTGCCTGAAGCCCTTCCTGCAGTCAGGGCAGCAGAAGGGCCTCTCCTCGGTGTGAATGCGCTCATGTACAAGGAGGTGGGTGCTGGTGTGAAACCTCTTCTGACACTGGGGACACTCGTAGGGCCTCTCCCCAGTGTGGAACCTCTGGTGGACAACCAGGTCAGACCTGTGGCTGAAGTTCATCCCACATTCCAAGCACTCGTAGGGCCGTTCCCCAGTGTGGATCCTCTGGTGGCAGATCAGGTTGAATCTCTTCCTGAAGCTCTTCCCACACTCCAAGCACTCATAGGGCCTCTCGCTGGCATGAAGCTGCTCATGGGCCACCAGCTCTGTGCTCTGGCTGAAGCTCTGTCCACCTTCCTGGCCCAGGGTGGGTCTTCTCTCCTCAGAGCACCCTGGGCTGGGTTTGCAGCCCCTCCTTGTGTGGAATTGCTGGGGCTTTTCCTCCCCATTGGGTTCCTGCACTGTGGAGTCACTCAAAACAGCCTCTTCCATGAGGTTCTGCTGTGGGGATTTGTCCTCCCTGGTCTCCATCCTCAGCTCCTTCCCTGGGGAAGGAAGGACAAGGAGAGGATGGGATTTGCCTCCTTGCCACCCGAAAGGGGAAGGAAATCCCCCCAGTGCATCCCCATCAGGACGGGGTTTGCAGCAGGGTTGTCCTGCAGCCGGGGCCCGTGCTGGGCTGGGAGATGGAGCAGGAGAGAGGGGGAAAGGGGCACTGACTTCCTCCTCACCTGCCTGGTTGTCCTGGGGCATCTTCCTCTTCCTCCAAGCCTTCTCCTCCTCCATATTGCCAAGATTTGGGAATGGGAAATCCTGGTTTGGGGAAAAACAAGGTGTGAATGCCTTGGGCTGGGGATTCCTCCCACCCAAGTCCATCACCAGAAGTCATCTGGTGTCCATAAAATCCTTCAAAAATCAAGAGTGAATCAAAAAAAGCCACCAGGATTTTCCCGTTTCCCGTCTCTTGGGTTCTGGTGGTCCCCTGTCTCAGGGCTGTTGGAGATCCCATGGGCACTGGGGATCTCCCCTCTCCAGGGTCCTGCTTGGGGATGTTGGGGGGTTTTGGGGTCCCCTTCTCCAGCTTCACCCCAGTCCTGTCACTAGGGGCTGTCCCCTCTTCCCACCACCCTGTCCTGGTTTAGGGCAAATTTGGGAGAAAATCTCCAAAAGAGTTTCCTCTAGAAAGAAGATTCAAGTGGCCCCTCCTCCAACCAGATCAAGAAAATATTTCCATGGAGAAAAGGGGAAAAAACCTGTTTATTTAACAGGCAAAGCATTCACCAGTGAAGCCATTTATTATAATGGTTAATAGCTTCTGAAAAATAAAAGAATTAAAGACACTCAAAATATATTAAGGGAATTGCAGCAGTTAATAAATAACCTAAAATACACTTTCAGGAAGATCTTTGATCAGATACTTAGGTAAGGCAATGTAAAAATACACTCACAATATTTGGATAGGTAATCTAAAATACACTCACAGAAGAAACTTTGGAATTAGAATATTTGAAGAAGAAGAAGTGGAAGCCAATAAGTTAAAGTGACCTGCCAAGCCGTTAGGATCAAGCCAAGTACAACAGTTACTTCAGCTAAGTCATGGAAAAACATGCCAAGGATAACAGGAAGAAGACCAAATTAGGAAAAGCTTAAAATTTAACTGAGGAAGATCAAGAATTCCCAGAAGACTCCGCCTGCCTATGAATATGCATGTAATAAATGATGTAATCCTTGTTTAAAATTGTATAAAAACCCGCTTTTGCGGTGCATAATCCAGAAATCCATTTCGTGATTTCTCCGACGCGTCGTAATAAAATACCTCCTGCTTATCTGACTTAGGCTGAGTCTCTTAAGCAGTTATTCTCGCCTTTTGGGGCAAATTCGGCATCATTTTCTGGCGACCCAGATGGGACGAGACAGGAGATCCGGGCCCTGAGGTCCTCCCGGGCCGGGTCCGGGGTCGGGATTCTCTGGGCGCCCCTGACGAATTTTTGTCAAGAAGAGACCCCCCCTGGACTGGCGCCTTGGTGGACGGAGGGTTCCCTGCATCTCCTGCTTCAATTAAGAGGTATTTTAATTGTTTATTGGTTTTATTGGTAAGGAAACGGGGGTCAGACGTGACCGCCCGAAGGGAAAGCTGGGGGACGCCCCGGTAACGAATCCCATTGGGTTGCTAGCATTGGTTTGCCAGGGTTGTTGCTAGCATTGGTTTGCCAGGAGATTCCCGGCATTGTTTTTGTAAAGAAAAGGACAAAAGTCCTGCTGAAAGAAGTGTTTGTTTATCTTGGTATTTTTTGGTCTGTATGGGAAACTGTTTTAACATTGTGCTTGATGTTGTAATACTGTGAATTAAGGGTTAAGAACTGAAACTGCTATCTGAAGAGGTCTGTCAGCCGGTGATCTTTTGTGTCTGTTCTATGTGTTTGTTGCAAAATCTTACAAAAAAAATATTTTGCTGCTCTCTCTATAATTTTTAGAAGAGAATAAGTTGATAGATATCCGGAAGAAAATTGTGACCTCCTGCAATTGTTACACTGTCTACGGTTGCGATTGCACGAATCTGGCAAACCGGTGTCTCACGGTCTGTAGGTGACCTCGCGTGACCAAACCCGGTAACAGTCTGTTCTGATATAGACCATAAGGTAGGAATTCCTTTATAAAGGTGCGCGTGTATGGTTGAGAGTGAATAAGATGCAGCATCGCTGCGACGCGAGAAGCCAGGACAAAAGCGACTGAAAATTGTGTGTGAAGTGTTAAACCAACACAGGGAATAACTATGGGAAGTCAACAGAGTAAGGACGTAAATATGAAAACCCCCTTAGGATGTATCCTAAAACACTGGAAGGACTTGGGAGGGATCCCGGGGGGAAACATAAGTAAAAAGACACTCCTTAAATATTGTACGCAGTGGTGGCCATTGTACAAGTTAGATGACAATGAGAAATGGCCGCCGGAGGGAACAACTAATTATAATACTATTTTGCAATTGATGCTTTTCCTTCGCCGACTTAACAAATGGGACGAAGTGATGTATGCTGATATGTTCTTTACCCTAAGAAATAAACCGGAGTGGCAAAAAGAGTGCGGGGTAAATGTAGCACCTCAGGACCCCCTAGTGCTAGCCCTGGAAAAAGATAAGAAAGGTTCAAAGCCTAAAGAACGGTGCTGTGATGCATGTAGCATTGGGCAACAATGTCTTAAATTGACAAGAAGGGATAGTGGAAAGGAGAGCGAAATAAGCCTGTGGGAATACCATCCATTCGCCCCAGGACGGGAAGGGCCTCTTCCCAGGCCAAAGGAGGAACAAGGGGATCCTAGCCCCTTAAAGGAGCTGGAACGATGGTGGAAATCTAAGTTTGGGCACAGTCCTCAGAAACTAGATAACACTTGGGAGGAGGATAGTCTATTAAAATCGGGGATGGACAAGAAGGAAAGCAGCCCGCAGGGACCAGATAGTCCACAGGGGTCGGGAAGCTACAAGGATGCTGACAGCCCACCCAGATTAGAAGTTGAGAGGGAAGAAGGCAGCCCACATGGAACAGAGAGTCGAGGGGAGACACGCAGCCTCCCCGAACTAAGTCCATATGGGGATGGTAGTACACCCAGAAGTGGAGGTTTTGGGAAATCAGGTACCTGTAGAATAGAAACTAGCACACCGAGGACTGGGGATAACTCACTGGGAGGCAACGTCTCTAAGCTAAGGTATAGTGAGAAGAATGACACTGAGACATGCGAAAGGGAGGCAGAGAACAACTCACAGAAGCTGAATATAATAATTCAGATAGAGGATAAGAGAGATGGAAGGGGAACAGAAGATGAGGACAGTAGCCCGGAACAGGATAGGCGCCGGCAGATGCGGGAAGAAAGGCGACAGATGCAGAGCGAGGCGCGGCTGGACTGTGTAAACCATGCCAGGGGGGTAGTAGGAAAAGAGTTAACAGAAATAGAAGGTGAAGATGAAGAACAGGGAAAGGGAAAGAGAAAAGAGAAGAGAAAGAATAGGGAAGACATTGAGGCACAGGAAGATCCTGGGGAAGGGACTAGTCATTCGTATTATACCAGATCTGTGGCACGGAGGGAAGCAAAGCAAGAAGAGGAACGGAACCATACAATAGCTCCTCTCCGACAACTTATGCCAATGGTAGGAGAAAGGACCAGGGTAAAGGTACCGTTCTCCACAAGTGATCTGAACAATTGGAGGGATGAGGCAAGGAACTTCAGGAGGAATCCAGAGGGAGTAGCGAAGAGGTTTGAATTAATGGCAAAGAATTTAGATATTGATTGGGAAGATATAGAGGTGATGTTGTCAGAATTGACAGATACAGAAAGGGAACTCGTATTGGAAACAGGAAAACGACATGCTCAAGTATTATCAGGGAGACTAGAAGATAATTTCCCCAGCAGTAAACCAGAATGGGATCCGGGCAACGAAGAGCACTATCGACGATTGGTACAGTACAGAAAGCTGATAGCGATGGGCTTGCGTAATGCGATCCCTAAGGCTATCAATTGGTCGATGTTATATGACATTAGGCAGGGAAAGGATGAGACCCCGTCAGAGTTTTTGGATAGACTTAGGGCAGCCATGAGACAATACACACCCCTGGACCCAGCAACGGAAGAAGGGAAACAACACCTGTTAGGATTAATGATGGGACAGAGTAACCCAGACATCAGAAAGAAATTGCAAAAGCTTGAACATCCAGAAAATAAAAACCTGGAGGCCTTGTTGAATGAGGCATGGAAGGTATATAATAATAGAGAAGTTGAGGAGAAGAAAAGGGAGGACAGGAGGATAGCTCGAGTAGTGGCTGTGGCAGTGGCAGCTCAGAAGACAGGTCACTCGGAACCTGGAACCAGGGGTAGGGGTAGAGGCTACCCGGTGAGAGGGGGAGGAAGGTTCCAACCCCACCCAGCTAGAGTAGGGCCAGATCAATGTGCATACTGCCTACAGACGGGACACTGGAAACAGGAATGCCCCCAGTTAAAGAGAAGGTTAATGGTCACCACTACCACCACACAGCAAGAAAGTGAATGAGGGGGACCGGTGGGCCATACCCTAGCAGACCCACTGGTTAAAATGGAGCTAGGGGAAGGTAAAAAGGAATTGGACTTTTTGATTGATACGGGAGCAACCTTTTCAGTTTTAAATCAAGAATTGGTACCTAAAAGTGATGAATTTGTACAAGTTGTGGGAGCAACAGGCCAACCAGAAAAGGCTTACTTTTTGAAACCTATCAAATACAAAATTGGGAAACAAATGGGAATACACCAGTTTCTGTATTTGCCAAATTCGCCAAAACCTCTACTAGGGAGAGACTTATTAGAAAACTTGGGAGCTATAATAAAGTTCAAAAAGGACAGATTTGAATTTCAAGTAAAAGAAGAACAACTGATTACAGCCCTAAGCCTAACAATCAGTTGTGTGAAACCTAAACCTGAGAATCACAATTTTGAGCGAATCCTGAGCGAGGCATACCCATTAGTATGGGCTACTGATATACCTGGAAAATCAAAACAAGCAGCACCGATTGTTGTTGAACTTAAAGATGGGGCAAGACCGGTGGTAAGAAAACAATACCCTTTGAGAATAGAAGACAGGAAGGGGATTGAGCCCATAATCAAAAGGTTTTTGGAACTGGGGTTATTGGTAGAATGTGAATCGGATTTTAATACACCAATCTTGCCAGTAAAGAAACCTAATGGAGCTTACAGACTAGTTCAGGACTTGAGAGCAGTAAACGAAATAACCAAGATATTACATCCTTTAGTTGCTAATCCATACACGCTTTTAACTAGACTCAAGGATAATTTGACCTGGTTCACTGTATTAGACTTGAAAGATGCATTTTTCTGCCTTCCCTTAGCTCCCGAGAGTCAAAAGATTTTTGCCTTTGAATGGGAATCTGTAGATAAAGGAAGAAAGACCCAACTTACCTGGACGGTATTGCCCCAAGGATGGACAAACTCCCCTACGATTTTTGGGAATCAATTAGCCAAAGAATTAGAACAGTGGGAAAGGCCGCTGGGAGATGGCACCCTTCTGCAATACGTAGATGACCTTTTAATAGCAACAGTGACAGAGGAAGAATGCATTGAATGGACTATTTCCTTGTTAAATTTCCTGGGTTTAAGTGGATACCGAGTCTCTCAACAGAAAGCACAGCTGGTGCAAAAAGAAGTAGTGTACCTGGGATACGAAGTCTCCAGAGGACAGCGATCCCTGGGAGCAGCTAGGAAAGAGGCCATCTGTCAAATGCCCAAACCAGAGACGGTGAGAGACCTGCGCGCCTTTCTGGGAATGACAGGTTGGTGTCGGCTGTGGATCTACCAGTACGGGATACTTGCTAAACCACTGTACGATTTGTTGAAAGAAACCAAGGATGTTCTAGTTTGGACTCCCGAGGCAGAAGAGGCCTTCAAGAAGTTGAAGCTGGAGCTAATGAGGGCACCGGCTTTAGGTCTCCCAGATGTATCAAAACCATTCTGGCTGTTCTCCCATGAACGACAAGGGATGGCCCTAGGAGTCCTGGCACAGCAGTTGGGAACACACAAGAGAGCTGTGGCCTACTTCTCCAAGCGACTGGATGAAGTAAGTAAAGGATGGCCAGGCTGTCTGAGGGCAGTGGCTGCAGTGATAATTAACATAGAAGAGGCCAGAAAGCTCACACTGGGCCAAAAGATGACTGTGTTAGTATCTCACACTGTGTCAGCCGTGCTGGAACAGAAAGGCAACCATTGGTTGTCCCCATCCAGATTCCTAAAATACCAGGCCATCTTGGCTGAATCAGATGACGTAACCATTCAGGTAACTAACATTGTGAACCCAGCTTCATTTCTGGAAGGGAGAGCCCTAGCAGAACCCATCGAACACGACTGCCTGGAAACAATTGAAGCCGTCTATTCCAGTCGCCCAGATCTCAAAGAAGAGCCGCTCGAAGGTGCGGACAACTGGTTCTCAGATGGCAGCAGCTTCGTGAAGCAAGGAGTAAGAATGGCTGGCTATGCAGTCACCACTACAGAAAGGGTAATTGAGTCAAACCCCTTGCCTGCAGGGACTTCAGCTCAAAAGGCAGAGCTGATAGCTCTGACCCGAGCCTTGGAATTGGCAGAAAACATGCAAATTAATATATGGACAGACTCTAAATATGCCTTCTCTGTTGTACATGCTCATGGGGCCATCTGGAAAGAAAGAGGACTATTGACTACACAAGGAAAAACAGTCAAACATGCAGAAGAGATTCTGCGATTGCTAGAGGCGGTCCAACTCCCAGCACAAGTGGCCATAATGCATTGTAAGGGACATCTGAAAGGTAACACTATACCAGAGATAGGGAACAGGAAGGCAGACACAGAAGCTAAATTGGCGGCCACAAGAAATAGGGAAGCGGAAATAGCGGCCCTAATACCAGGGGAGCTGGATATCAATATCCAGCCAGATTACCAAGAGTCAGATCATAGATGGATTCAAAGGAATAAGGGCAAAATACTAGAAAATGGTTGGGGTCGATTAGAAACAGGACAGTTAGTGATACCAGGAAACGTGATGTGGCAGTTTGTGAAGGCAGAACATGAGAAGGCCCATTGGGGCCTAGATTCGCTTTACCAATATTTGCAGACCAGAATAGCAGGACCAAAATTATTTACTACTATAAAACACGTTACGTCCCAGTGCGAGCGGTGTCTGAAAAATAACCCGAACACAGGAACCAAAGTACATCAAGGAGCCATAAATCGAGGTAAATTCCCAGGTGAAGTATGGCAAATTGATTTTTCTGAACTCCCAAGAAAAGGGGGGTTTCGGTATTTGTTGGTAATAACTGATACATTTTCTGGGTGGCCTGAAGCATTCCCTTGTAGGACAAATAAGGAAAGAGAAGTGACCAAAGTACTGTTGAATGAAATTATTCCACGGTTTGGGGTACCAAAGAGCATTTCCTCGGATAGAGGTACACACTTCTGTGCAAAAGTGGTGAGAGCAATAAGCAAAGCATTACAAATCAAATGGCAACTACACACACCTTATCGCCCACAGGCCAGTGGGCAAGTGGAAAAGATGAATCATCTCATCAAACAGCAAATTGCCAAAATATGCCAGGAGACTAATTTGCAGTGGTATCAGGCTTTGCCTATTGCTTTGCTCAGGCTGAGAGTCAAACCAAGATCAAGAGAGAAGTTAAGCCCATTTGAAATTTTGTATGGTAGACCTTACGCTATGCAAGTTGTAAATGGAGACGTTATAGACCAAATCGGTAATCAGTATATTTATGATTATGTAATTACGGTGGGGAAACAGTTTGATAAGAATGCTACTGTGGTGATAGAACACCAACCTAAGCAACCTGATTGCAAATTGCATCCGTTTAACCCCGGTGATTGGGTATATGTTAAGAATCTTTTAGGAAAACCCCTACAAGAAAAGTGGGAGGGACCTTTCCAAGTGCTGCTGACTACCTTCACCGCGGTTCGGATCAAGGAGCGACCTACGTGGATCCACTATTCACGGGTCAAGAGAGCTCCGGAAAACAAACAAGAGGAGATCAAACCTGCCCTAGATGTACAGACTTCTGAGTCAGCTGTCTCCGCAGGATCACGTGAGAATTCAACATAAACTAACATTGACTTTGCCAAAACCTTTATCCCTCATAGCAGAATTTAATGCCGAAGCTAGAGCTGCATTGCGTAGCACGCCAATACAGTGGACAGGGTGGGTTGAAACATACAGTCAACAAGGACCTGACCCACAGGACCCTATTCACGATCAGCCGTGTTTTGGGTGTGGGGAAAGAAATTGTGTGGGACTAATTGGATTTCTTTGTGGAGGTTGTGATAGAAAATTTTGGAACGTACAAAGTTGTTTACTGGACCTCCAATGTTATGAGTGTAGCTGCAAAGAAGCAAGGGAGAATGACGACTATTTGGCCTTAGAGAAATTCGCCAACAGATCCATTTTAGAGGCTAGGGAATTGTTTGAAGCACCCGAACAAATTGTATTAGGGTGGTGCCATTGGAAAGTACACCGCTGGTTACAATATTGTTTGAAACTTAGTCGTTCTAAGGTTTTATCGACCCGTTGCTATTCTTCTGTCCCACGACATCCACTAATAAGTGACCAAATTGGACCTTTTAAAAAACAAAGAGATCTAGACACTGAACTAGAAAAGATTATTTTACGAGTAAAGCAAATTCACACCAAGCAACAAGAACGCCAAAAGAAACAAAATTGACAGCCAGACATTATGACCCCGACTCCACCCCAAACCTTTACAACTCTAATCATTGGACTAACGATAGTGCTTCCCCAAGGCTCTGCCCCAATAGACCCATGGTCTCATGCGCACCAGTGTATCCACCCAGAGTTGGGAACGAGAGGGCCCTATTTCGAGGTTTATGCCTTACGAAACAATCAGCCATATGCAAGTGAGGTGTGGGATCAGCCCTCCATGGTAGCATACAAGGGAGACCAAGTCCAAATTGGGTGTCGAGAACTCGACCCAGAGGAAGGGAAAACAAGGCGGCTAGTATTAACAATTAAACCCTTGATGCCAGCCTTTAAACATAACCTAATTACCTTTAGTCCAGTGAAAATGGGCAGGCCCACAGTTTGGATCCAGCAAAAAGGCCCAATTTCATGTCAGTGGAGCGACTTCAGGGAGGATCCACCCGGATCACGACAACCGATAAAGGGGGTGATTTATAGAGAAGATTCACTTGGGGAGCTACGCCCTCAAAACATAACCTATGACCCTCACCCTCTTCTCCATTCCCCGGGAGAAATTGTAATATCTAGTGGTCCTGAGGGAGGGAAAGCACTGTGTGAGATGGCATTTAGATTGGATCAGTCAATGATGTTCACATGTGAAAGGGAGTTGAAAACACTGGGACAGGGTTTTAGCTCCCTCGGGCGTGCTCTCGGGCGTGCTGTCGATTATAGGATACAATTACCAGAAGACGTGATCCCATTGTATCCAGATTTAGACTTGCCTCAAGAAACCACCCTACCAGTGGTATGTAAAGTAGTACATAACCTAACCTTTATAGGGCCTCAGGTGATAAGAAAATCTAATGAACAAAAATTATTGTTAGACCCCACTTATTCCCTGAAAAAGGTGCAGATGAACCTTCACACCGATATTACGTATTTGCAAAAGGGTTGCCAACCATTTATACAGCAAAGCCTTAAGGGATGGAATGCATGGCTAGCAACAAGGTCTCATCATAGAAGAGTACAAAGAGATCTAAGTGGATGGATTGGCACTGGATTTGGTATATTAAACACGATAGATCAAGAAGTATTAGTGAATAAATTAAGTACCGTTACTTCGAACTTAGGAAAGCTAAAAATGCCCCTCAGTTCATCCATGCTCACATTAGCAGAAACACAATCACTAGTAGTAAAACTACTAACCATGGTAGCAAACCATACTGAAGAGGATTTTTTGAAGTTCGCTAACTATACAGGGGAGCTTAGCAAAGAAATTGCACTAGCTATCCAGTGCCCTCAGACACAACAATGGGTACAATCAGTAGCTGCAGGAATAATGAGAGAAGGAATGTCGGGTATATTACCTCAAGAGATAAGAGAAACAATACTAAAGAACAATCATACTACACAATTTGAGAAGGACCACCAAGCCTGGTGGCAATTAGTAAATTTCACTTATGACCCTCAACAGGAACACATTGAAGCCTATGTCCTCACCATTAGTGCAGCAGAGGAAAGAGCTATCTTTCCTATCCTCACTCTAGGGACAATACATCAAAATGTTATTGTCAAGCCCATAGACCATAATGTCTGGGCTAGTTATGATAATACCAAAAATAGGTGGCAATCGGTTAACACAGAAGCATGTATTCCTAGAGGACAATTAGGCTATGTCTGTGAAAACGCTGTAGTAGAAGCGGAAGATCTATGTTTAGATGCTGAAAACAGTGTATGTACTTTTGAAATGCTTCCGCATAATAGAACACAATCACAAGTTTATTATATAGGGAATGGGTGCGCTTGTGTGAGGACAGCTTGCGATAACGTCACCATAGATAATTGCCAAGAAAAGACTAACAATACTAACTTTTGTGTATGCAACTTCACCAAGATAGTAGGTTGTGACTTTCATTATACTGTCCCAATAACTACTCAACAGCTAATTAATGCAGATTTTGACCTATATCAAGAGATACCGAAATTACAAATAGGGATGGACGTCGAAGTCCTTAAAGCAATGCTCACACATCCTAAAGTAAGGGAATTAATACAAAAGGTAAATCAAACAACCAAACGAATGGTATGGCAGGTAGAACATAATTCAGAAAAAATACAGAATGTCCTGACTAAAGTAGAACAAGTAGGCCAGCATCATTGGTGGGATATCTTTGTAGGATATTCCCCAACAGCTACACAAGTCTTTAACTATCTGGTGCACCCAACGCTAATAATAATCATAGTTCTGTTACTATTAACTCTTACAAATATTTGCATGTGGTGGAGACTGAGAATTATAATGAAAAGAACCCAAATGATCTGGGCTATGGTACGAGCATATCAGCGCCCTACAGGGTTAGAATTTGACGAAAGAATTCGTAAGTAATAAGAAAAGGGGGGAAATGAAGCCATTTATTATAATGGTTAATAGCTTCTGAAAAATAAAAGAATTAAAGACACTCAAAATATATTAAGGGAATTGCAGCAGTTAATAAATAACCTAAAATACACTTTCAGGAAGATCTTTGATCAGATACTTAGGTAAGGCAATGTAAAAATACACTCACAATATTTGGATAGGTAATCTAAAATACACTCACAGAAGAAACTTTGGAATTAGAATATTTGAAGAAGAAGAAGTGGAAGCCAATAAGTTAAAGTGACCTGCCAAGCCGTTAGGATCAAGCCAAGTACAACAGTTACTTCAGCTAAGTCATGGAAAAACATGCCAAGGATAACAGGAAGAAGACCAAATTAGGAAAAGCTTAAAATTTAACTGAGGAAGATCAAGAATTCCCAGAAGACTCCGCCTGCCTATGAATATGCATGTAATAAATGATGTAATCCTTGTTTAAAATTGTATAAAAACCCGCTTTTGCGGTGCATAATCCAGAAATCCATTTCGTGATTTCTCCGACGCGTCGTAATAAAATACCTCCTGCTTATCTGACTTAGGCTGAGTCTCTTAAGCAGTTATTCTCGCCTTTTGGGGCAAATTCGGCATCACCAGCACAAAAAATGAACAATATTAAAAAAGAAAACTTCTTGCCGCTCCAAAAGAGATGACAAACTCAGAAAGTCCCTCCGTGGGCTGTAGCTCAGCTCACTCAGTCTCTTATCAGTCTCTTATGAGTCTGTTAACGGCCCCTCCAGCACTGGAACTGCTGCGGCCCAGGCTCAGCCTGGTCGGCCACAGGTGTGAGCTGCCAGTGGTGTTCTGGGTGTTCAGTCCAGAGCAGGTTTAAACAGCTCCAAAGAAATAGAAAAACCACAGTTGGGGGAACTTCTCTGCCTCAGCGAGCTAAAACTAACTAAAAGCAAAGGAGAGCTCTGTCCTGCTGTCTGTCCAACTGCAGACAACCAATACCTTAGGTTTTAAATTTTTCCATTCTGTTTTGATGTGCAGCTTTTAGCTTTATATTAAGTGTTACTGGGATCTTTTCACAGGGTGGTGAAGACAAAACAATCCTTTTCTAGCTGGAGACTCAAGGACAATCTCTTAAAACTTCAGGCCCAAAGCATAAACAACGTGAAAAGAGGAGAGCAGGCATGCAAGCAAGGAAGATGTAACTTCATAATTTGAAACTATTAATTGAGCAGTTAACTTCTATATACAAATGGACTAAAACTCATAAAAATGTGAGATCTCATGAGCAAGCCCTCTTTTGCTCCCATCTTGGAGCCATCCACACAGAGCCACAGCTGTGGCTCCTCTGCTGCCAGGGTGTGGCCTTTGAAGGCACTTCAATAAAAATCAACTTTACTCCTCTTAACTCCGTCTGGCCTCTCTTCCAGCTCCATAAGGTACAACAGTGCAGGAGCCGGAATGTGGAGGAGTGAGTTCAGTGTATGAAAACAAACTACTGCTTCTCCCTCCTCCCCTTCGCTCTCAGAACCAGCCTTAAAGGTGCAGAACTCATTTCTGGGCTAAACGGACCTATGGGGGTACGAGCATCATGAAGTCACCCCAGGACACCCCTGTCAGGGTCAGGGGGTCTCGTCCCCGCCTCATCTCCGGGCTGCCGGGGGTCCCCCAGCTCCGGTATCGCCCCTTTCCCTCTCCCCCCCCCCGGGGGTCCCCCGTTCCACAGCCCCGGCTCTCACGGGGATCCCCAAAACCAATGTCCCGCCCCGTCGGTACCGGGCCATCCCCACGTGGACCCCCCGGACCCTCCCGAGGGGCGATCGCGGCTCCTCTCCCCCCGAAAAAGCTCCTCTCAGGGAGCCCGGAGATATCCGGGGCTCGAGTCCGGGATCTGCTGGCTCCGAACACTCTCCAAAAAATCCTCCCGGAGACCCCTGGCTGGAGCCGGGGCGAGCTCGGCCTCCGCCCTCACCTGCGGCTCGGGGCTGGGGGCGATGCTCCCGGGGCAGGGGGTGCTGCAGGCTCGGCGTGCGGGCGCTGCGAGCGCCGCGATTCTCCCGCTCCTGCTCCTCCTCTCCCTCCTCTTGCTCCCGCATTTCCTTCGCTCCAGCCCGGATCCGCCTTTCCCACCGCTCTGCCCCGCAGCCCCGCAGCACCGGCTGCTGGGTGGGGGAGCCCCCGATCGGCCCCAGGGCTGGGCAGGGGGCTCGGGGACCCCCCCGGGGCGGATCCGTCCCCCCGGCCCCGAGCACCCTCAGCGGTGAGAGGGACACAGAGCCCCTGTCCCCAGCCCTGCACAGGCATTGCCTGAGGCCAGAGGGATGGAGACCCGCCGAGCACCCCCTGGGCTGAGAGGGACAGAGACTGCCCCGAGCATCTCCTGGCACAGGGTGTGAGGGGGAGTGGAACCCCCAGGCATTCCCTGGGGTGAGAACGATGGAGACCCCATGGGAATGGCCTGGGGTGACAGGGACAGGGACAACCCCTCCAGCCCCTCCCAAGGATTCCCAGGCCATGACGTACAGAGACCCCTCAAGCATCCACTGGGCACTGTGTTATAAATGAGAAGCTTGACTGGGCCAATATTCAAGCAGCAATCAATTTATTAATTAATATGGTAAAGCATGAGCAATACAGCACTGGGTACAGTGGGGGAAGTTTTCCCTCCAACTGCACACCAATAGTTGAGGCTTACAGGTACTTATAGGGGTACTCATCAGCTTTATCAGCAGTTTCTATTCCAAATTTTTACATCCCAATTCTATACCTTTGTGAATTAATTTTTCTCAGGATGCATCCCAGAAAGGAGTATCTCCAGATGGTGGTGGTTCGATTTCCGAAAGAAGGAAGAAATCTCCCAGATGGTGTGGTCCAGCTCTCCAGATGTGGGTCCACCTTTTAATTGCAAGGACTATAAATCTCATAACAGTGATGTCCAGCTACTCTTGGTCGAAACCCTAAATCCTTGAGTTGATGTTCATCTTCCTTTCTCATGCTGCTGTTCACAGTTTTAAGTGTGTGATAAGCCTGTTTCCTTTTATATATTCTAAAGCTATAGTTTCAAAGATCCTTACTACAAGAAGTATTCTCAAATTATACTTCAAGAGGTTATTATTATTGCAAAACTCTTTAAGACTTATCTACAAGCAGAAAGTTCCTGTCAAAAAGCAATATCCTAAAAGCGTTAATTCAAATGCTCCTATATCACTTTAAGACTTATCAAGGATAATTACAAACAAAAGATAGATAGGTTCAAAGACCTTCTTCCAAGCTTTGCTTTCCTCAGTAATTATTAGAATTCATCTTTATACCTGTCCCATGGTCAGTTTCCACACAAATTACAATCACAAATACCACGTTGCCTGTATGTACCTGGCACGAAACACAGCTTTGTATTTCACAGGGGGGCACAGGGACGGCTCCTTTGAGAAGCTGCTGGAAGCTTCCACCGTGTCTGGCACAGCCAATTCCTGGTGGCTTCAAAGATGGACCTGCTGCTGGCAAAGGCTGGGCCAGTTACAAATGGTGGCAATGCCTCTGTGATAACAGATTTTAAAAGAAATCAAAATAGAGATTGTGGCGCAGTTTAAACTCCAGTCAGAGGAGAGCAGAGGGAGAACATGTGAGAAGAACAACTCTGCAGACCTCAAGGTCAGTGCAGATGGAGGGGCAGGAGGTGCTCCAGGCCCTGGAGACCCAGGCACCCTGCAGGAGAGCCATGGAGAGAGGGGCCCTGCTCCCAGGCTGGAGCAGCCTGTCCCTGGAGGAATGCACCCCTGGAAGAGTGATCCATGCTGCAGCAGTTTGGGAAGGACTGTTGTCCCTGGCATGGACTCACACTGCAGCAGTTTGCAGAGGGCTGCTGCCCCTGAAATGGACTCACATGGGAGAAGCTCCTGCAGAACTGTCTCCCTTGGGAGGGACCCACGGTGCAGCAGGGGAACCACTCCTCTCCCTGAGCAGGGGCAGAAGCCATGGGTGATGAACTGACCATAACCCCCATTCCCTGTCTCGCTGCACTGCTGGGGTGGGAGGTAGAGCTGGAAGGAGGGAGGGAAAGGGCTTATTTTATTTCCCCTTTTCCTGCTCTGACCTTGACAGTAATAAATGAATTTCATATCTCTAAGCTAAGCCTGTTTTTCCCAGGACAGTATTTGATAAGTGATCTCACCCAGTCCTTATCTCAACCCATGAACCCTTTATTAAATTTTCTTTGTCCAGCTGCAGAGGGGAGTCAGCGAGCAACCCACATGGATGCCTGGCAGTTGGCCTGGGTCAACCCACGACACCTTGGTGCCACAGGGTCACAATGGACCCTTGGCTCTATGGGGTCTCATTGGTTCCATCAGGCCCTGCAGGGCCACTTAATTCAACAAGGCCCCAAAGTTTCACAGTGGTCTCCAGGATTCCATGAGGCCCTGCAATGTCAAAATGGACCTTTGGATCCATGAGGGCCCACAGTGTCACAATGGGCTCTTTTGGTTCTACAGCTACACAATGGCCCCTGGGTTCCATGTGTCCTGCACTGTTCCATGAATCCTTAGTTCCATGGGGTCCTGTAGGGTCACAATGGTCTCCTTGGTTTCATGGTGCCACAGTTGCCATAATTTCCATGGTATCACAACTGCCCTTGGAGTCCAAGGGGCCCCAGAGTGTCACAATGGCCCCTTGCTTCCATGACGCCTTGCAGTGTCACAATGGTGTCCATGATTCCATCAGGCCCTGCAGTGTCACCGTGGACTGTTGGTTCAATGACACTCCACAATGTCACCACGGCCCCTTGGTTCTACAGAGCCCCACTGTGTCACTGTGGTCTCCTTGGTTCCAAGGCTCAGAAGTGCCAGAATGACCCTTTGGTTCCATCAGGCCTTGAAGTTTCAAAATGGTCCCTATGGCTTCATGAGTACCCCCTGTGTCACAAGAGACTCCTGGTTCCCTGAAGTTCTTCAGTGTCACAATGGGCCCTTGGTTCCACGAGGTTTGGTAGAGTCCCAGTTGACTCCTTGGTTCCATGAAGCCCTGCTGTGTCACAATGCCATGGTTCCATGAGTGTCCATGGTGTCACCATGGTCTCCTTGGTACCATCCAGGCCTTGTAACAAGAGATAGGGAGCCATTTTGTGCCTTAGATGAAAGGCTGCAGAACTCATGGTTGTGAGGCTGTGTCACTGATTAGAAACAAAAACCACCTGAATCTGAACGCCAAATATCATCTCAAGTACATTCAATCCCAGCCTCGACAGAGGTAGAAAATACAAACAGAGATTCCCCAGTAAATCAAAAACAGGGACCATATTTTGAATGCAGGCAAAATGCATTCAAGTGCATTCAAATGCACTCGATATGATGGGGAGGTGATGATCCCCTGTTCCAAGCGTGAACTTAAGAAGGGCTGACTATTGAAGGAACTGCAGAGAACCACAATATAAGAAAAGCAGGTGCCATAGGTGATACTGCGATAGGGAGCCCAGAAAGCAAGAGCAGATGAACCAGTGCAGTTGCCACCAAGAAGATCACGTTCACCCGCTGTGGGCAGCAACCCCATCAGGCCGTGTCACCATCCGCTGGTACAAGGGGGGTCACGATGGTTCGTTTCAGCGATCTCAGGGTGCAATGACACACAGCAGGGGACTTTCAGTATTAACCAAAACAAATGCACCTTTTATTGAGTGCCCACAGCAGATGCAGCACAAGGATTAGAATGGGGAGAAAGGATAGAGAGACAGAGAAAAGGAGGGGGGAATAGCTGCCAACAGAGAGATGAAATCCTCGTGGTCCGGCCAATAGATCCATCTGGTCACATTGGGGAGAGTCTCAAAGTCTTTGGTTAACTCAGGGCTCTTTTATAATCTACAGCCGAGAGGGGAGCAGGACGGCACATAGAGGGAACAGTGGAGAATAAATCCATTGGGAAGAGGCACAGACAGTCCAGTTCTGAACACACAAACCGGTGCCAGCAGTGAGTGGGGCCCGTTGTTTCAGGACTGGTTCCTATGGGAAACCTCCTGCTTCCCATGGCAGACATCCCGCTCCAGTCAGGCCAGCACCCCTGGGTTAGAATTTGAAGGGTCTCAGTCTCAGTCCTTGGGGAGGGCTTTAATCTCCGTCCTTGACAGCAGCTGTGAGGCAGATGAGGGATATTTGGACCGTCTCTTACAGACTGACATCGCAAAACATAAAAATAATTATTCATCTCCCCTTAAAAGAAAATTACCTGAATTATTAAAATTATTTTTCTTATTTAAAGTATTATTATTCTATATTTGTATTACCAAATTTGAATGTTTATATTAAGAAACTCATACCATTTTAGCACGCAAAAAATGTATTGGTCATTGGTTCTAAGTAACATGATTCCCAACATTAATTCACTGCCCAGTGTGGCTCTTGATTTCTCCTTTATGCTTATTAGTCCCATTTTAAATCCTTTTGTCATCTTTTTTATCATTTTCACAGACAGGGTAAAAAAAGGCCACTTTGCGGTCCATAGAGACATTTCTGGGGCACATTTGGGGCAGTTCTGGGTCTGGAGAGGGAATTCAGAGAGAACTTGATGGTCTGGAGGAACCTTGCAAGAGCCGGGTGGGCACTTGGAGGGGCACTCAGGGATTCCAAGGGACGGTTCGCGGTCTGGAGCAGCACCCGGGCGTCCAGGGTGGCCCTGGAGGTCAGGGAGGGGAATTTGGGGCCCTTCGGGGTCCGGGCGGGCCCTTGGGAGGCTCTGACTGGGATCTCTGGGGCGCGAAGGTTTATGGGAGTTGTAGGCGACGGTCTAATACGGTTAAACAGGGCCGCGGAGCATCACGGGAGTTTGAGGCGCAGCTGCAATGGCTCTCAGTCGGGTGCAGGGCATGACGGGAGAAGAAGTCCCAAGTGGAACTGCGCTGGACATGCGCCGCAGAGCATGATGGGAGCCGAAGTCCCAGAAGTGGCTCCAACGCTTTGTTTGGGAGTCCGGGAAGGCTCTCGGGGGAGACTTCTGCGTCCGAGCCGCGACTTGAGATCCTCGGGGGAACGTAAGCGGTTCGAGAGAACTTGCGGGGAGTTCGAAGACCTCGAACAAGGCTCTTTAGGGCGCGGGGCAAGGCAGGAGTTTTAGGCGCAAGACTGTGTTCTGAGGGGCTCTGGGGCCGCGGGGGAGGAGATGAGATGAACTCCCAGAAGTGGCTGTACCGGGCATCTGTGGGGTCGGGAGCACGCAGGGGGTCCGGGGGCGCTTTTAGGGGGTTCCGAATGGGCGCTGAGGGGGCACTGAGGGATCCTGGAGGGTCTGGGGGACACTTAAGGGACAAAGGGGTGGCGGATCCCGGGGTTCTGTGGAGCGCGGGGCATGACGGGGGTTGTAGTCCCGGCTCCAATGGGGCTCAATGAGGCCGCGGGGCATGACGGGAGTTGTGGCTACCGTAGGCACCGTCCACGAGTCTGCGTTCTCTGGCGCTGATTGGCTTCGAGTGATGACGGGCGGGAGTCTCGGCAAATGGGATGTGTCAAAGGCGGGAAGAGCCCATTCAACCTGTCCAGTCCCTCCCAGTACAGCCCAGTTCATCCCGAGTACAGACCAGTACAACCCCAGTACAGCCCAGTTCATCCCAATTAAAGGCCAATACAACCCCAGTGCCCCTCCAGTCCCTCCCAGTATTGCCCCGTCCCTCCCAATCACCCTGAGTTTATTCCCAGTCCCTTCCAGTTCCCTCCAGTGTCATCCACAGGATGCCCCAGTGTCCCCAGTCTTTTCCACAATGGCCCCAGTGTCTCCAGTATGTCCCAGTTTGCCCCAGTGTCACTCCCAGTGTGTCCCAGTGTCTCCCACAGCGTTCCTAGTGTCCCCAGTATGTCCCAGTCCTCCCCAGTGTCACTCCCAGTATGTCCCAGTGTCTCCCACAGCGTTCCCAGTGTTCCCCAGTATGTCCCAGTCCTCCCCAGTGTTTCCAAGGACAGTTTCATTTCTCACGGTGACTGTGGCAGCCAAACCCAGCAGTGGGGTCAGTGCAGTGCCCATGGCCACAGCCCCTTGCAGGGGCCCAGTGCAGCTTGGGCTGATGATCCACCCTCACAGCTGGCCCAGGGCAGCTCTGCAGTGCCTTTGGTGGCACCTGGGGCTGGCACACACCTGAGCAGTGTGTCTGTTTGCACTGGGGAAACTCAGCAGTTTGAGATTGCTGCAAAAACAACAAAAAGGGAAAACCCCTCTTAGGCTGGGTGCAGCCAGCTCTGCAAGCACCACAGGTCCCAGGGGAGTGAGCACAGACAGGATGGGGCTGGGCAATGTGGAGCAAGGCTGTCCACACTGGGTCAGAGCTCCAGGCACAGCTTCTGTGAGCAGGCCAGAGCTGCTGAGGAGAGACCCTGGGTCAATATCAATCACAGAACGCTGCAATCACCTCTGCTCTAAAGGGAAATTTAATAAAAGACACCCTTTAAAATGGGAATGTGTATTTTATTACTGTTTTTTGAAATCTTTCTCCATAACTGGACTAGGAAAACTTTAATGACCCTCTCAGGGCTTTGCTGTTGTTTACATCAGACTCAGTCCTTGAGAGTGTCTTCAAAAAACTTCTCAAGAACTCAAAGTTAAATTTAGACTCCAAATTTTCTTGGAGTTTTAATGGCTCCCACTGAGAGACACAACTGGGAAAGTGTCCCCAGGTTCCAGTTAGAGCAGAACACTGAAGGCAGTGATGACAGCTGGGGAGAAACAAGGCAAAGGTGTCTCTGGTGCTGAGCAAAGCTGGATGCGTTTGAGGAATTCCAAGGGCCAAGGCCTGAGCCCCAGCCCCTGGCCAGGCAGATCCTGTCCCTCCCTCCTTGCTCAGGGCTCTTGCTGGGATGGGCACTGGCATGTGGGGATGTGCAATGGCAAGGGCAGGAGCATGGGGCGGCCCCTGCCAGGCTGCTGAGCAGGGACAAGGAGGCAATGAGGCCCCAGCCCTGCAAGGGTCACTTGTCTCCTGCTCCTGCCTCAGGCCCAGGGCCAGCAGCCATGGCCAAAGTGCTGCCCAAGTTGGCTCTGGCAGGGCTGTCTTGCAGCTGCTGCCCATCCCTGTGCCCTGTGCAGCCCAGGCTGTCCCACGGTGTCCCTGCCCTGCGCCTCTGTCCCTGCAGGCTGTTGGCATCCCCCGGCTGCCCCACCTGGCTGGGCCCTTCCTTTGCTGACAGCTCTGCCTCCTGCCTGCCTCTGCCTGCCCACACAAAGCCTGGGGCTGATACCAAAAGGGTGCATTCCATTTTTACCCTGCCTGTGAACTTTCAGCACAGGAACAAGGCATGCAGGGGCTGCTTTCCCAGCAAGGATGGTTGGAAGAGAAGATGAAGACATCTGGCTCAGGAGTGCAGGGACAGAGAAAACAAGGAGTGAATCTGGGAACTTGGGGTGGGTTTTATGAAAATGGGTAAATTGTAATTCACATTTAGTGACTGTATATAAGCAACACGCTGGTAGAATTACATGTCCATGTGAGGTTGGGAGTTATCCCTCACTAGAGCTCTGGCCTGAATAAATGACACCCTCTGAAACAGCAAATTCATGTACAGGGACAAAGCAGCTCTGTGCTCAGTGGAGTGGAGACTGAGGACAGCAGAGAAGCCATGGGAGGGATTGAAGGGAGGTTTCAGAGATGGTGGATCCTTTTGGAAAAATAGAGAACACCCAGAATAAAGAAAGAATAAATGCAAAGGGCAGATAGGGAGAGCCAGACAGGACCCAAACAGAAAGGAATTTCCCTGCAAGGACAGGGCTGTGGTGCAGCACGTCCCCCAGAAGGAACCTTTGTGTGAGCAGGCAGAGGCAGGCAGTCGTGTCCCTCTGTGGGACCCATTAAAACTTCAAGAAACTTTGGAGTCTAAATTTAACTTTGAGTTCCTGAGAAGTTTTTTCAAGACACTCTCAAGGACTGAGTCTGATGTAAACAACAGCAAAGCCCTGAGAGGGTCATTAAAGTTTTCCTAGTCCAGTTATGGAGAAAGATTTCAAAGAGCAGTAATAAAATATACATTCCTATTTTAAAGGGTGTCTTTTATTAAATTTCTCTTTAGAGCAGAGATGATTGCAGCATTCTGTGATTGATATTGACCCAGGGTCTCTCCTCAGCAGCTCTGGCCTGCTCACAGAAGCTGTGCCTGGAGCTCTGACCCAGTGTGGACAGCCTTGCTCCACATTGCCCAGCCCCATCCTGTCTGTGCTCACTGCCCTGGGCCCTGCTGTGCTTGCAGAGCTGGCTGCACCCAGCCTAAGAGGGGTTTTCCCTTTTTGTTGTTTTTGCAGCAATCTCAAACTGCTGAGTTTCCCCAGTGCAAACAGACACACTGCTCAGGTGTGTGCCAGCCCCAGGTGCCACCAAAGGCACTGCAGAGCTGCCCTGGGCCAGCTGTGAGGGTGGATCATCAGCCCAAGCTGCACTGGGCCACTGCAAGGGGCTGTGGCCATGGGCACTGCACTGACCCCACTGCTGGGTTTGGCTGCCACGGCCACCGTGAGAAATGAAACTGTCCTTGGAAACACTGGGGAGGACTGGGACATACTGGGGAACACTAGGAACACTGTGGGAGACACTGGGACATACTGGGAGTGACACTGGGGAGGACTGGGACATACTGGGGAACACTGGGAACATTGTGGGAGAGACTGGGACATACTGGGAGTGACACTGGGGGATATTGGGACAACCTGTGAACACGGGGAGTGCTGAAGGGGAATCTCTGTGGACTGGGAATGGACTCTGGGGGTGCACTGAGACAGACTGGGACATACCAGGACATACTGGGGGATACTGGGTCAAACTGGAGACACTGGGGCCATTGCAGGGAGGACTGGGGACACTGGGCATCGTGTCGATGACACTGGGGGGAACTGGGAGGGACTGGTAATCAACTCGGGTGTATTGGGAGGGACTGGGCTGTACTGGGAGGGACTGGAGGGGCACTGGGTTTGTACTGGGTTCTACTTGGGATGAACTGGGCTGTACTGGGGGTGTACTGGTCTGCACTCGGGATGAACTGGGCTGTACTGGGAGGGACTGGAGAGGTTGAATGGGCTGTTCCCGCCTCCACCGCATCCCATTTGCCAAGACTCCCGCCCGTAATCGCCCGAATCCAGCATCCCATTTGCTGAGACTCCCGCCCGTAATCGCCCGAATCCAATCAGCACCAGAGAACGCAGACTCGGGGACGGTGCCTACGGTACCCACAACTCCCGTCATGCCCCGCGGCCCGACTGAGCCCCATTGGAGTCGGGACTGCAACTCCCGTCATGCCCTGCGCTCCACAGACACCCCCCCCCCCCCCGGGATCCGCCACCCCTTTGTCCCTTAAGTGTCCCCCAGACCCTCCAGGATCCCTCAGTGCCCCCTCAGCACCCATTCAGGACCCCCCAGAAGCGTCCCCGGACCCCCTGAGTTTTCCCAATCCCTCAGATGCCCGGTACAGCCACTTCTGGGAATTCATCTCTTCTCCTCTCCCAGAGCCCCTCAGAACACCGTCCGGCGCCTAAAACTCCTGCCGTGCGCTGGGCCCTAAAGAGCCCGGTTAGAGCTCCCCAAGATCCCCGCAAGTGCTCCCGAACCGTTTGCGTTCCCCCGAGGACCTCAAGTCGGGGCTCGATGCAGAAGTTTCCCCGAAGAGCCTTCCTGCACCTGCAAACGCCGCGTTCGAGCCACTTTCGGGACTACGGCTTCCATCATGCTCCACGGCACACGTCCAGCGCTGTTGGAGCCGGGACTTCATCTCCCGTCATGCGCTGCGCCTCCACTGAGAGCCATTGCAGCTGCGCTTCGAACTCCCGTGATGCTCGGCGGCCACGATAAACTGCAATACACCCGCGCCTTCAACTCCCATCACCCCCCGCGCCCCAGAGAGCCCCGCCAGAGTCCCCCAAGGGCCCGCCCGGACCCCGAAGGGCCCCAAATTCCCCTCCCTGACCTCCAAGGGCCCCCCTGGACCCCCAAGTGCTGCCCCGGACCCCGAACTGTCCCTCGGAATCCTGAGTGCCCCTCCAAGTGCCCACCCGGCTCCCCGAAGTGTCCTCCAGACCCTCAAGTTCTCTCTGAATTCCCTTCCCAGACCCAAAACTGCCCCAAATGTGCCCCAGAAAGTTCTGCACAGACCCCAAATGGCCCTTTTTACCGTGTCTGTGAAAATGATAAAAAAAAATCACAAAAGGATTTTTAATGGTACTAATTAGCATAAAGAAGGAGAAATCAATAGCCACACTGTTCAATGAATTAATGAAGGGAATTATGTTACTTAGAACCAATGACCAATAATTTTTTTGCTTGCTCAAAAGGTATGGACTTTAAAATATAAATATTACAATTTGGTAATACAAATATAGAATAATACTATTATAAATAAGAAAAATAATTTAAATTTTATGAATTCAGTAAATTTTCTTTATAAGGGGAAAGGCATAATTATTTTTATGTTTTGGGATGTCAGTCTGTAAGAGACGGTCCAAAGATCCCTCATCTGCCTCACAGCTGCCTACAAGGACAGAGATTGAAGCCCTCCCCAAGGACTGAGACTGAGACCCTTCAAATTCTAACCCAGGGGTGCTGGCCTGACTGGAGCGGGATGTCTGCCATGGGAAGCAGGAGGTTTCCCATAGGAACCAGTCCTGAAACAACGGGCCCCACTCACTGCTGGCACCGGTTTGTGTGTTCAGAACTGGACTGTCTGTACCTGCTCCCAATGGATTTATTCTCCACTGTTCCCTCCATGTGCCGTCCTGCTCCCCTTCCGGCGGTAGATTATAAAAGAGCCCTGAGTTAACCAAAGACTTTGAGACTGTCCCTGACATGACCAGACGGATCTATTGGCCGGACCATGAGGATGATTTAATCTCTCTGGTGGCAGCTATTCCCCCCCCTCCTTTTCTCTGTCTCTCTATCCTTCATCTCCTTTCTAATCTTTCTGTTGCATCTCCTGTGGGCACTCACAAAAAGGTGCATTTGTTTTGGTCAATACTGAAAGTCCCCTGCTGTGTGTCTTTGCACCCTGAGATCAGTGAAATGAACCATCGTGACCCCCCTTGTACCAGGGGATGGTGACACGGCCTGATGGGGTTGCTGCCCACAGCGTGTGAACGTGATCTTCTTGGTGGCAACTGCACTGGTTCATCTGCTCTTGCTTTCTGGGCTCCCTATCCCAGAATTACTTGTGCCACCTGCTTTTCTTATATTGTGGTTCTCTGTAGTTCCTTCAATAGTCAGCCCTTCGTAAGTTCACTCTTGGAATAGGGGATTATCACCTCCCCATCATAGCGAGTGCATTCAAATGCACTTGAATGCATTTTGCCTGCATTCAAAATATGGTCCCTGTTTTTGATTTACTGTAGAATCTGTTTGTATTTTCTATCTCTGTCGAGGCTGGGATTGAAGGTACTTGAGATGATATTTGGCGTTCAGATTCAGGTGGTTTTTGTTTCTTGTCAGTGACACAGCCTCACAACCATGAGTTCTGCAGCTTTTCATCTAAGGCACAGAATGGCTCCCTATCTCTTGTTAAAAGGCCTGGATGGTACCAAGGAGATCATGGTGATACTGGGGATCCAAGGAGACCATGGTGATACTGGGGATCCAAGGAGACCGTGGTGACACTATGGACACTCATGGAACCATGGACATTGTGACACAGCAGGACTCCTTCATGGAACCAAGGAGTCAATTGTGACACTGAAGAATTTCAGGGAACCAAGAGTCTCTTGTGACACAGGGGGTACTCATGAAACCATGGAGACCATTTTGAAACTTCAAGGCCTGATGGAACCAAAGGGTCATTCTGGCACTTCTGAGCCTTGGAAGCAAAGGGACCACAGTGACACAGTGGGGCTCTGTAGAACCAAGGGGCCGTGGTGACATTATGGAGTGTCATTGAACCAACTGTCCACGGTGACACTGCAGGGCCTGATGGAATCATGGGCACCATTGTGACACTGCAGGGTGTCATGGAAGCAAAGGGCCATTGTCACACTCTGGGGCCTCTTGGGATCCAAGGGCAGTTGTGATACCATGGAAATTATGGCAACTGTGGCACCATGAAACCAAGGAGACCATTGTGACCCCAGAGGACCCCATGGAACTAAGGATTCATGGAACAGTGCAGGACACATGGAACCCAGGGGCCATTGTGAAGCTGTAGGACCAAAAGAGCCCATTGTGACACTGTGGGCCCCCATGGATCCAAAGGTCCATTTTGACATTGCAGGGCCTCATGGAATCCTGAAGACCACTGTGAAACTTTGGGGCCTTGTTGAATTAAGTGGCCCTGCAGGGCCTGATGGAACCAATGAGACCCCATAGAGCCAAGGGTCCATTGTGACCCTGTGGCACCAAGGTGTCGTGGGTTGACCCAGGCCAAATGCCAGGCATCCATGTGGGCTGCTCACTCACTCCCCTCTGCAGCTGGACAAAGAGAATTTAATAAAGGGTTCATGGGTTGAGATAAGGACCGGGCGAGATAGCTCATCAAATACTGTCCTGGGAAAAACAGGCTTAGCTTAGAGATATGAAATTCATTTATTACTGTCAAGGTCAGAGCAGGAAAAGGGGAAATAAAATAAGCCCCTCACCTCCCTCCTTCCAGCTCTGTCTCCCATCCCAGCAGTGCAGGGAGACAGGGAATGGGGGTTATGGTCAGTTCATCACCCATGGCTTCTGCCCCTGCTCAGGGAGAGGAGTGGTTCCCCTGCTGCACCGTGGGTCCCTCCCAAGGGAGACAGTTCTGCAGGAGCTTCTCCCATGTGAGTCCATTTCAGGGGCAGCAGCCCTCTGCAAACTGCTGCAGTGTGAGTCCATGCCAGGGACAACAGTCCTTCCCAAACTGCTGCAGCATGGGTCACTCTTCCAGGGGGTGCATTCTTCCAGGGACAGGCTGCTGCAGCCTGGGAGCAGGGCCCCTCTCTCCATGGCTCTCCTGCAGGGTGCCTGGGTCTCCAGGGCCTGGAGCACCTCCTGCCCCTCCTTCTGCACCGACCTTGATGTCTGCAGAGTTGTTTTTCTCACATGTTCTCCCTCTGCTCTCCTCTGACTGGAGTTTAAACTGCGCCACAATCTCTATTTTGATTTCTTTTAAAATCTGTTATCACAGAGGCATTGCCACCATTTGTAACTGGCCCAGCCTTTGCCAGCAGCAGGTCCATCTTTGAAGCCACCAGGAATTGGCTGTGCCAGACACGGTGGAAGCTTCCAGCAGCTTCTCAAAGGAGCCGTCCCTGTGCCCCCCTGTGAAATACAAAGCTGTGTTTCGTGCCAGGTACATACAGGCAACGTGGTATTTGTGATTGTAATTTGTGTGGAAACTGACCATGGGACAGGTATAAAGATGAATTCTAATAATTACTGAGGAAAGCAAAGCTTGGAAGAAGGTCTTTGAACCTATCTATCTTTTGTTTGTAATTATCCTTGATAAGTCTTAAAGTGATATAGGAGCATTTGAATTAACGCTTTTAGGATATTGCTTTTTGACAGGAACTTTCTGCTTGTAGATAAGTCTTAAAGAGTTTTGCAATAATAATAACCTCTTGAAGTATAATTTGAGAATACTTCTTGTAGTAAGGATCTTTGAAACTATAGCTTTAGAATATATAAAAGGAAACAGGCTTATCACACACTTAAAACTGTGAACAGCAGCATGAGAAAGGAAGATGAACATCAACTCAAGGATTTATGGTTTCGACCAAGAGTAGCTGGACATCACTGTTATGAGATTTATAGTCCTTGCAATTAAAAGGTGGACCCACATCTGGAGAGCTGGACCACACCATCTGGGAGATTTCTTCCTTCTTTCGGAAATTGAACCACCACCATCTGGAGATACTCCTTTCTGGGATGCATCCTGAGAAAAATTAATTCACAATAGGTATAGAATTGGGATGTAAAAATTGGGAATAGAAACTGCTGATAAAGCTGATGAGTACCCCTATAAGTACCTGTAAGCCTCAACTATTGGTGTGCAGTTGGAGGGAAAACTTCCCCCACTGTACCCAGTGCTGTATTGCTCATGCTTTACCATATTAATTAATAAATTGATTGCTGCTTGAATATTGGCCCAGTCAAGCTTCTCATTTATAACACAGTGCCCAGTGGATGCTTGAGGGGTCTCTGTACGTCATGGCCTGGGAATCCTTGGGAGGGGCTGGAGGGGTTGTCCCTGTCCCTGTCACCCCAGGCCATTCCCATGGGGTCTCCATCGTTCTCACCCCAGGGAATGCCTGGGGGTTCCACTCCCCCTCACACCCTGTGCCAGGAGATGCTCGGGGCAGTCTCTGTCCCTCTCAGCCCAGGGGGTGCTCGGCGGGTCTCCATCCCTCTGGCCTCAGGCAATGCCTGTGCAGGGCTGGGGACAGGGGCTCTGTGTCCCTCTCACCGCTGAGGGTGCTCGGGGCCGGGGGGACGGATCCGCCCCGGGGGGGTCCCCGAGCCCCCTGCCCAGCCCTGGGGCCGATCGGGGGCTCCCCCACCCAGCAGCCGGTGCTGCGGGGCCGCGGGGCAGAGCGGTGGGAAAGGGGGATCCGGGCTGGAGCGAAGGAAATGCGGGAGCAAGAGGAGGGAGAGGAGGAGCAGGAGCGGGAGAATCGCGGCGCTCGCAGCGCCCGCACGCCGAGCCTGCAGCACCCCTGCCCCGGGAGCATCGCCCCCAGCCCCGAGCCGCAGGTGAGGGCGGAGGCCGAGCTCGCCCCGGCTCCAGCCAGGGGTCTCCGGGAGGATTTTTTGGAGAGTGTTCGGAGCCAGCAGATCCCGGACTCGAGCCCCGGATATCTCCGGGCTCCCTGAGAGGAGCTTTTTCGGGGGGAGAGGAGCCGCGATCGCCCCTCGGGAGGGTCCGGGGGGTCCACGTGGGGATGGCCCGGTACCGACGGGGCGGGACATTGGTTTTGGGGATCCCCGTGAGAGCCGGGGCTGTGGAACGGGGGACCCCCGGGGGGGGGAGAGGGAAAGGGGCGATACCGGAGCTGGGGGACCCCCGGCAGCCCGGAGATGAGGCGGGGACGAGACCCCCTGACCCTGACAGGGGTGTCCTGGGGTGACTTCATGATGCTCGTACCCCCATAGGTCCGTTTAGCCCAGAAATGAGTTCTGCACCTTTAAGGCTGGTTCTGAGAGCGAAGGGGAGGAGGGAGAAGCAGTAGTTTGTTTTCATACACTGAACTCACTCCTCCACATTCCGGCTCCTGCACTGTTGTACCTTATGGAGCTGGAAGAGAGGCCAGACGGAGTTAAGAGGAGTAAAGTTGATTTTTATTGAAGTGCCTTCAAAGGCCACACCCTGGCAGCAGAGGAGCCACAGCTGTGGCTCTGTGTGGATGGCTCCAAGATGGGAGCAAAAGAGGGCTTGCTCATGAGATCTCACATTTTTATGAGTTTTAGTCCATTTGTATATAGAAGTTAACTGCTCAATTAATAGTTTCAAATTATGAAGTTACATCTTCCTTGCTTGCATGCCTGCTCTCCTCTTTTCACGTTGTTTATGCTTTGGGCCTGAAGTTTTAAGAGATTGTCCTTGAGTCTCCAGCTAGAAAAGGATTGTTTTGTCTTCACCACCCTGTGAAAAGATCCCAGTAACACTTAATATAAAGCTAAAAGCTGCACATCAAAACAGAATGGAAAAATTTAAAACCTAAGGTATTGGTTGTCTGCAGTTGGACAGACAGCAGGACAGAGCTCTCCTTTGCTTTTAGTTAGTTTTAGCTCGCTGAGGCAGAGAAGTTCCCCCAACTGTGGTTTTTCTATTTCTTTGGAGCTGTTTAAACCTGCTCTGGACTGAACACCCAGAACACCACTGGCAGCTCACACCTGTGGCCGACCAGGCTGAGCCTGGGCCGCAGCAGTTCCAGTGCTGGAGGGGCCGTTAACAGACTCATAAGAGACTGATAAGAGACTGAGTGAGCTGAGCTACAGCCCACGGAGGGACTTTCTGAGTTTGTCATCTCTTTTGGAGCGGCAAGAAGTTTTCTTTTTTAATATTGTTCATTTTTTGTGCTGGTGAATGCTTTGCCTGTTAAATAAACAGGTTTTTTCCCCTTTTCTCCATGGAAATATTTTCTTGATCTGGTTGGAGGAGGGGCCACTTGAATCTTCTTTCTAGAGGAAACTCTTTTGGAGATTTTCTCCCAAATTTGCCCTAAACCAGGACAGGGTGGTGGGAAGAGGGGACAGCCCCTAGTGACAGGACTGGGGTGAAGCTGGAGAAGGGGACCCCAAAACCCCCCAACATCCCCAAGCAGGACCCTGGAGAGGGGAGATCCCCAGTGCCCATGGGATCTCCAACAGCCCTGAGACAGGGGACCACCAGAACCCAAGAGACGGGAAACGGGAAAATCCTGGTGGCTTTTTTTGATTCACTCTTGATTTTTGAAGGATTTTATGGACACCAGATGACTTCTGGTGATGGACTTGGGTGGGAGGAATCCCCAGCCCAAGGCATTCACACCTTGTTTTTCCCCAAACCAGGATTTCCCATTCCCAAATCTTGGCAATATGGAGGAGGAGAAGGCTTGGAGGAAGAGGAAGATGCCCCAGGACACCCAGGCAGGTGAGGAGGAAGTCAGTGCCCCTTTCCCCCTCTCTCCTGCTCCATCTCCCAGCCCAGCACGGGCCCCGGCTGCAGGACAACCCTGCTGCAAACCCCGTCCTGATGGGGATGCACTGGGGGGATTTCCTTCCCCTTTCGGGTGGCAAGGAGGCAAATCCCATCCTCTCCTTGTCCTTCCTTCCCCAGGGAAGGAGCTGAGGATGGAGACCAGGGAGGACAAATCCCCACAGCAGAACCTCATGGAAGAGGCTGTTTTGAGTGACTCCACAGTGCAGGAACCCAATGGGGAGGAAAAGCCCCAGCAATTCCACACAAGGAGGGGCTGCAAACCCAGCCCAGGGTGCTCTGAGGAGAGAAGACCCACCCTGGGCCAGGAAGGTGGACAGAGCTTCAGCCAGAGCACAGAGCTGGTGGCCCATGAGCAGCTTCATGCCAGCGAGAGGCCCTATGAGTGCTTGGAGTGTGGGAAGAGCTTCAGGAAGAGATTCAACCGGATCTGCCACCAGAGGATCCACACTGGGGAACGGCCCTACGAGTGCTCGGAATGTGGGATGAACTTCAGCCACAGGTCTGACCTGGTTGTCCACCAGAGGTTCCACACTGGGGAGAGGCCCTACGAGTGTCCCCAGTGTCAGAAGAGGTTTCACACCAGCACCCACCTCCTTGTACATGAGCGCATTCACACCGAGGAGAGGCCCTTCTGCTGCCCTGACTGCAGGAAGGGCTTCAGGCACAACTCCACCCTCGTCACCCACCGGCGCATCCACACCGGGGAGAGGCCCTAAGAGTGTCCCCAGTGTGGAAAGAGCTTCTCAGACCGCTCGTTCTTTACCCAACACTAACAGAGGCACCGGTAAGGGCAGCCCTGTGAGTGCCCCAGCTGCAGGGGGAGCTTCATGCTCTGCTCCAGCTTCATCCCCCATGGGAGGACCCACGTTGGTCAGAGCCCTGGCCATCCACATTCCTGGTGATCTGCATTGGGAAGGCGGTTGGACTTTCTTTTGTTTTGACCCTAATTTTCTTTGGATTCATCTTCATCTCTTTAAAAAAGAGAAAATTGGGGTAAAACTCAATAAATTCATCAAGGGCATCTAAAGCCTCACTTTTTACTTGTGTTTCAGGGCAATCTGGGATTCAGGGAGATAATTGGGAGAATTTGGGGGTATTTGATGTACTTGTTTCCCTTTCTTGGCACTAAAAGAGACAAGAGGGTTCAATCTGTCAACTCAATGCCACTGAAAACTACTCAATCCCACCCCAAAACTCCTGGATTCCACAGCTCTTTGGTGTGGAATGGGGTTGGAAGGGGATTGAGCAAAGTGGCCTTCAAATCAGGAGGCTTGACATGGGCATTAGGTGGGGCAGGATGGGTGGGATGGGGTTTGGGAGGTGGGAAATGGGGGAAATATGGCTTGGAAAGGGGGCGTTGATGTCCAGGAGGGGTGGGATGGGTTGGGGATTGACTGGGGAGGTGGGCTGGGGTCTGGAATGAGACAGCCAAAGTTTGGGGATGATGAAGGGAGGGGGAGCCCATTACTGAATGAGTTCTTGAATAATCCACATTCCTGAAGAGATTTTGGAGTATCTCATGTTTCTGAGGCAGTTTTGGGCACTCCCCAGCTCTTGGGGGTCTTTCCTGAGAGCAGCTCCATGGACCCCCATTGCCAGGGGTGGTTGCCTTGGGCACGAGCTCAGAGCTGTAGCCAGAGTCCGTTGCCTTGGTGCTGGAGAGCAGAGAAATGATGAACGGCCCCAGACATCTCCAGTGCGTGTTTGGGGGCAGGGAGAGTTCTGCATAGGTGGGGTGGTCACTGCCCCAACCCAGCCACTGCAGCCTCTGGCCCAGCCCCAAAGTGATTGCCAAGCCCCTGGTACCCCAAAAACCCCACCTGAGAGAGGGACCAGAGCAGGTCAGGCTGTGACACGGGTGTGACACTGACACATCCCACGGCCCTGGAGCTCACAGCAGCTGAGATCCATGACTGACTGTGGATCTCTGTCTCCCTCTCTCTCTTCTCCTGACTTCATCGTCTCGAAATCTGGATAACTTGAAGTTGGACAGGTTAGAGTTTGCTAAGTCAGTGCTTTATGAAGTGATTTACTGTAATTCAATGCTATTTAAGATTTCCCAAGTACCTCATTCTCTGAAGTTTGCAACTAAAAGTTTGTTCTCCACCCTCCTGAGAAGATGTTTTCTCTCCTTGGCCATCCGTCCTGCAGGCTGTGCCCCCTGTGCGTGCTGCTCCTCTGCCCTGGCCAGCTGCACTCGCCCATCTCGCTGTGCCCCAGCATTTCTCACCCAGCGTTTCTGTGCCCTCCCTGGACTCCTTGCACCCAGCGCTGCCAGCTCCTGGCACAAAGAGCCAGGGCAGGAGCCCACCCTGCCAAGGGGCTCTGGAGCAGGGCGGGGGCTGCGATGGCTTCTGTGCTCAGCAGCTGCTCCTGGCATGGTTCCATGGAGACCGAGCACAGCAACGCTGCTGAGCATTGTCCCTGCTGAGGGTCACACACTGCCGGGGCACATTCCCTGCCTGCAGCATTGCTGAGCATTGTCCCTGCTGAGGGTCACACACTGCCAGAGCACATTCCCTGACTGCAGGATTTGTGCCTGACCCAAGCGCTGCACTTGTGTCTCCAGCTTTGCTTTCCAACAAAAACAGGGGAAGGCAAACTGTGCAGGTCATGGTATTTTAGTGTGTCTAAAACTCACTAAGTCGTTGATCTTAGAGGTGAGATGCATTTAGAACTCATGGCATGGAGAAGTATTGCAAGATGGAAAAGAGGAGCATAGAAATAAACTGAGGAAAACATTTCAGATGATTTCTTTCCATTTTCATTTCACTTCTGGAATGCTGGTTCAGTTTTCCAGGAATCTTCTCTGTGATCCTGTCTGCTCTTCTCAGAGACCTTTCCTGGAGAATGAGGTTGAGCTCTTGTCACAAGACGTGCCACCAACTGCGGCTTCTCTTGGCTTTCCACACTGTGTGCAGCAGGACTCTTGCAGCAAAACAGGACAAAAGTTTTGAGGACTTGACAACTTGTCCTTTCTTTTCCTGGTGGACTGGGGAGTTGTGCTATGGGTAAGGTTTTCATTGTTGCTTTTCTAGGCTAAGAAAATAGGGGGTGGTACAAAGAATTGTTAGGGAATACAAGCCTGGCTGAATGCAGAGAAAGAATCTCCAGAGCCTGCAGCCTCAAGTGGAGAGTTGTGTGACGATCATTCCAACCCGTCACTGGACATCTTGAAAATTATCTGGAATGTGAAAATGCTCTGACAGAGGGAGTTTGTTTCTGAATTCCACATCTGGTGCCTTGGTGCATAAATCAAGAGCACAATCAGTTCATGATAAGTACCAGAACAAGATGGACCTCTCAGAGTAGCTGACTGAAACAATCTGAAAAGGAGAAATGCAGGGAATGACCGGGTGAACCTTGCCTGGAAGAAGGGTAAATTTTTCTACTAATTACTAATCCATTCCCTCATCTTTTGGCTTTCTTAGCAAGGCCATTTGCATCCCAGATTCCCTATGAAGTGTGAAGCCTGAGCTTGTGGAAGTGGCTGAAAGATGCCCTGTTCCTCTGCAGGGACACTCAGGCTGGAACAGGAGCTGGAGCCCTCTCTGGGGCAGCCTCCTCCAAGCTGGAATTTGTGCCGTGCTGTGAGAGGAGGAGGAGGGGGAGAAGGCTGGCGCTGTGTGGCAGGAGCAGCAGGTTTGGGCCGCAGGACATTCCGTCTGTGCCGCTGCCCCGCAATGGGCGGCCGTGCCCGGGGCTCTGGGCCTGGCCCCGCGTGCACTGAGCTCCCTGGGCTGGGCTCAGGTTCCCGCTGGGACTGGGCAGAGCCTGGGCTCAAACTGGGGGCAGCAGCAGTGCAAAACACCTCTGGGCATCTGTGTTTCCTGCTGCTAGGAAGGAGCAATGAAGCGAGTCGAGAAGTTCTGGTTTCTGTTTCTCCTGGTGGATTTTTTTATTTAATTCCACATTGCGGAGGCAAATTCTGTGACAGCCTCTGTCAGCTTATTCTATTTCAACAACGTCAGCAACAGGGCTGTATTTGAGCGCTGCAAATGTGGCCTGTGTGGCTTTAATTCCCCTCATCTTAGTGTTCAGGGGCTGGTGAGCTTTTCAGTATCTGCTGATCTTTATGCCTGTGACAAAAATACTGACTTCACTGTCATGAAAGCACCATGGGTAGCACCAACTGAAAGAGGCACTTGCATTTTTATGGATAAAATTCAGGTGGCAAGCAGAAGAGGGCCAAGAGCAGCCATGATCTGCAGTTCCCAAGGCAAAGGCACCAGTGTCGCAGACATTTTTTCACAGAAATACTTTCTTTCAGATTTCTGCATTTTCTGGGAAGCTGAGGGCCCCAGAGGAAGAGAATGTAAACAATTGTTATCAGCTGCTGTGGAATGCAATAAGATGCACCTGTGATTGGTTCATGTTCTGATGTTTATAATTAAGAGCCAATCACAGGAGCAAGCTGGGGACAGAGTCCCTGGACACAACTTTGTTATAGATTCTTTCTTTCTATTCTTAGCTTAGCTTAGCAGCTCTGCAACTTCTCTCTTTATTCCTATTAGTATAGTCATAATGTATTATATATCATATATCAATAAATTCAGCCTTCTGATCAAGAAACAAGATTCTCGTCTTTCTCTCACCACCCCAGCGACCCACTCAGGTTGCTGTAATACACAAGCAGCCTCTTCCTTTCACCTCAGGGTGAGTAAAACAGAGCTGGAAACAGTGCTGGAACCCAATCCTTTCTTCCTCTGAGGGCTGGCTCGGGGCAGCACAGGCGGGCCCTGAGCAGTCAGGGCTGTGTGTGGGTGCTGGTTGCTCTGCTCCAGAACTGAGCTGGAAAAAGCCCTTGGGAGCTGAGGCAGGAGCAGGTGGGAAGGGGCTGGCGCTGCTGCTGCTCCTGGCCGGGAGCCCCGGCTGGGCCGGGCCGGCGCCCCCTGCGCTGCGGCTGCTGCTGCTGCCAGAGCCGGGCGGGACTCGGGGACAGGGAACGGACACGGGGGGACAGCAAAGGCCTGGCGGCTGCAGGGATGGTGGTGCTGGGGCCGGGGCCAGCACAGAGCTTCAGCCCGCAATTAACCCCGAGGGAAACGCTGGGGAAAGGCTCCATTTCAGCCTTTCTGTACTCATGGCTGTGAAGGGACTGAAATGAAAGCAGAACAAGTAGGGCCCAACCTGTTCTCCTGCCTTGGGTGGAGCCCCAGGCCTGAGGCTGAGAGGGGCTGTGAGGGGCTGTGAGGGGCCATCTGTCATGAGTGAAATAAACAGGGCCAGGAGACTTCTTCTCCTTTTTAATGCCTTTATTAAAAGTGATCAGCTCAGGAGTGGGCAGGTCGGCAGGGCTGCAGTCCCTGTCGTGGCGCCCAGGGCGACTCAGAGGAGGAGGATATGCACAGCTTTGTCCACAAGGGGCAGAGCTGGGGGATCCGGTCCTCGTGGGAGCCTTTAGGGCGTGGTGTCCCCATCAGATGTTGGTTTGGTCTGGGTCTCGCTTCCTCCCAGACCTGCCCCGGGGGCTCTCGAAGACAGGGTGAGGAACAATGAAGGCTTCCAGCATCTCTGCAGGCCCAGCACTCCGCTCCTCGCATCCAGACATCACTTCAGTCTCTCAACTCTTATATGGCTCGTTGGTTTTGGGGTTTTCTCAGTACATTCGGAGTGGGGGACCCACACAGAATGCTGGTCTTGGAGTCACTTTACATAACCCCCCCACCTTCTCAGGTGTCTTCACTATTCTGGGAAAGGTAAAACTTAGCCTCGGGCAAGGCTCTGCTAATACAAAAGGAGCGATTAGCCACAACGACCCATGATTACAATAACAAAACACGCAGAACTTCGGCAGCTACAGTGCTCTGGCTGCCTTTTTGTAACTTTTTCTCACAAAAAAATATTAACCGAATTTTTGTTCATAACAATGAGGGGCCATGAAGGGCCTTGAGAGGCCATGAGGGGCCATGGGGAACTCAGAGAGGCCTTAAGGCCCTGTGAGGGGCTGTGGGAGCCAGGCCCTTCATGGAACCAAGGGTCCATCATGTCCTAGCACGGCCTTGTTGAACCAAAGGGACCATGGTGCCACTATGGAGCCTCATGGTATCACAGGTCCATTGTTACACAGCAGCCACAGCCTGGCTGCAGAACCAAGGAGATCATTGTGACACTGCACAACTGTGCAAACCTGTGAGCCTACCAGGGAAAAGCCAGCAGAAATGGCCTGGAGAGACACACTGTAGGCTCTGGGCATTCCTCACAGCTCAGGGTGAGGAAAGAGGCTTCCCCATGGTGCTCTGCAGCACTATGTTAATTTTTCCCAGTTCTGTACTGTCCCTTGGCCTTCTCTACCCGTTTAACTCCTATAAGTTCATGTTCTGGTGAGTTCTCCCTTCTCTGTTTTCCCACTGGTGTGTAACCCTGCCCATCCACCCTGGCATTTACTATTGGTCCCTTCCATGTGTACCGCCCCTGAACCCTCAGAGCATTGGATCCCCGGTGCTCTACTCTGAACCCTCTTTTCCTGCATTTGTACCCTGGACTCTCCTTTGTCTTTGTTTTTGGCCCCTGGACACTTTCAGCATTTCTCTGTGTGTGTGTGTGTCTGTGAGTGTGTCTGTGTGTGTGTCTGTGTGTCTGTGTGTCTGTGTGTTTGTCTGTGTGTCTATGTGCTGGTGCTCTCGTGGTTCCTACCCATTGGCACAAGAAACTTGGGGACAGTTGTGTGCAGACCACCTCAGACTGCAACAATAACTCCTTTTTTCATTTACTTTGTGGTGGGAATGAACCATTCTGTCTAATCACGATCAGAATAAATCAGAGCTGTATTTATATAAATTTATCTGGTATTCAATCTTTAATGCTGGGGGGAAAATTGCATTAAAGTTCAATTCCACCTGTCTAATCTTTAACACCTTTGACAAAGTCTGGGGCTGGGATTGGATCCAACCGCTTCCAGTCACCTCTCTTTGAAGGAATTTTAGAAGTCTCGAGGCCCTGCAGGGGTTTGAGGATCCATGGTGGCTGTTAGGTGTCATTTCTCAACCTCATGTCTCAGCAGAAGTTTCTCCAATAAAGGAATAAAGGTTTTGCCTGAAGCTCCCTTTGTGCCCATGACAGGAACCCCTGTGAGTGTCTGGGACATCCCAGCTCTTTGGCTACCTGGGGACTCCTGGGATGTCACCGTGGAGCCCCTGTGAGTGCTTGTGACAGATTGGTGCCTTTGCAGCACAAGGTGCCCTGGGATGTCACCACGGAATGGCTGTGACTACCTCTGACCACACGGCTCTTTACCATCCCAGTAATCCCCTGGGAGGTCTCCATGGAGCCCCTGTCTGTGCCTGTGACATTCAAGCTCTGGAACAGCCTGGAGACTCTTGGAAAGTCCCCATGGAACACCTCGGAAGGCCTGTGACAAAACTGATCCTTAGCAGGCAATGATCACCAGCCCCCTGTTCCTATGGTCAGTTTCCATGGTAACCATCACCAGCCCCCTGTTGCTATGGTCAGTCCCTCGGCAGCTCCATGGAGACCCCATGCCAGGGGTGGTTGCCATGGACACCAGCTCAGGCCTGCAGCCACAGCCCGTTGCCATGGCAACCATTGGCAGCCCCATCCCCAGGCTCATGGGATCCCAGAACCACAGAATTGGCTGAGCTGGGAGAAACCCATCAGGATCCTCCAGTCCAACTGCTGGCCCTGCCCAGGACACCCCAACAATGCCAGCCTGGGCCTGGCAGTGCTGTACAAACGCTGCTGCAGCTCAGAGAGCCCTGGAGCTGGGACCCTTCCCTGGGGAGCCTGGGCAGGGCCCCAGCAGCCTCTGGGCAAAAACCTTTTCCTGACATCCAACCTGAGCCTGCCCTGACTCAGCTGCAGCCGTTCCCTCCACTCCTGTCCCTGAGCACCAGAGGGAAGAGGTTCCCACAGCCCCAGCCAGGGACCCGCTCCCAAGGCTGTTGCCATGGCCACCATGGCTGGGACCAGCTGGGATGCTTGGTTTCCATGGGCCAGGGTTCAGGAATGGGATTCCCCAATTTCCTGCTCCTGCTAAAACCGTGCTGCCCTCGCTGCCCTCCCGCCTTCCATGGAAAGCACAAAAGGCAAAGATTCCAGGCTGGGATAAAAACCATTTATTGGGAACAGCAATGAGATAAGGAACAAACAGGAACAAAAACAATATTGATAACAGAAGGGATAAATAAAACTGTTTACAGGGAAAATTAAACACAACTCACTGGGTCTTCCTGGCCACAATTTCCCATGCCTGGAAATTTCACCCTTCTCCTCAGGGAGAGAGAGAGTGCCTTTCCTGCCCCTGGCAATGACCTGAGGTGGGAGTAAATGTAATGACAGGGCCATGGCCAGACCCTCATGTTCTTCCATCCCACATCATGTCATTGGCAGGGGCAGGAAAAGGGACAGGTGTCTTCCTGGCATGGATCACAGGGAACATGGATCACCAGGGCTCTTTCCAATATGGGTCCTCCAATGAGGGATGAAGCTGGAGCTGGGCATGAAGCTCTTCTGCTGTTGGGCCACTGACAGAACGTCCCTTACCGGTGCTTCCATTGGTGGCTGGTCAAGGCAGAGCTCTGGGTGAAACTCATCCCACACTAGGGACACTCGAAGGACCTCTTCCCTGTGTGGATGCGCTGGTGCCTGATGAGGGTGAACTTATGCTTGAATCCCTTCCCACAGTCAGGGCAGCGGAAGGGCCTCCCCTCTGTGTGAATCCGCTCATGCAGACGGAGATTTGAGCTGGTCTGAAACCTCTTCCCACACGTGGGGCACTCATAGGGCCTCTCCCCAGTGTGGATGCGCTGGTGGATGATGAGGTGGGACTGGCGCTTGAAGCCCTTCCCACACTCAGGGCAGCAGAAAGGCCTCTCCCCAGTGTGAATGAGCTGGTGTCTGAGGAGATCGGAGCTGGTCCGAAAGCTCTTCTGGCACTCGGGACACTCGTAGGGCCTCTCCCCGGTGTGGATGCGTTGGTGGGTCACAAGGGTAGACCTGTAACTGAAGCCCTTCCCACACTCCCCACACTTGTAGGGCCATTCCCTTGTGTCGATCATCTGGTGGCTGATCAGGGTGCTGCTGTGCCTGAAGCTCTTCTCACACTCTGAGCACTTGTGGGCATTCTCCCGATCATGAAGCTGCTCACGAACCACCAGCTCTGTGCTCTGGCTGAAGCTCTGTCCACCTTCCTGGCTCAGGGTGGGTCTTCTCTCCTCAGAGCACCCTGGGCTGGGTTTGCAGCCCCTACTCCTGTGGGATCTCTGAGGCATTTCCTCCCAGCTGTAATTCTGCACCATGGCACTGCTCAAAATGGCCTCTTCCACAAGGTTCTGCTCGGGAGATTTGTCCTCCCTGGTCTCCATCCTCAGCTCCTTCTCTGGGGGAGGAAGGACAAGGAGAGGATGGGATTTGCCTCCATGCCAGAGGGAAAGGGAAGGAGATCCCCTCAGTGCATCCCTGGAAGGACGGCGTTGGCAGCAGGGTTGTCCTGCAGCCAGGGGCCGTGCTGGGCTGGGAGATGGAGCAGGAGAGAGGGGGAAAGGGGCACTGACTTCCTCCTCACCTGCCTGGGTGTCCTGGGGCATCTTCCTCTTCCTTGCAGCCTCTCCCTCCATCTGGCTAAGTTTTAGGAATGGGAAATTCTGTTTTGGGAGGAAAACAAGAAATGAGCACACTAAATTTTGTACCAGATTGAAGGTGAACCAGGGGGAGAGTCTAAGTCAGAATTCCAATTCAAAAACAAAATTAGGATCAAGGCAATGATACAGAAACACTGCCTTAAACTGACAGAGTCAGAATATAACCTGACACCATGTTGGTCAGGGTGGTGGCTGCAGTCCCATTAAATGGTGGCTGCAGTCCTGTTGGAGTGATGAACATGATTCTGTCCAAGAAGTGATGCTGTAGAAGAGTCTGGTCTTCCTCTGAAGGTCCACTGGTGGTTATGGAGCTCTTGTCCTCTGGGAATCCAGTAGGCAAGGTGCTGCTGGTGTTGCCAGCCTCAGCTTATATCCAGGTAGGAATTCTTGGATCCTCCCTCTGGGCGGAGCATCCCACAATGGGATGATGGAATTTTATTAGTCCTGCAGTGACACTCAATGGCCCATTCACAGAAGATATCTCCCCTGGAGGGCGTTATCAGAGGTGATTCATGGAAGAGATAAAGAACTCTGCCCCACCTGCTTATAGCAGTTGATGAAGATGGGGATTGAAAACATGCATTTGGTTACATCTTGCATTGCAACCTGAAACAGTGGGGTAATCCCTGCTCAGGGGGTGAACACCACCCCCCTTACCCAAACTGGCTCAGGTGTAAAACCCCCACCCTGGGAAGGCCACACACACAGGGGACAATGTCACAGTTGGCCCTGCTCCAGGTGAGGCCTCTGTCCCTTGTCACTCCCTTATTCTGCCCCCTTTTCTCTTTCTTTCCAACTCACTCTCTACCTCACATTTACTGTTCAATAAAATCCACCTTGGATTTGGTCTTGTTAGTATCTTAACTGTGGCAGAGGAATCTCTCCAACAATTTTCTTAAGCAGATTGCGACATTATTTTGCCATAGTGGGTTAGGGCACCGTTGTCTGACCCCAAGTGCCTTTGACAACAGCATGGTTCCCTCCTCTGAGGAGGTTGTGGTTCTCTCTGGAGGAACTCTTGGAAACTTGGACACAGCTTCCTCTGAGCACCTTATGGGAGAACTGATGAGGAAAATGGCTGTTAGAGGTGGCCAGTGAAAAAGAAAATATTTTGTTGTCCTTCCTTGAAAAGTTTGTTAAAATCACTGGAGGAAAGGGAGCAAATGTTACCAGCGAGACTGACAAGGTTCATTCACCCCATGGTGAGGAACACAAGGCTGCTAAAAGTCCAACAAAAAACACAATTCAAGTAGCTAAATTCCCAAATAACTCTGGAATTCACAGGCTTGGGTTCTTTGCCAAATGTGAGAATCATTATTCTCTTCATCCCTGTCACCTTTGTGACAGCTACACAGAGTTTCCCCTTCCTTCTATTAATCTGATTGGGCCTAATTTCCACTTTCCTTTTATTGGAACCTGCCAGCAGCTGAGCTGGAGCTGTGCAGGAACCAATGAAACTTGGAATTGCCACAGAATTTCTTCTATTGCCAGTTTACTCCTGTTTGGGATTTGTTTGCATTTCCATCACATGTGACTCTCGGGAAAATCAAATATTCATCAAAGTATTTTATGTAGGATTAGGTTTGATTTATGCCTAGTTTATTTTGTCCAGTGCCCTGGGGATGCTCAAGGGGTCTCTGTGCCTCTTGCCCTGGGGGATGCTCAGGAGGAATTTGTTGCGATTGTCCCTGTCCCTGTCACCCTAGCCCATGCCCTTGATGCCAAATTTTGGCCCAAACAGGCAGAGTGACTGCCTAATCAGACTCAGCTTAAGTCAATTAAGCAGGAGGTATTTTTATTAGCGACGCGTCGGAGAAATCACAAAATGGATTTCTGAGTTCACATAGCAAAAGCAAGCCTTATATACAATTTTGGGTATAGGATTACATCAGATCAGATACATAATCATGCATATTCATATGGGGCGTGGTGTAGGCGGAGCGTGGGCGGAGCGTAGGTGGAGACATCTCTTTTGGGGAATTTTCAGGTGGTCGTTCCTGTTGCCTTCATCATAGACGGGGTCTTTCCGATGAGTCTTCCTCTTTAAACTTTTGAACTCTTTTCCTAATTTGGTCAATTCCCGGTGTATTTGGCTTAGATCCCGTGGCTTGGCAAAACCCTTAGGGTCGTTTTGACATTGCTGGCTCTAAACCCGCTTAGCTTATTAGTTTCTCCTATACCTATCTCTTCCCCTGTCATGATGCTCTACCTTTTATCTAATTTATTGCTCTGTTTTCCTAGTGCTGTGCTTTCTCCGTGTGTTCTAGTGCTAGGCCCTTCTTTACATGCCTCTCATTCCATGTTTTAACCCATTACTTCTGGAAGGCTATCTGCTTTAGGGCTTCATTTCCCCCCTTTTTCTTGTAACTTACGAATTCTTTCGTCAAGTTCTGGTCCCACAGGACGCTGATAGGCTCGTACCATTGCCCAAATCATTTGGGTCCTCTTCATTATGCCCCTTAGTCTCCACCACAAACAAATGTTTGTAAGAGTTAGTAATAACAAAGCTACAATTACTACTAGCATTGGGTGCACCAGGTAATGGAAGACCTGTGTAGCTGTTGGGGAGTATCCTGTAAAGATGTCCCACCAGTGATGCTGGCCTACTTGTTCTACTTCGGTCAGGACATTCTTTATCTTTTCTGAATTGTGTTCTATCTGCCATACCATTCGTTTAGTTGTTTGATTCACCTTTTGCACCAATTTCTTTACTTCAGGGTGTGCAAGCACTGCTTTGAGAATTTTGACGTCCATCCCTATTTGTAATTTCGGTATCTCTTGATATAGGTTGAAATTTGCGTTAATTAGCTGTTGGGTGGTTATTGGGACAGTGTAATGAAAATCACAACCTATGATCTTGGTAAAGTTGCATACACAAAAGTTAGTATTGTTAGTCTCTTCTAGGCAATTATCTATAGTGACGTTGTCACAAGCTGTCCTTACGCAAGCACACCCATTTCCTATATAGTAAACTTGTGATTGTGTTCTATCATGCGGAAGCATTTCTAAGGTACATACACTATTTTCAGCATCTAAGCATAAATCTTCGGCTTCTACCACAGCATTTTCGCAAACATAGCCTAATTGTCCTCTAGGGATGCATGCTTCTGTGCTAACCGATTGCCACCTATTTTTGGTGTAATCATAACTGGCCCAGACGTTATGGTTTATTGGCCTAACAACGACTTCTTGGTGTGTTGTCCCTAGAGTGAGGATGGGAAAGATAGCTCTTTCCTCTGCCGCACTAATGGTGAGGACATAAGCTTCAATGTGTTCTTGTTGAGGCTCATAGGTGAAGTTCACTAGTTGCCACCAAGCCTGATGGTCCCTCTCAAATTGTGTAGTGTGATTGTCCTTTAATATTGTTTCCCTTATTTCTTGAGGTAATATACCTGACGTTCCTTCTCTCATTATTCCTGCCGCTACTGATTGTACCCATTGTTGCGTCTGAGAGCATTGGATAGCGAGTGCAACGTCTCTGCTGAGTTCCCCTGTGTAGTCAGTGAGCTTTACAAAATCCTCTGCAGTATGGTTTGCTACCATGGTTAGTAATTTCACCACCAGCGATTGTGTTTCAGCTAATGTAAGCATGGATGCACTGAGAGGCACCTTAAGCTTTCCTAAGCTCGATGTGACGGTACTTAATTTGTTTACTAATACCTCTTGATCTATTGTGTTTACTATGCCAAATCCGGTGCCAATCCACCCACTTAGATCTCTTTTTGTTTTTCTGTGATGAGACCTTGTCGCTAGCCATGCATTCCATCCCTTAAGGCTTTGCTGTATAAATGGTCGTCAATCCTTTTGCAAATAAGTAATATCGGTGTGAATGTTCATTTGCACCTTTTTCAGGGAATAAGTGGGGTCTAACAATAATTTTAGTTCGTTAGATTTTCTTATCACCTGAGGCCCTATAAAGGTTAGGTTGTGTACTGCTTTACACTCCACTGGTAGGGTGGTTTCTTGAGGCAAGTCTAGATCTGGATACAATGGGATCACGTCTCCTGGTAATTGTATCCTATATTCGACAGCACGCCCGAGAGCACGCCCGAGGGAGCTAAAACCCTGTCCCAGTGTTTTCAACTCCCTTTCACATGTGAACGTCATTGACTGATCCAATCTAAATGCCATCTCACACAGTGCTTTTCCTCCCTCAGGACCACTAGATGCTACAATTTCTCCCGGAGAATGGAGAAGGGGGTGAGGGTCATAGGTTATGTTTTGAGGGTGTAGCTCCCCAAGTGAATCTTCTCTATAAATCACCGAGTTTCGGGGTTGTGATCCAGGTGGATCTTCCCTGAAGTCGCTCCACTGACATGAAATTGGGCCCTTTTGTTGAGTCCAGGCAATAGGCTTGCCCATTTTCACTAGACTAAAGGTAATTAGGTTTTGTTTAGAGGCTGGCATCGAGGGTTGAATTGTTAATACCAGCCGCCTTGTTTTTCCTTCTCTTTCTCCTGCTGGGTCAAGCTCTCGACACCCAATTTGGATTTGGTCTCCCTTGTATGCTATCATGGAGGGCTGATCCCATACTTCACTTGCATATGGCTGATTGTTACGTAAGGCATAAACCTCGAAATAGGGTCCGCTCATTCCTAATTCCGGGTGGATACACTGATGTGCATGAGACCATGGGTCTATTGGGGAAGAGTCTTGGGGAAGAGCTATACTTATCGAGAGTCCAATGATCAGAGTTGTAAAGGTTTGGGGTGGAGTCGGGGTCATAATGTCTGGCTGTCAATTTTGTTTCTTTTGGCGTTCTCGTTGCTTGATGTGAATTTGTTTTACTCGTAAAATAGCCTTTTCTAGTTCAGTGTCTAAATCTCTTTGTTTTTTAAAGGGTCCAATTTGGTCACTTGTTAGTGGATGTCGTGGGACAGAAGAATAGCAACGGGTCGATAAAACCTTAGAACGACTAAGTTTCAAACAATATTGTAACCAGCGGTGTACTTTCCAATGGCACCACCCTAATACAATTTGTTCGGGAGCTTCAAACAATTCCCTAGCCTCTAAAATGGGTCTGTTGGCGAATTTCTCTAAGGCCAAATAGTCGTCATTTTCCCTTGCTTCTTTGCAGCTACACTCATAACATTGGAGGTCCAGTAAACAACTTTGTACGTTCCAAAATTTTCTATCACAACCTCCACAAAGAAATCCAATTAGTCCCACACAATTTCTTTCCCCACACCCAAAACACGGCTGATCGTGAATAGGGTCCTGTGGGTCAGGTCCTTGTTGACTGTATGTTTCAACCCACCCTGTCCACTGTATTGGCATGCTACGCAATGCAGCTCTAGCTTCGGCATTAAATTCTGCTATGAGAGATAAAGGTTTTGGCAAAGTCAATGTTAGTTTATGTTGGATTCTCACGTGATCCTGCGGAGACAGCTGACTCAGAAGTCTGTACATCTAGGGCAGGTTTAATCTCCTCTTGTTTGTTTTCCGGAGCTCTCTTGACCCGTGAATAGTGGATCCACGTAGGTCGTTCCTTGATCCGAACCGCGGTGAAGGTAGTCAGCAGCACTTGGAAAGGTCCCTCCCACTTTTCTTGTAGGGGTTTTCCTAAAAGATTCTTAACATACACCCAATCACCGGGGTTAAACGGATGCAATTTGCAATCAGGTTGCTTAGGTTGGTGCTCTATCATCACAGCAGCATTCTTATCAAACTGTTTCCCCACCGCAATTACATAATCGTAAATGTATTGATTACCAATCTGGTCTATGACATCCCCATTTACAGCTTGCATAGCATAAGGTCTACCATATAGAATTTCAAAAGGACTTAACTTTTCCTTCGATCTTGGCTTGACTCTCAGTCTCAGCAGAGCAATAGGCAAAGCTTGATACCACTGCAAATTAGTCTCTTGGCATATTTTAGCAATTTGCTGTTTGATAAGATGATTCATCTTTTCCACTTGCCCACTGGCCTGTGGACGGTAGGGCGTGTGCAATTGCCAATTGATTTGTAATGCTTTGCTTATTGCTTTCACTACTTTTGCACAGAAATGTGTACCTCTATCTGAAGAAATGCTCTTCGGTACCCCAAACCGTGGAATAATTTCATTCAACAGTACTCTAGTTACCTCTCTTTCCTTATTTGTCCTACAGGGGAATGCTTCAGGCCACCCAGAAAATGTGTCAGTTAATACCAACAGGTACCGAAACCCCCCTTTTCTTGGGAGTTCAGAAAAATCAATTTGCCATATCTCACCTGGGAATTTACCTCGGTTTATAGCTCCTAGGTGTACTTTGGTTCCTGTGTTTGGGTTGTTCTTCAGACACCGTTCACACTGGGACGTAACGTGTTTTATAGTAGTAAATAATTTTGGTCCTGCTATTCTGGTCTGCAAATATTGGTAAAGCGAATCTAGGCCCCAATGGGCCTTCTCATGTTCTGCCTTCACAAACTGCCACATCACGTTTCCTGGTATCACTAACTGTCCTGTTTCTAATCGACCCCAACCATTTTCTAGTATTTTGCCCTTATTCCTTTGAATCCACCTATGATCTGATTCTTGGTAATCTGGCTGGATATTGATATCCAGCTCCCCTGGTATTAGGGCCGCTATTTCCGCTTCCCTATTTCTTGTGGCCGCCAATTTAGCTTCTGTATCTGCCTTCCTGTTCCCTATTTCTGGAATAGTATTGCCTTTCAAGTGCCCCTTGCAATGCATTATGGCCACCTGTGTTGGGAGTTGGACCGCCTCCAGCAGTCGCAGAACCTCTTCTGCATGTTTGACTGTTTTTCCTTGTGTAGTCAACAGTCCTCTTTCTTTCCAGATGGCTCCATGAGCATGTACGACAGAAAAGGCATATTTAGAGTCTGTCCATATATTAATTTGCATGTTCTCTGCTAATTCCAGGGCTCGGGTCAGGGCTATCAGCTCTGCTTTTTGAGATGAAGTCCCTGCAGGCAGGGGGTTTGACTCAATTACCCTCTCTGTAGTGGTGACTGCATAGCCAGCCATTCTTACTCCTTGCCTCACGAAGCTGCTGCCATCTGAAAACCAGTTGTCCGCGTCTTCGAACGGCTCTTCTTTGAGATCTGGGCGACTGGAGTAGACGGCTTCAATTGTTTCCAGGCAGTCATGTTCGATGGGTTCTGCTGGAGCTCTTCCTTCTAAGAATGAAGCTGGGTTCACAATATTAGTTACCTGAATGGTTACATCATCTGATTCAGCCAGGATGGCCTGGTACTTTAAAAATCTGGAAGGCGACAACCAATGGTTGCCTTTCTGTTCCAGCACAGCTGACACAGTGTGGGATACTAACACAGTCACCTTTTGGCCCAGCGTAAGCTTCCTGGCCTCTTCTATGTTAATTATCACTGCGGCCACTGCCCTCAGACAGCCTGGCCATCCTTTACTTACTTCATCCAATCGCTTGGAGAAGTAGGCCACAGCTCTCTTGTGTGGTCCCAACTGCTGTGCTAGTACTCCTAGGGCCATCCCTTGCCGCTCATGGGAAAATAGCCAGAATGGTTTCGACACATCTGGGAGACCTAAGGCTGGTGCTCTCATCAGCTCCCGCTTCAGCCTCTTAAAGGCCCCTTCCGCCTCGGGAGTCCAAACTAGGACATTCTTGGTTTCTTTTAGCAAATCATACAATGGTTTAGCGAGTATCCCATACTGGTAGATCCATAGCCGACACCAACCTGTCATCCCCAGAAAGGCGCGCAGGTCTCTCACCGTCTCTGGTTTGGGCATCTGGCAGATGGCCTCTTTCCTGGCTGCTCCCAGGGATCGCTGTCCTCTGGAGATTTCGTATCCCAGGTACACCACTTCCTTTTGCACCAGTTGTGCTTTCTGTTGAGAGACTCGATATCCACTTAAACCCAGGAAATTCAACAAGGAAATAGTCCATTCAATGCATTCTTCCTCCGTCACTGTCGCTATTAGGAGGTCGTCTACGTACTGCAGGAGAGCGCCATCTCCCGGCGGCCCTTCCCATTGTTCTAATTCTTTGGCTAACTGATTCCCAAAGATCGTGGGCGAGTTAGACCAGCCTTGGGGCAACCGTGTCCAGGTAAGTTGGGTCTTTCTCCCCCTATCTACTGATTCCCACTCAAAGGCAAAAATCCTTTGACTCTCGGGGGCTAAGGGAAGGCAGAAGAATGCGTCTTTCAAATCTAATACGGTGAACCAGGCCAGGCTATCCTTTAGCCTAGTTAAAAGCGTATATGGATTAGCAACCACCGGGTGTAATGTCTTGGTTATTTCGTTTACTGCCCTCAGATCCTGAACGAGCCTATACGTTCCATTAGGTTTCTTTACTGGCAAGATCGGTGTATTAAAATCCGATTCACATTCTACCAATAACCCCAGTTCTAAAAACCTTTTGATTATGGGCTCAATTCCCTTTCTGTCTTCTATCCTCAGAGGGTATTGTTTTCTTACCACCGGTCTTGCCCCGACCTTAAGTTCGACAACAATCGGTGTCGCTCGTTTTGATTTTCCAGGTATATCCGTAGCCCATACCAATGGATAAGTCTTGCTCAGGATTCGCTCGAAATTGTGGTTCTCAGGTTTGGGTTCCACACAACTGATTGTTAGGCTTAGGGCTGTAATCAGTTGTTCATCGTTTACTTGAAATTCCAATTTGTCCTTGTTGAACTTTATTATGGCTCCCAGGTTTTCCAATAGGTCTCTTCCCAATAAGGGCTTTGGCGAATTTGGTAAATACAGGAACTGATGTATTCCCATTTGTTTCCCAATTTTTGTATTTAATGGGTTTCAAAAAGTAAGCTTTTTCTGGTTGGCCTGTTGCTCCCACAACTTGTACAAATTCATCACTTTTAGGTACCAATTCCTGATTTAAAACCGAAAAAGTTGCTCCCGTATCAATTAAAAAGCTCAATTCCTTTTTACCTTCCCCTAGCTCCATTTTAACCAGTGGGTCTGCTAGGGTACGGCCCACCGGTCCCCGTCATTCACTATTCTTTCCAAAGCCAATACTAGGGGGTCCTGAGGGGCTACATTAATTCCACATTCATTTTGCCACTCAGGTTTATTCCTTAGGGTGAAAAACATGTCTGCGTATATTACCTCATCCCATTTATTGAGCCGCCGGAGGAAGAGCATAAGTTGTAAAATGGTATTATAGTTAGTTGTCCCCTCTGGTGGCCATTTTTCTCCGTCATCAAGACGGTACAGGGGCCACCATTGTGTGCAATACTTAAGAAGTGTTTTTTTTTTTTACTTATGTTTCCCCCTGGAATCCCTCCCAGGTCCTTCCAGTGTTTTAGGATACATCCTAAAGGGGTTTTCATATTTATATCTTTACTCTGTTGGCTTCCCATGGCTATTCTCTGTATTCGTGCTCTTTTCCACAAGTACTATATGCCAATATACCTTAACACTTCATTCACACAATTTCCATTCGCTTCGTCCAGGAAATGTGGATCGGGACTCCGCTCTCGTTTCGCAGCGATGCTGCGTCTCACTTACTCCACACACACTCGTACAGTGAAAGGTTCCTACCTTATGGCCTTGGTCGCCGATAGACCGTGAAATACCGGGTTCCCAAGTTCATGCACATACATTTCTAATCTGTTTACATAGAAAGTAATAAAAGCGTCCCCTATAAGATTTTACAACGGACACATAAAACAAACACATAAAACCACCAATTAACACATCTTTCTCCCGTTCTCAAAGAACAGTAGGCAATCTCCCATACAGCAAAACAAACCAAAGATACCAAGTTCAACTCTTCTCTACCATAACCTAGTCGTTTCCTTTTGTACTCTTTTTACGGGACTTTAACCCGTATTTACGGGACTTTAACCCGTACCGTATTTACGGGACTTTAACCCGTATTTACGGGACTTTAACCCGTACCGTATTTACGGGACTTTAACCCGTACCGTATTTACGGGACTTTAACCCGTATTTACGGGACTTTAACCCGTATCGTATTTACGGGACTTTAACCCGTAAAATCAGGGATTTTTACCGAGGCGTCCCTCCGGCTTACCCTGCGAGCGGTCACGTCTGACCCTCGTTTTCCAAACAAAGCGCTTTATCCCAAAACCAACAAACAATTCAAATACCTCTTAAAGCCAATAGGCAATTAAAATACCTCTTAATTGAGCAGGAGATGCAGCCAGCGTCCATCCGAGAGCACCGGTCCAGGGAAGGAGCTTCTCCCGACGAAAAGCCGTCAGAGGCGCCCAGAAGACCCCGACCCCAGACCCGGCTCGGGAGAGGACCCTTAAGGCTTGGATCTCCTGTCTGGTGCCATATCTCCTGCCTGGCTCGCCAGAAAATGATGCCAAATTTTGGCCCAAACAGGCAGAGTGACTGCCTAATCAGACTCAGCTTAAGTCAATTAAGCAGGAGGTATTTTTATTAGCGACGCGTCGGAGAAATCACAAAATGGATTTCTGAGTTCACATAGCAAAAGCAAGCCTTATATACAATTTTGGGTATAGGATTACATCAGATCAGATACATAATCATGCATATTCATATGGGGCGTGGTGTAGGCGGAGCGTGGGCGGAGCGTAGGTGGAGACATCTCTTTTGGGGAATTTTCAGGTGGTCGTTCCTGTTGCCTTCATCATAGACGGGGTCTTTCCGATGAGTCTTCCTCTTTAAACTTTTGAACTCTTTTCCTAATTTGGTCAATTCCCGGTGTATTTGGCTTAGATCCCGTGGCTTGGCAAAACCCTTAGGGTCGTTTTGACATTGCTGGCTCTAAACCCGCTTAGCTTATTAGTTTCTCCTATACCTATCTCTTCCCCTGTCATGATGCTCTACCTTTTATCTAATTTATTGCTCTGTTTTCCTAGTGCTGTGCTTTCTCCGTGTGTTCTAGTGCTAGGCCCTTCTTTACATGCCTCTCATTCCATGTTTTAACCCATTACTTCTGGAAGGCTATCTGCTTTAGGGCTTCACCCTGGGAGTGTCCTTGTCCCTGTCACCCCAGGCCATTCCCCAGGGGGTCTCCATCATTCTCACCCCAGGAAATGCCTGGGGGGTCTCCCTCCCTCTCACCCCTGTGCCAGGGGGTGCTCGGGGCAGTCTCTGTCTCTCTCAGCCCAGGGGATGCTCAGGGGTCTCTGTCCCCTCACCCTGGGGGACGCTGGGGGGGTCTCTATCCCTCTGGCCTCAGGCAATGCCTGTGCAGGGCTGGGGACCAGGGGCTCTGTGTCCCTCTCACCGCTGAGGGTGCTCGGGGCTGGGGGGGCTCTCCGACCTTATCACACCTGGGAAGGCCGGGGGGGTCTCTGTCCCTCTCAGCCCTGCTGTGACCCCACCCAAACATCATCGGGGTCAGAGGGAGAGAGACACCCCCAAACCCCCAGAACGGCAGAACCTGGGATTTGGTTTGGGGCTGAGGATTTAGGAAGGGGCTGGAATTGGGGCTGGGCTTGGAGTTGGGGCTGAGATTTGGATTAGAGCTGGGATTGGGGTTAAGGGTAGACATGGGATGAGCTTTAGGGCTGGGGTTGTGATTGGGTCTGGGGCTAAACAAGTTTGGCACTGGGATGAGAATAAATACAGAACTGTGAGTGTGTCTAAACATGGAGTGAGATTGAGACCAGGATCAGGGTCAGGTTTGAGACTGAGCTCACCCAGAGTGGGACAGAGGGGATATCACTGCGGGATGTCCCTGGCATTGTCCCAGCCCTCCTCAGGCACCTCCACACATGGGGGGCAACTGGGTGCTCCAAGATATGAGGTGAGCATTCCCTGAGGGCAGCCCTGACTTTGACCCTTGGGGCTCTGATATCAGCTGTCACATCCCTGTGGGAGCAGCTACAGACAGGAGGAGAGATTTCCCCCCCACCTAATTCAAGTGGAAAGATGAAGCCCAGCTGCCCTTTTCTTCTGGTGCCTCCTCCTCTCCTTTGGCAAGGATGTCAAACTCACCAGAAGCAGGAAAATCCCCATTCCCTCTGTCCTGGAAGGCTCAGGAATGCCCCTCTGCGATCCATGGCACACACTCCCAGGGGCTGGAATTCCAGTTCCCTGCCAGCAAAAGGTGTTCCTGCCCTGGAAGGAAAAGCTCTCAAGAAGGAGCCAAAAGCAAAGTAGAGCAAGATCCTACAGTGACATTTCACTGCCAGCCTTCATATCTTCACCCATGGTTGTTGTAGGTCTGGGATTGGGAATTAAATCATGGCAGGGTCTTTGGTGGGAGCTGCCCTGGGTCAAGGGAGATGCTGAGAGAGAAACTGAGCAGGCAAAGAAAGGTAGGAGAGAAAGGAAGGCACAAACACAATCAGCTGAGAAGGTGGCACTCTGAAAATAAACCAGAACTGACTGAAAAGGAATATGTCAGAACGAAATAATTTTACACATTTTATTTACTATCAAAACACAATTTCTTCCCATTCTCACAAACCTCTTGCCATTGTCATTCAGCAGAGCTATCAGAAAATTCTTCACTCTGAGTGGATGTTCCAGGCTGCAGCTACAAGGAAACAGGGAATGGGGATTTTCCTGCTCCTGGGGAGTTTGACATCCTCAGCTGAGGAGAGGAGGAGGCACCAGAAGAAAAGGGCAGCTGAGCTTTTTCCCGCCACAAGTTCAGCCCTTCTGGGGCTTTGGGGGTGTCTCTGTCCCTCTGACCCCGATGATGTTTGGGTGGGGTCACAGCAGGGCTGAGAGGGACAGAGACCCCCCCGGCCTCCCCAGGTGTGAGAAGGTCAGAGAGCCCCCCCAGCCCCGAGCACCCTCAGCGGTGAGAGGGACACAGAGCCCCTGGTCCCCAGCCCTGCACAGGCATTGCCTGAGGCCAGAGGGATAGAGACCCCCCGAGCGTCCCCCAGGGTGAGGGGACAGAGACCCCTGAGCATCCCCTGGCACAGGGGTGAGAGGGAGGGAGACCCCCCTGGGGTGAGAATGATGGAGACCCCTGGGGTATGGCCTGGGGTGACAGGGACTGGGACAAACCCCCTAGGGAATGGTCTGGGACAGGGTAAAACCTCCCGAAGCACACCCCAGAGGGAGAGGCACAGAGGCTCCTCGATCAACCCTGGGCACAGGACAAAGTAATGTTGTTTCTTGTCAGAAATCAAAATTAATCCTAGATAAAATGCCTTGAATTTGCTTTTCCCACAAGTCACTTGTGATGGAAATGCAAACAAATCCCAAAATTTTATAAACTTACAATAGAAGCTATTTTGTGGCAAATCCAAATTCCATTGGTCCTGCACAGCTCCAGCTCAGCTGCTGGCACATTCTGATGAAAGAAATGTTGAAATTAGGCCCAATACGGATTATGAAAAGGAAGGGGAAGCTCTGTGTAGCTGTCACAAAGGTGACAGGGACAAAGAGAAAAATTACTCTAACATTTGGCAAAGCCTCCAGCCTTTGAAAGAGAGTGACAGGGACAGAGACGTCACCTGGGGCAGGGCAAGTGTGACATTGTCCCCTGTGTGTGTGGCCTTCCCAGGGTGGGGGTTTTACACCTGAGCCAGTTTGGGTAAGGGGGGTGGTGTTCACCCCCTGAGCAGGGATTACCCCACTGTTTCAGGTTGCAATGCAAGATGTAACCAAATGCATGTTTTCAATCCCCATCTTCATCAACTGCTATAAGCAGGTGGGGCAGAGTTCTTTATCTCTTCCATGAATCACCTCTGATAACGCCCTCCAGGGGAGATATCTTCTGTGAATGGGCCATTGAGTGTCACTGCAGGACTAATAAAATTCCATCATCCCATTGTGGGATGCTCCGCCCAGAGGGAGGATCCAAGAATTCCTACCTGGATATAAGCTGAGGCTGGCAACACCAGCAGCACCTTGCCTACTGGATTCCCAGAGGACAAGAGCTCCATAACCACCAGTGGACCTTCAGAGGAAGACCAGACTCTTCTACAGCATCACTTCTTGGACAGAATCATGTTCATCACTCCAACAGGACTGCAGCCACCATTTAATGGGACTGCAGCCACCACCCTGACCAACATGGTGTCAGGTTATATTCTGACTCTGTCAGTTTAAGGCAGTGTTTCTGTATCATTGCCTTGATCCTAATTTTGTTTTTGAATTGGAATTCTGACTTAGACTCTCCCCCTGGTTCACCTTCAATCTGGTACAAAATTTAGTGTGCTCATTTCTTGTTTTCCTCCCAAAACAGAATTTCCCATTCCTAAAACTTAGCCAGATGGAGGGAGAGACTGCAAGGAAGAGGAAGATGCCCCAGGACACCCAGGCAGGTGAGGAGGAAGTCAGTGCCCCTTTCCCCCTCTCTCCTGCTCCATCTCCCAGCCCAGCACGGCCCCTGGCTGCAGGACAACCCTGCTGCCAACGCCGTCCTTCCAGGGATGCACTGAGGGGATCTCCTTCCCTTTCCCTCTGGCATGGAGGCAAATCCCATCCTCTCCTTGTCCTTCCTCCCCCAGAGAAGGAGCTGAGGATGGAGACCAGGGAGGACAAATCTCCCGAGCAGAACCTTGTGGAAGAGGCCATTTTGAGCAGTGCCATGGTGCAGAATTACAGCTGGGAGGAAATGCCTCAGAGATCCCACAGGAGTAGGGGCTGCAAACCCAGCCCAGGGTGCTCTGAGGAGAGAAGACCCACCCTGAGCCAGGAAGGTGGACAGAGCTTCAGCCAGAGCACAGAGCTGGTGGTTCGTGAGCAGCTTCATGATCGGGAGAATGCCCACAAGTGCTCAGAGTGTGAGAAGAGCTTCAGGCACAGCAGCACCCTGATCAGCCACCAGATGATCGACACAAGGGAATGGCCCTACAAGTGTGGGGAGTGTGGGAAGGGCTTCAGTTACAGGTCTACCCTTGTGACCCACCAACGCATCCACACCGGGGAGAGGCCCTACGAGTGTCCCGAGTGCCAGAAGAGCTTTCGGACCAGCTCCGATCTCCTCAGACACCAGCTCATTCACACTGGGGAGAGGCCTTTCTGCTGCCCTGAGTGTGGGAAGGGCTTCAAGCGCCAGTCCCACCTCATCATCCACCAGCGCATCCACACTGGGGAGAGGCCCTATGAGTGCCCCACGTGTGGGAAGAGGTTTCAGACCAGCTCAAATCTCCGTCTGCATGAGCGGATTCACACAGAGGGGAGGCCCTTCCGCTGCCCTGACTGTGGGAAGGGATTCAAGCATAAGTTCACCCTCATCAGGCACCAGCGCATCCACACAGGGAAGAGGTCCTTCGAGTGTCCCTAGTGTGGGATGAGTTTCACCCAGAGCTCTGCCTTGACCAGCCACCAATGGAAGCACCGGTAAGGGACGTTCTGTCAGTGGCCCAACAGCAGAAGAGCTTCATGCCCAGCTCCAGCTTCATCCCTCATTGGAGGACCCATATTGGAAAGAGCCCTGGTGATCCATGTTCCCTGTGATCCATGCCAGGAAGACACCTGTCCCTTTTCCTGCCCCTGCCAATGACATGATGTGGGATGGAAGAACATGAGGGTCTGGCCATGGCCCTGTCATTACATTTACTCCCACCTCAGGTCATTGCCAGGGGCAGGAAAGGCACTCTCTCTCTCCCTGAGGAGAAGGGTGAAATTTCCAGGCATGGGAAATTGTGGCCAGGAAGACCCAGTGAGTTGTGTTTAATTTTCCCTGTAAACAGTTTTATTTATCCCTTCTGTTATCAATATTGTTTTTGTTCCTGTTTGTTCCTTATCTCATTGCTGTTCCCAATAAATGGTTTTTATCCCAGCCTGGAATCTTTGCCTTTTGTGCTTTCCATGGAAGGCGGGAGGGCAGCGAGGGCAGCACGGTTTTAGCAGGAGCAGGAAATTGGGGAATCCCATTCCTGAACCCTGGCCCATGGAAACCAAGCATCCCAGCTGGTCCCAGCCATGGTGGCCATGGCAACAGCCTTGGGAGCGGGTCCCTGGCTGGGGCTGTGGGAACCTCTTCCCTCTGGTGCTCAGGGACAGGAGTGGAGGGAACGGCTGCAGCTGAGTCAGGGCAGGCTCAGGTTGGATGTCAGGAAAAGGTTTTTGCCCAGAGGCTGCTGGGGCCCTGCCCAGGCTCCCCAGGGAAGGGTCCCAGCTCCAGGGCTCTCTGAGCTGCAGCAGCGTTTGTACAGCACTGCCAGGCCCAGGCTGGCATTGTTGGGGTGTCCTGGGCAGGGCCAGCAGTTGGACTGGAGGATCCTGATGGGTTTCTCCCAGCTCAGCCAATTCTGTGGTTCTGGGATCCCATGAGCCTGGGGATGGGGCTGCCAATGGTTGCCATGGCAACGGGCTGTGGCTGCAGGCCTGAGCTGGTGTCCATGGCAACCACCCCTGGCATGGGGTCTCCATGGAGCTGCCGAGGGACTGACCATAGCAACAGGGGGCTGGTGATGGTTACCATGGAAACTGACCATAGGAACAGGGGGCTGGTGATCATTGCCTGCTAAGGATCAGTTTTGTCACAGGCCTTCCGAGGTGTTCCATGGGGACTTTCCAAGAGTCTCCAGGCTGTTCCAGAGCTTGAATGTCACAGGCACAGACAGGGGCTCCATGGAGACCTCCCAGGGGATTACTGGGATGGTAAAGAGCCGTGTGGTCAGAGGTAGTCACAGCCATTCCGTGGTGACATCCCAGGGCACCTTGTGCTGCAAAGGCACCAATCTGTCACAAGCACTCACAGGGGCTCCACGGTGACATCCCAGGAGTCCCCAGGTAGCCAAAGAGCTGGGATGTCCCAGACACTCACAGGGGTTCCTGTCATGGGCACAAAGGGAGCTTCAGGCAAAACCTTTATTCCTTTATTGGAGAAACTTCTGCTGAGACATGAGGTTGAGAAATGACACCTAACAGCCACCATGGATCCTCAAACCCCTGCAGGGCCTCGAGACTTCTAAAATTCCTTCAAAGAGAGGTGACTGGAAGCGGTTGGATCCAATCCCAGCCCCAGACTTTGTCAAAGGTGTTAAAGATTAGACAGGTGGAATTGAACTTTAATGCAATTTTCCCCCCAGCATTAAAGATTGAATACCAGATAAATTTATATAAATACAGCTCTGATTTATTCTGATCGTGATTAGACAGAATGGTTCATTCCCACCACAAAGTAAATGAAAAAAGGAGTTATTGTTGCAGTCTGAGGTGGTCTGCACACAACCGTCCCCAAGTTTCTTGTGCCAATGGGTAGGAACCACGAGAGCACCAGCACATAGACACACAGACAAACACACAGACACACAGACACACAGACACACACACAGACACACTCACAGACACACACACACACAGAGAAATGCTGAAAGTGTCCAGGGGCCAAAAACAAAGACAAAGGAGAGTCCAGGGTACAAATGCAGGAAAAGAGGGTTCAGAGTAGAGCACCGGGGATCCAATGCTCTGAGGGTTCAGGGGCGGTACACATGGAAGGGACCAATAGTAAATGCCAGGGTGGATGGGCAGGGTTACACACCAGTGGGAAAACAGAGAAGGGAGAACTCACCAGAACATGAACTTATAGGAGTTAAACGGGTAGAGAAGGCCAAGGGACAGTACAGAACTGGGAAAAATTAACATAGTGCTGCAGAGCACCATGGGGAAGCCTCTTTCCTCACCCTGAGCTGTGAGGAATGCCCAGAGCCTACAGTGTGTCTCTCCAGGCCATTTCTGCTGGCTTTTCCCTGGTAGGCTCACAGGTTTGCACAGTTGTGCAGTGTCACAATGATCTCCTTGGTTCTGCAGCCAGGCTGTGGCTGCTGTGTAACAATGGACCTGTGATACCATGAGGCTCCATAGTGGCACCATGGTCCCTTTGGTTCCACAAGGCCGTGCTAGGACATGATGGACCCTTGGTTCCATGAAGGGCCTGGCTCCCACAGCCCCTCACAGGGCCTTAAGGCCTCTCTGAGTTCCCCATGGCCCCTCATGGCCTCTCAAGGCCCTTCATGGCCCCTCATGACGGATGGTCCCTCACAGCCCCTCATGGCCCCTCAAGCCCCTCACAGCCTCAGGCCCGGGGCTCCTCCCAAAGCAGGCGGGGTCGTGCCCTGCTTGTTCTCCTTTCATTTCAGTCCCTTCACAGCCACGAGTGCAGAAAGTCTGAAATGGAGCCTTTCCCCAGCATTTCCCTCGGGGTTAACTGCAGGCTGAAGCTCTGTGCTGGTGCTTGCCCCAGCGCCACCATCCCTGCAGCCACCCGGCCTTTGCTGTCCCCCCGTGTCCGTTCCCTGTCCCCGAGTCCCGCCCGGCTCTGGCAGCAGCAGCAGCCGCAGCGCAGGGGGCGCCGGCCCGGCCCCGCCAGGGCTCCCGGCCAGGAGCAGCAGCAGTGCCGGCCCCTTCCCGCCTGCTCCTGCCTCGGATCCCAAGGGCTTTTTCCAGCTCAGTTCTGGAGCAGAGCAACCAGCACCCACACACAGCCCTGACTGCTCAGGGCCCGCCTTTGCTGCCCCGAGCCAGCCCTCAGAGGAAGAAAGGATCGGGTCCCAGTGCTGTTTTCAGCACTGTTTTGCTCACCCTGAGCTGACAGCAGGAGGCTGCTGGTGCCTTTGCCTTGGGAATTCGAGATCATGGCTGCTCTTGGCCCTCTTCTGCTTGCCAACTTAATTTTATCCATAAAACTACAAGTGCCTCTTTCAGTTGGTGCTACCCATGGTGCTTTCATGACAGTGAAGTCAGTATTTTTTTCTTGGACATAAAGATCAGCAGATACTGGAATGCCCACCAGCCCCTGAGCACTAAAGTAAGGGAAATTAAAGCCACACAGGCCACATTTGCAGTGCTCAAATACAGCCCTGTTGCTGGCACTGTTGAAATAGAATAAGCTGACAGAGGCCGTCACAGAAATTGTCTCCATAGTGTCAAATTGAATTAAAAAATCCACCAGGAGAAACAGAAACCAGAACTTCTTGACTCACTTCATTGCTCCTTCCCAGCAGCAGGAAACGCAGATGCCCAGAGGTGTTTTGCACTGCTGCTGCCCCCAGTTTGAGCCCAGGCTTTGCCCCGTCCCAGCGGGAACCTGAGCCCAGCCCAGGGAGCTCAGTGCACACGGGGCCAGGCCCAGAGCCCTGGGCACAGCTGCCCATTGCGGGGCAGCAGTGCAGACGGAATGTCCTGCGGCCCAAACCTGCTGCTCCTGCCACACAGCGCCAGCCTTCTCCCCCTCCTCCTGCTCTCCTAGCACGGCACAAATTCCAGCTCGGAGGAGGCTTCCCCAGACAGTGCTCGGGCTCCTGTTCTAGCCTCAATGTCCCTGCAGAGAAAAAGGGCATCTTTCAGGCACTTCCACAAGCTCAGGCTTCACACTTCATGGAGAATCTGGGATGCAAATGGTCATGTTAAGAAAGCCAAAGGCCAAGGGAATGGATTATAGATTACTGAAAAAAAGTTACTTATCTTCCTGGCAAGGTTTACCAAGTCATTTCCTGCATTTCTTCTTTTCAGATTCTTTCAGTTGGCTGCTCTGGGAAGTCCAGCTTGTATTGGTGCTTTTCATGAACTGATTGTGCTCTTGATTTACTCACCAAGACACCAAATGTGGAATTATCTTTATGGAACTGTTATGAGTGATCAATCGAAAGCCAAATTATAAAAAATGTGAAAAGATTTCTTTATCTTTTTCCGCTACTAAAATATGGTCTTCAAAACCACCACAGCCAAAGAGACAGTGTTGAGCCCGGGTTCGGTGCTGGGTGAACCTGGATCCCACCTCTATTGCATTGGACCCTCCACCATTCACGAGAGCCACTTCTTGCAGGGATGCTTTATACAGTTTATTACGCCTGAGGGAAGAAGTCCCAATTTCTTTTGTAACTCTGCATATTCATACTTGGTTCTTTCACTGTGCAGAGCTGGACAATCACCATTTCCTTGTTGATAGCCAGCACTGATCGGATTCAGGGAAGTCACATATTCACATGATCTTTCTGGCGACTTTGGCTATCTTGATCGATGTTATCAACAGGGCAATGATCACTCTTAGGTGTCTTCTGATGACATGACGATGTCTCGGGATAATGGTGATCGTCGCACTGGGTGTGTCTATTCTTGGGCTAAAGTGCCGATTGTTATCTGGCCACCTTCAGGAATTTCGGAATTTTGACGCCTGCCTCTCAGGCTGCTTGTGGTCAGAGACTTGTTTGGATTTTGCAATCTTAATGAAATGCATGCTTTTATAGCATGAATTATTTCCCAACATATATTACAACATCATCACAATCTCACATAAGAAGGCAATCATACAGATCAGTGTATAGTCAAATTGCCCCCTAATTCTCATGAAGTCTATCTACTCTGCACACCCTTACTTTGTATTTTTGTTTCTCAGTCATCACAGAACTGAGAGGTGCAAGAAAAAGAGAAGGAAATATGAACAGGTATCCCTTAGGTAAGGGAAATACTGGACTGTCAGGAATTAAAATTGTTGATAGCATCTGTATCAGGCAATTTCTGTTACCCTCTACCAGTGTCCATTTCAGGCATCCTGTTAGCATGACCTAGGATTTTGCAGCTAAATGCAATGGGCTGCAATTTGAGAGGCCTACAAGAAAAAAAAGTTATCAGACTCTTTTCCCCCCCGAGTGACAAGTGCAAATTACAAAATGAAAGGGCCTACAGAAATATAAAATTTTCTAATTTTAGAAAAATAAAGTATTAGCATCAGATTCCAAGGGCATAGAGATATAGGAGCAGCAAGGAAATGCTCCCAGAAATGTTTTCTAGCCTGAAGAGACAAGCTAGCCACAGGAAGAGAAGAGAACCACTTCTTTTAAAATGTGTGAATTACTGAATGCAAGAGCCATTGGCCCTTTCAGCTTCTGTTTTTAACAAAAAGTAAGCTATTAACTTGGGTTTATGAAGACTTTAGTTGGACTTCAATGTTTTTGAGACAGCTTCTGAGCAAAATAGAAAGAAACTACATTGCATATTAGTAAATGCAGCATTTAGAATAACAACTAAATAGTCCTATCTCATAGTTAAATGTTCAGTTCTTCATAAATTGTGATCAAGTCCATGAAATGCAGTACCTAATCCAGGTAAATCCCACCTACACCTCAGATTTGCTTGTGTAACTAATATTTTCCACTCCACTCCCTATCCCTTCTCTCACCACAGTCCTCAAGCCCTCAGCCAGGCACAAGCCAACTTCTCACCTCAACTGCTGTTAGCAATTACCAAGCACCTGTTGGTAATTACCTGAGCACCTGCCCCACCCACAGCAGCTGTGCAGGTCCCTGACTGCTGGGAGAACAGGTCTGAAGTACAGACCCAAACGCCACCACCCCCCCACCAAAAAATAATAAATTAAAACTTTTCTAAATAATTTGAGACTAGTAAAAATCAGGACATGGAGGGACTTGTTTATCCCCTTTAGGTCAATCAAGAAAAAGTTTATAGCCTTCTCTGGAAAGGGAAGACTGAGGGGTTTTTGTTGAAGCAGAAGCATGTTTTATCAGCCCAGTTTCCTTTCTCATTTGTTCCTGCTGCCCAGGAGGCGATTCACTGGGCAAATATATAAATATCTATGTCTGAAAAAACATCTACATGAGGGCATGACTTACACTGGTGCAATTTAAAGCACAGTTTTTATTGTACAAAAATGCAAAAATCTGTTCTAGAAGAGGCACATCTTGTGGAGCTGTAAGGACCCTGACAGCACATCTGCTGCCAAAGCAACAATTCCTACTCTGCAGTGGCTTAAGCGGGCTGAGATGGAAGTGTTTCTTCATCAATGCATAAACCACAACAAAGTAGTGGTGACAAGCCTTTTTTCCAAGTCTGACTGAAGGTTTGGGAAGCAGGTCTGCCTGCAGAGGGCACACAGAAGCATGACACATTTGCCTACTGTGTGCCTACAATTTCTACACCATCATATCACTGCTCGGTCACTGAGCAAGCTGACAGTGTATGGCCGGGTATCCATCCTGCATAGAAAGTCACAGAGAGAAGAAGAGAGGAAGAAAACACAAAAGATGACAATGCAAAAGAAGTTGAAGAAATGTGGCAAGGATTGAGCATTAAGGGACAGAAATAAGAAGAGACCATACCCTTGAACTGTAAAGTCCTGTCAGGAAACTGCAAGTACTTGCATATATGAGTTCACCAACCTGGACTTGCATGCTTCTCCACATTACCATTATTTCAAAAATTTTGGTTCCTGGACAAGCTGCCAGGTCTCCAGTACTAGTTCTAGCTCCCTTCCAGCAGTTTGCATCTGAGCAGGGAGTTGAAGATAGATCAGGGATTACCTTTTACATTGTAAGCATTCAAGACGGCCAAAGAACTTCGAGGAAAAAGGCCATACTGAGTGCCCAGGACAAAGAGATCTTTAGAAATTGGAAGAAGGAAGTATTGATTGAGGGTCACAGTTATGTTGAGGTTTAGCCTTTCAAAGGTTTGTTGCTTTTCTACTGAAAACTGCAGGTGAGAAATCCTAGACAGAAAAGAGAAGGAGAAGCTATGTAAACAAACCCATAGCTGTACACAAGGACAGAAGCAGATTTCTTCTTCACCAGGCTGAAGAGAGTGGTTTTATTATTCGAAAAACAAAAGCCAAACTACTCCAAGTCAAATATATATTCTCCCACTACATTTAGACATTACAACAATAAAAATGCACTATAAAACTACTGCAGTAAATTAGTCAGTTAGGAACAATAGACAGGGCATGTTAATAGTATCCATATCTATCTTTGGAAAGATGAGCAATTACAATCTTCATCCCAGCTCAGGCTCAGTATTTACTACAATCTCAAATAACAATGAAGTCAAACACAACAGATGACTGATGTTCCTACCTTCTGCTTTCCAAACAGACTTTTAAAAGATAGTTTATTGCAAAATCAGTCTCAAGTATGTTCAAGGCCTTGGGAGCTCTCTAAGCTTAATTAACAACAGAAATAAAAACTATATCTTTATAAAAAAGTTATAAAGGTCACAACTTTAACATCACACATATAGAACCCATTTTAATATTTCTGTAAAGCCAATATTATTATATTATAATTTGTATATAACAATCTATTTGTAATATTGCTGAAAGAAGGCATACCTACTGGCTTTGGTAACTGCTAAAGGTAATGTAGATTGGGCTGTACTACTGTTTACTCATCTTTCTGTTGCACAGAAATCTTGGATATTTTAGTGCATACATCTGTAATTCTGACATTTTCTCAAATTAAAACGAGAGGAGAAATGGACTAAATTCAGGTACCTGAAGTTACTTATCAACATTTGCAGACATAAATCAAATACACAAGGAAAGCTTTTCTATGGGAAGAATGCAAGAGCAAATTAAAATTGATAAGAATAATCAACGCAGTAGAAATGAAGAGCATCTGCACCATAGGAGAGAGTGTATAAAATCACACTCTGCATCAAGAGAACATAATTTGTATTTCTTCACAGCCTTCTCCCTTTGCATGCCCCTCTGCAAAGTGCAAGGGGCCTCAAGGACTGAAGGAAACACAGGGCGTCAAATGGAGACACTTGTACCTGTCTCACTGGGGCTCCTGGGGAAGCAGTTTCCTTGGGAATCAAGCCTCTTTCTTCCAAGGGCACTTCCCCAAATGTGTACATTTTCTGGGGAACAGCAACCCACACTTAAGTGCGTGGTGCAGAGGTTCAGGGACATCACAACATAACCAATATGATCCAGTGAAGCTACATTTATTATTCCTAAAAATACTCTATTATAATAAATCTCTACTGTCCTCGTGTCTCTAGCTAATAAATGATTGGTTAATCCTAGCTGTTCACACATCTAAAATAGAATGCTGATTGGATCGTCTCATTTTTAACGCATCTTGCTGGGGTTGTCTGGCCTACCCATGGCTCACTTTCCCAAGCTTGCTGACAAACTTGCTGAGTCCTGATGACTCTTCTTCTTGTATCTTTTTCAAGGATATACCGAGCCCATTTCTGAATATGTCCATAATTCATTCTTTGTGAAGGTGTTCATTGTCCATTATTACAAGCAGGCTGGATTGTGCATTGGCTGAATAGGGCCACTCTCTTGCAAAAACTCCTCCATTCTGTCTCTGAGCCACCATTCAAGCTGGTTAAACAAAATCTTCCCTCTCACGCTGTAAAGAATGTGGAATTAGAGTTGGAATGTGACCTTGAAATAGAAGCAGCTCAGAAACTACAGTAGAAAAACGTTATTCCAGAAGCTATTGTAGAAGGGACTTGTCTCTCCAATGATGTAGAAGCTTTTCCTGTAGTAACTAATGCTGCAAGTAGAGTTTGAGAACCTTTCAATTGGAAGATTTTAGAAAAAATTAGAGCTGCAATTTCACAATTTGCTTGAAAATCCCAACTTGCACAATCACTTCTGCAGTATATTTTTACATCTAACACATTAATTCCAGCTGATGTGCATACCCTAAAAAGACTTAGAATGCCACCCCATCAGCAGGAGATGTTGCATAAAAGCTGGGAGGAAAACTGTGCTCAAGAAGCAGCAAGACCTAGAGTGCAGGGTGATCCTCTGTATGGTTTAACAGCACAGCAGTTACTTGGCAAAGGGCCCTGGGCTACTGCCACTGCCCAGGCTAGGAGCATTTATCAAGTCTTACAGATGAGCCAACAACTAGCATATAATGCTGTCCTTGCACTTACAGATAAGTTCCACCCCATGTCTTTTACACAAATTCACCAAAGAAAGAATGAAGACTGATAAATCTGTACACAAATTGCATGAAGCTGTCTATAATAATTCTGATTTAAATTCAGACACAAAGATACAATTGTATGGACTTTGGGATCATTACTCCATTCCAAATAGCTTTCCCTTCAGTCAAAAGAGCCTTCCATCTCTTCCAAAAATTGCCTACTGAAACTCTTCTGCTCCCTTCCAAATCAGTTCACTACTCCAGCATAACCCTTGAAGCATGGACAGATGACTCTTCAACTAATTATTGTAGAAAAGAAGGGTATTTATTGCAGCACTGGACACATGTGAACTGGTTTCCAAAGACACGCGCAAGGAGTTGCAGACTCCTGCTCTCTGTTTCTACAGAAAAGGTTTCACATTAGGTTTCAAAGGGCCCATAATACATAATTATTATCTGCCTGCTTCACATTTTTATCAGCTGAATATCTATTACAGCTGAACAATTGTATTTCCTTAACTGGGTCAGTGGGATTTTGAAATGAGGGAGTGGTTTTATGGGAAGAAGAAAGCCGTCTTCCTCATGGTGAACTCTTCTCCCATGGCCAGCTGGCAAGACCTTTGGACCTGCTGCTCATGGTCCAAGCCTCTCCTAACTGTTCAATTATTCTTAAGGCAAGGTATTTCTATGGTCTCAGCTTCTTCACAATTGCTTCCTCTATCCCTGTGACTCCTAGCTTTATGTTCCTAATATATTTGGTACTCTTTAACTAGGGTACATGATTTCTGCTGGCTGTATTACTAACTTAGCTTCTTATCTAATTTTAAAATCTTAACTAAAATATGCAATCTTCTACTATCCCAATTCTATTCCCAGCTGGCCCCTCAACTCATCTGCACTTTTCAATTATCCTAATTCCATTTCCAGCTAACCCCTTGACTCACCTCAGGCACATCCCCGACTGCCTCTCTCCCAGCAGCTCAGAGCTGCATTGCACAGCACTTGCTGTGCGACAGAGAGCACAAAGCAGGCTGGCCTGCTGGGCCTGAATATTTCTGCCAAACACTCTGCATCTCACACCTTTGCTCTGGCTCAGTGCAAAACTGCAGGGTTGCAGGCGCTTCCTCCCAGAGCTGCGTGAGGCGCTGGCTCCTGCAGATGTGCCCTGCCAAGCTGTCCCTGCCTCACGCTGGCCTTGCTTCCCCTGGCACGAGTGCTGGGCCTGAAGGAGCTGCCCTGTGCTCCAGCCTGCCAAGCAGCCCATCTCCCTGCCCCAGTGCCCAGAGTGCTGCACACACTGCTAGCCTTTGCCAGGAGTTGCAGGGCAGCTGGCAGAAGAGGAGGAATCCTCAGGCAGCCCAGCGGCCCGTGGCTGCCCTTGGCCTTTCCCTGCTCCTGGGCACACTCCAGACGGCCAATGCCTCCAGGCTGGGCTGTGCCCAGCACAGCTGCGCTTCCCCTCGGCAGCAGCCAGCTGCCACCTGGGCTCTGAGAGCAGAGGATTCACTCGCTCCCGGGAAGAGGCACCCAGGGCCCGGCTGCTGCCTCTTGCAGCTCCAAGGGCCTCGTTCCAGCCTGCCTCTGCCGGGACTCAGGCTGCTGCGGCCTCTGCCAGGGCTCTGCTGGGGCTCCAGCCCGGGCAAGGCCGGGCCCGCTCTCACCTCACAGGCACTGACAGCTCTGCGCCACAGGAGACCTTCCCGAGCACCCTCTCTGATCTTTCTGCTTTCTCACTTGAGCAAGGCTCTCCTCCAGCCAAAGAGATTATTGCATTTAGGGATACAAATCCAAGTGGCAGGAACCCCAATGCTCTCCAGTCACAGCTGAAGGCCTGTGAAATAAACAGGGCCAGGAGACTTCTTCTCCTTTTTAATGCCTTTATTAAAAGTGATCAGCTCAGGACTGGGCGGCTCGACGGGTCTGCAGCGTCCCGTTGTCTCCCAGGGCGACTCAGAGGAGGAGGATATGCACAGCTCTGTCCACCAGGGGCAGAGCTGGGGGAATCCAGTCCTCGTGGGAGCCTTCAGGGCGTGATGTCCCCTTCAGATGTTAGTTCGGTCTGAGTCTCGCTCCCCTCCCAGACCTGGCCCCGGGGATCTCCAAGACAGGGTGAGGAACGATGAAGGTTTCCAGCATCTCTTGCAGGCCCAGCACTCCGCTCCTCACATCCAGACATCACTCCAGTCTCTCAACTCTTAGGTGGCTCGTTGTTTTTGGGGTTTCTCCGTGAGTTTGGAGTCGGGGGTCCCACAAAGCATTCTGGTCTTGGGAGTCACTTTGCATAACTCCCCCCCACCTTCTCAGGTGTCTTCCCTATTCTGAGAAAGGTAAAACTTAGCCTGGGGAAAGGCTCTGCTAATACAAAAGGAGCAATTAGCAACAATGTCCCGTGATTACAATAACAAAACACACAGAACTTGGGCAGGGCCAGTGATCTGGCTGCCTCTTTGTAACTTTTTCTCCCAAAAAAATATTAACCGAATTTTTTTTCATAGCAGCCTGCATCTGCACAAGATGTTTGGGCTGCCTCATTCTTCCTTTGGTTTTGCCTTCAAATGCCATTGCTCTTTCTGCCTCAACTAGAAATACCACAGCTGTGCCATAACCAGCCAGTGGGTCATATTCCAAAAGCAGTGTGGTCTGGAGAGGATGAATGAAGAAGAGCCCTCCTCACTTATGAAACCATACAAAAAAAGCCATATGTGTGACTTAGCACCAATAAAAAACAATTAGTAATTCAGAAGGAAATGTTGAATTTTCTGAATGGGTCAGAAGGAGGAGAATTTTCCAAATGAGTTGATGTTTCAGAAACTTTATTAATTACAACTCTAATCTATAATTCTATGCTACAAATCTCCTCAGCAACCCTACTCTACAATCCTTCTCTAAATTGGTAACAGAGATAACATCTTGACATGATTGCTATGTTCTCGTCTCCTAGGGTTAGGGTTAGGGTGAGGGTGAGGGTTAGACTTAGGCTTAGATTTAGGCTTAGGCTTAGGGATAGGGTAAGGGTTAGAGATAGGGATAGGGTTAGGGTTTGGGTTTGGCTTAGCATTTAAGGTTAGGGTTAGGGTTTAGGGTTAGGGTTAAGGGTTAGGTTTATTCGTCTTCTTCACTGAGTTGATGAGTTGTTCCAGGATGAATAGTGGCTTGGCTGAAGTTACAAATGGATGCTGTCCACCGGAAAAAAAAAAATACAACAAAGAACTGTGAACCATTACTTTCCAAGCTCATTGCTTCAGGGACTCAATCAGGATACATCAAGTTCCTGGAAAGACCCAGAAAGAGGAGCAATGGGACCATCTGCTCCCCAGTCATCCCCAATGTGCAAGACCTTGCCATCACAGGCAAACCTGGCCCAGAATCCCACTCATCTGTTTATTGTGATGTCTTCATCATGCTGGGATTTTTGCCCTGCCAGTGCTCTAGAAATGGTGCTTTCTGTCCCTGGGTTTTCTTCCGTTCAGGAAACTCCAATGACTCACATAGGCCTCTGTCTTTGAAAGACAGGCACTGTGCTGATTCCCACAGGGACAGAAAGCAGTGTCTACCTTTCCATGCTCTGTCCCTCATGTGCTGGATGGCACCTTCCTTCCCAGCAGGGCCAGCCCAGTGGCACTGGGCCCTGCAGTTCCCTCTCTGCCACACAACCTGGCAGCAACCCTGGCGCAGTTCCTGTCTGCTTGAGTGTGCCAGGCAGCAGATGGGGCTGGGACAAGTCCCTCCCAGCTGTCCCTGTTTGCGTGGCAGAAACCTCTGAGGGTGGGCTGGGGGGCACAAACCAGGGCCCCTCAGAGGCTCACAGTGAGCCCCCCACAGCCCCTCCTTCCCACAGCCAAATCTCTGACTGCTCAGCTGGGACTGGCTTCCTTGGGTTCCTCCACCACCATTTCATGTCTCTGTACCCCGCGTTGCTCTACTTCAATTCTTTTGCCATTAGATAAAACTGAACACCCCACCAAATCACAAAAGAGGGCAACAGAAACGGTCAGAGGACAGAGCACCTCCCCTGTCAGGAAATGCAGAGAGAGCTGGAGTTATTCAGTTTTGTGAAGAACAGGCCCCAGGGAGACTTTATTGCCACTTTCCAAGACTTCAGAGTGGCTTTGAAGAAAGTGCGGGACATCTTTTTTAACAGGGCCAGTTACAATAGGATATGGACAAATATTTTTAAACACAAAGGGCATCTAATCAGAGTAGGTCTAAGGAAGAACTTGCTTACTCGGAGCATGGTGCAACCCTGGGACAGCTTGCCCCAAGAACTTGTGGGAGCCCTATCCCTGCAACCATTCCAGCTCTGGTGGCAAAGGGCTCCGAGCAACCTGATCTCTTTAAGGATGTCCCTGCTCATTGCAGGACACTTGCACCACAGGACTTTTACAGGGCCCTGCCAGCCCAGCCCAGTCTAGGATTCCTCAGTGTTTGCATTTGAAGAGCACCAAGAGTGGAGGTGAGGAGGAAGGGGGCTCATCTGATGCCTTGAACTTGAGTGGAGGAGGAGCCCATCCCTCAGAGCCTGTTTCACCTGCAGCCCCTTCACATTTTACCTGCAGGAGCTCCTTGGCAGACCAGCGCTGCTCCTCGTCTGTCTGCAGGCAGCAGCTCAGGAAGTCACGCAGCAAAGCCGAGAGGAGCTTGGGCTGCCGCAGCTTTGGGGTCCCTACTGTGGCTATCAGGTGTGTAGCCTGGAGAAAAAGGAGACACCAGGCTCCACCTCCTGCTTTCACATCTCTAAGGCTCTCCCAGATCCCTTTGTTTTTACCTCTGTTCTTCAGTGGCAGTTTCTGCCCTGGCACAGACCCAGAGATGACTTTCCTTTACCAACCAAAAACTCAAACCCCGATGCAGCCACAGCTTTTCCACCATCCTGCAGATCTTGCCTTGGCAGCTGATTTCATTGACTGACCTAGTTAGTGGGAACTACATCAGCAAAAGGACATTTGCTTCTCTGAGGATTCATACCAGCTTGAGAGGCTTTTTGGAAGAGGGACTTTGCTATACTAACTAATTTCAAGGGTTAGTACATGAAAGGCATCTCTGCAGTGCTTGTTGGTCCTTTAAGCGCACGTGCCCTAGAACAAAACTCATCAAGCTTTTTGTGCCGTTCTTGAAAACAATGGTTATTGGAAGAAAAGAAAGGAAATCCATCAGTTAATACCCAGGTAGGGAAACAAACATTTACAATCTCCTCTTCAACACAGACACATTAAGATGCCTGCACAAATGTATTGGGATGAAAATGCCTGCTTGGGCACACAGGAGCCACCTGCAACTCTGTCTCTCAGCAGTGTGAAAATTTCAGCTTCCCATTTTTGCAGCAAAAGAAAAATTGTCTAGGTCAGAAGAAGGAGACGTTCCATCCCTATGGTCACCCTCTAGTCATTTGTCAAGTCAATGCATAGTCAAGTCAATGCATTAATGGTAGGCCCATCCCAGAAAGTGCCAGGAATCACTGGGAGGTTTTGGCAGGCTCTCCAAATCACCAGGCTCTGGCTTGGTGATGGGCAGAATGTGCCTTGGGCTAGGAGAGAAACACGGTCACTGAGTGTTTCAGCAGCACTGCACAAGAAGCAGAAGAGACTCTGTGGCCTTTACACCCTCATGCCCAGGTTTCAGGCATGTTTCCCAGTGAGAAGAAACTGCACACGGAGCTAGGTTCCTCTCTAAAGACCACAGTTTTAGCAACTTTGTTGGGTTTGGGTTTCCTTCCTTCATTTCTGGAAAGATAACAGTTTTAAGATTCTTTTTTCCTGTTATTAAGGCCATCTACACAGACAAAAGAACTGGAACCACTAACCCAAAGGAAAGTGTTGTCTGAGAATAGAGTTTGTTTGGAGTTTGTTTGCATGTGGTAAGGCTTGAGTTCCCCCACTGATACAACCAAAGCTACAGCAGATGCTGATGTGTTGCAGGGACATTTGTAGCAGGGGACGTTGGTGGAAGTACTCCCAGAGATGGCAATGGGATTTTGTCCAGTGGCACACAGGACAGGGGACAGGTGAGAAAGATGGTGGGATCAGTGATATTTGCTCCTTACCGTGCCAGAACTTTCACTCAAGTAAGAGGTTCTTGTTCTATCATTTCAATTCCCACAATTCCAAAAGACCATATGTCCACTTTGGGGCCATATGGTTGACCTGTCACCACTTCAGGCGCCATCCACCAAGGAGTCCCGGTTAGCGAGCAGCGTTTGCTCTGCTCATGGGTGAGCTGAGTAGAGAGGCCAAAATCAGCTGAGGAGAAAGCAAAATACTGCTTTTATTTGAATTCTGTGCAATTAGGAAAGCAAGCAAAAGAATTCCCCAGTAGAAGTTTGAAAATGTGTTGTTGAATCTCCTGGCATTGGCGACTTTTAAAAATCCCCCCAATTTTACACTGCCTCTAGCAGTGGCTTTTGTTCTTTGGAAACTTTAGACTTGTAACTCCCTCCGTCTGGAAGGGACACACACAGAGCAAGGCCACGCTTGACTGCTTGTGGCTCCTTCTACCTCTGTGCACGTTGCAACCGTGCCGTCAGCTCGCAGCAGGGGTGCCTGCACTGCCACCAGAACCATTTTTGGGGAGCTGGCAGTCACACCAAGCAGCCCCACACCCACATCAATGGAATGCTGCGCCTGACCAAGAATATACTGACCCAGTTTGACAGAGCCGTTGATTCTGAGAAGGATGTTGTCGCTCTTCACGTCTCGATGGATCACATCGTTTGAATGAAGAAAATCCAGTCCTTGCAGGCACTGAGAGAGAAAACAGAAAGAGGAGGGCAAAAATGAGTGATGTGATTTCATCACACAAGAAAGGAAACAGCTCCAAAAGATTCCCTCTCCAGGGGAATGGGGAGTAATGGCAGAACAGTAGTGGCCACTGAGAGGAAGAGCTTGCTGCTCCAACACTTGCAGAGCAGGACCTTTCTGAGGAAAGGCACGTCAGCTTTTGAAAGAGCAACAGCACCTGCTGTTGTAGGCTGTCCCCTGCCAACCAGCCAGGATGACTCGTGATGCAGTGCATGTGCTCAGAAGCAAAGAGCATTCTGGCTGCACTCCTATCCATTTAGCTGAGGATTGACAGAAACGAGTCTCTCTCTTTTTTCTTTGCTGTTTGTTTCAAATCCTGCCACAGCACCTTTGCTGTTACAGGACAGGAATGCAGTGAAGACAGACTCCAGGCAAACATTTAGAGAGGCAAGGTGGAGAACAGCAAACACAAATGCAAGAGACAGAGTGAGAATACAACAGCAGGAGATAAGAGTACTGGCACTGAGTACAGGGAGTGCAGGGGCACTGGCAGGCCTTTCACTTGAGATGCTTTTACTTGCCCATAGAATAGCAGCAACACAGAAACAAGCTCGGCACAGGAAACCTCTCCTGTTCTGAGCCCCTGTTTCTCAGACAATGCTGCCCAAGCCCTTGGAAACACAGATGGGATTGCTGACCTCCCGACTGATGGCTGCTGTCTCATCTTCTGACAGGCAGGTCTTGCTGATGATATCGCTCAGGACACCTCCATCCATGTACTCTATAACCAGCAAGAGTTCCTCGCCCCGAAGGTAGCTGAAAGAAGAAAACCAGGGCGTGGAGATGAATGTACATGGCTACGTTGATTTTTTGCTTCCGGGTTTCTTATTTCCAGATGCCTTTGTGACAAGGACAGAATCAAAGGACTAGATATTCCCTCTTGGCTGTGCATTGTTTGCAATTTGTGCAGTCTCAAGGAGAAAGACACATCTGTGAAAAAGGAGATGTCTTAGATGGGCAGCAAATGAAAAGTGCGGTTTAGAAACAGCCCAGATAAAAAACCTGGCATGGTGTTTCTGGAAATAAGCACCTAGTCTTCCTGGCATGCACAGCAATGGCAAAGGGAAATCCACTTTATGATGGTTCATCTGCACTTAAGAAACTTTAAAAAATCAGTCCCAAATAAATGTGGAGGCAGTGAACTTTGAGGCTATTGAGTTAGGAAGATACAGCTGATCCAGGTTTTGAATAATTTTGGAATAATTATCAAACTAGGTGTGCCAGGGAAGACTCATGCAGACAAGATGCACTCTCTTCTCATCCATTGGAGAGGAGTAGAGAAATATGAATAAAAATTAACAGCTCTACTTTCTGCCACTGACCAAAGTGGGTTTTTAACCTCTCATGTTTGCTTTATGTAAACACACATCCATGGGATAAGACCACGACCTCTCACCTGTCTAAATAATTCACAACACTGGGACTCCTATGCCTCTTCATGATCTTTATTTCATTAAAGGTTAGTTCCTTCCTCCTCAGTCCTTGAAGATTTATTTTTTTTTATTGTCACCTAAAATGACATTGAAAATCAGTAACTTGAGAGGTTGGTGGCACGAGACCAAAAGGCACGTGGAGCGAGTGATTTTGCAATGACACATCTGAGCTGTGCCAAACTGCCTTGTGATTAGGCACTGCAGTAATCAGGAACTGACATTCCAACAGCCCATTTCTCTGCTCCCTTGGGAGCCAGTTACAGGACACGTGGGGCCACTGACATTTTGCCTTGACCACTTGGTAACAACGGTGTCTCAGTTATCACCCACAAACCTCTGACCGCACTCTCTGCTGCTTGGTTTGGGACTCAGAAGAAGGAATCCATGCCTTAATACTCTGTGGATACATCTTGTGATATGGGCAGGGCTTAGGGCTTTCAGGGACGCCTTGCAGATCTCTCCCTATGTGCAGTTCCCAAGTGCAGCACTGCAGGTGGCTAAGGAACTACCAGTAACTTTCAGATGGATTTGCTGGCAGCCAGAAATGAGAATCCAGGACTCTGAAGCTGTAGCCCCAAAGAGCAGTGAGGTGCTCGCAGGCACCACCTTTGTTTTAGCAATGGAGAGCGAGTGAGCGCGTCCTTCTCTGAAAGGAACCGCTGCCCTCCGTGCCTTCCTTCCGGCAGCTGAGGAGGACAAATCCCCAAATGTGTTCTCTGAGCTCCAGCCACAGCTCACACCAGAGGGGAAAGCCCTCGAGTGCAGCAGAGCCTGCAGGGGCTGTTGACATTTACCTCTCCTCCTGTGGCACTGTCGAGTGCTCTGTAAACATCTCCAAACCCCCTAGAAACAAAACAGAAGCAGAGAAAGGAGAAGCTGTTTAGATCTTGCAGTGAAAGCCAGCCCACACAGGAGATCTCTGCTGGAAGTGTCAAAATCTGCAGGATGCAGGAGGGCTCTGCCAGAAGGCAGATGATGCATTTTCCTCTCAAGTGCATGGGCACTGGGCCTGTTCCTGAAGCACTGGGGTTCAACTTCTAAAAGGAGGTTAGTCTTTCCTCTTGGGTTTCACTGTCTAAACGGTGTGGTTCCTATCCTGACCACAGAGTGTTTCCTTTTTCAAACCAGGGGAAAGGATTGTTCCTGGGAACTGTTATCTCACAGCTTTGATAGGGCATAAGTTGCTCTTTCAGGCAAGCAAGTTTCTTCTCTTTTCATTAGTGTGCCAGTATGATTTTGAGACATACAAAAAATGCTAAAGAAATTAACACAGAGCTGTCCCACACTTGAGAGACAAGGAAACCTTCCAGGTCCTGTTCCTTGATGCAGGCAAGACCTTGGTAGCAATGCATCTCTGACAATGCCTTCTGAGCCCACTCACAAATTCTGAGCAGCATTGAGAGATAGGACAATCTATCCCCAGTGTGTGAACATCTTTGCAGCTGGCCTGACTTCACGCTGGAAAGACATTCCACCAGAAAAACACCTGGCCCCTGGTTGTGCAAGAGTAACTGCTGTTGGACTCACCCGCTGCCAATATATTTCAGATGCGTGTATTTCATCAGGGGATTTTCAGTGGGGTTCACCATTCTCCCTGAGGGAAACAAAATGCAAGATGCTGACTTTAAAGCAAAGATCCCAGCTTCCAGGAGATACAAAAGGCAGCCCCAGTGCCTGGAGCTCTGAGCCCTTTGTGGTCGGCTGGGTAACAACAACCACAAGCAGGCAGACAGCCCTGCAGCACAGGTGGCCAGCACAGAGACTGATTTTGTACAGTCCTTTGAAGAGTTCTCTTGACAGGAAACAAAGCACAGGGACATACAATCCCAGGAGAGGAGGACATCTTCCCCACCTTTCAGCAGTTTGCCAAAGGAATGCCTTCCCATTTGTAAACCAGAGCAGCTCCAGCTGTAACTGATCCTGACGGGGCTTTCAGCATCAGGACCCTGACCTGTTTATGAGCAGGCTGAGCTCAAAGATGCCCCTCTCCCAGCTAAGGAAGGCTCCAGCCTCTGCAGTCCCTCCAGCCCTCAGGGACAGGGCAGTGACCACAACAAGGCTGGCAAAGCCCAAGCATGAGCACTGACAGGCACTGATGGGAAGAAGCCAAAGCCAGCCAGAGCCCCGGACAAGCTGTTGCCCCCATTCAGGACACACCAGGATGGGCTTTGAGATCAGCCACACCAAGGCACAGATCAGTGCCCTTTTTGTCCCAACAGGTGATGGCAGACACAGAATCCACTGGGCTCTGGTCTCAGCCCCACCAGGTCTCTTATCAGAGAGCACAGCACTGGCAGCTGTTACGGGCAAGAAGCAGATTCATTGGGTTGTGCTGCAGAATCACAAAGGGCTTGATGTGTTCTCCTAGAGACTGATCTGAGCAGGGCTTGGGCCAATGGGCAGGATTCTAACAGTCATGGGAAAGAGTGGGAATCGGGTATGGAAAAGTGCCATGGATCTGAGGAATATACCATGGCTGGGCTGGAGGCTCTCTCCTGAGAAATGCCTGCAGTACAGTTTTATCTGATCGCGCCACTTGGATGTGTCTCCTGGACACATCTTGATAAGCAGAAAACTACAAGCTTAAATAAAGGTTGTCATCAAAGTCTCTGTTTTTTCTTTGGGGGCACATGGAAAACACCTCATGCTCTCTATTTGTCCTGTAACCTGATGTTCTTTCAAAGTAGTTCTTATTGACAAAAAGATAGCATTCTCTTATTGACAAAAATATAGCATTCCCATGAAAATAAACTGTAGATGTAGTAGTGGTAACAGTAACAGTCATAAAAATGACATCAGTAAGACATGGGGTAGAAGGGCTCCTTCAGGATGGAGAAAAACACAACAAAAAACCCCCACCAAAAATGAACAACACAAAAGCAATCCCACCGCCCCCCCCCAAAAAAAAAACAAAACAACAAAACAATCCCCAACCAAAACGACAAAACTCCAAAGTCAGTCCATTTCTGTGAAGTTCTTTTGCTCTGATGACTGGTTGGAAGTCAGGAGTGTAAGGAGAATTTAGGAAGCTAAAAATTCTGTTCAGTTTGGCCACTAGCACCCAGGACTTGCCTAGATCATTTGCTAGGTCACAGCCTTCTGCAGATCCAAAAACAATCCCTGCATCAGCCTTTAGCAGAGAGGGAAGCTCAGGCAAGCCCAAGCCACTCCCAGGTGCCCTCAGAGGCAACAGGAACACCCAGAGCTCTCTCGCTGCCTCGGAGCACAGCACTGCCTCTGGGGAGTCCTAAATGGCCCTGTGACACCAAGCTCAGGAGGAGCATTTGGTACAGCTCTGCTGACACCTGCACACAATACACTGTCCCTCAGATAAGAGACACCCCAGACGTACCCAGCAGCTCCAGGTACTCCTCCTCAATCTCCTTTTCCCAGGATCTGCCCGAGCCTGAGTTCCCAGGTTTCACACAAGGGTGTGGTAGTCAGGGAGAGGCGCTGCGGAGGATTGTCGCGATGTTACGCAAAGGCAGGACCCTCTGTTTCCCGTAGATAAGACCCTCAGTTACTCATAGATAAGAAACTAACAATAGGAATGTGGCCCCACTAACAATAGGAATGTTGCCCCACTGAAGTCAGCAACCTTCCATTCCTTACCCAGCACTTTTCCATTCCCTACTAACCATAGATAAGAAAGACAAACCCCTTTTTGACGTAGAGACCCCTTAGACTATAAGACCCCACGAGAAGAAGTAATAAACGCCTTTTGACCGTCCATCATATTGATGTCTGCGTGTGTCATTGGCCCGAACGGCCCTGGAGAGTGGGCTGTCGAGCTGTACCTCAGAACCAGGTCGCCTGCCTTGATATAGAAGGCAACATTTTGGTGCCGGGACCCGGGACAGCGGCTTGCGCCCGGGGAACGGGGATACTCCTGGACAGAGGACAGCGGCTGTGGCAGCAGGTCTGACCACAGCCGGAAGGACGCTCCCGGACCAGAGTGGACCATGGAATCCACAGTGAAGGTCGTAAGTCAGGCTCATGAGGGATGGGGAATTAAAGGTGAGCTCAGGAATTCTAATCTTGCTATTGCAAGGCTCCTAGAGCTGGGGACGATCGAACGTCCGGTAAATATATTATATTCGGAAGCGCGGGAGAAGTGCACTGCCGCCTCAGCAGAGGACTCTAAGTCCACAGGCAGTGGTAAAAAACCTCAAAGCGTGGGGGAAAGTAGAAGAGGCCCTACGCGAGACGTTAGAAGAACAGGAGATGCGGGAAGCCGCGCGTATACGTTTATTAGCTACACCAAAGCCGGGGGTGGGGGCCGCAATGCAGACCGCCTCTGAGAGTGATCGGATTGAAGGCGGGAATATGCGGGGGCCGGGCGCGTTCCACCCCTTCCCGAGCCCGAGCCCAGACCCCCCAGAGCCCCCAGGAGACCCCCTGGAACCCCCAGGGGACCCCCCGACCTTCCCGCGGAGCCTGCCGGGTCCTAGCCCCCCCACGGATTCGTCCGAAAAATCCGCGATTTCTCTATCCGTCTCTTCCCTGCCGGCCGCCGGTCCGGCGCAAGAAGCAGAGCAGCGCGCGCGATGCTTCTGGCAGGGACTCGCGGAGGAGGCGTGGAACGAGGCCGGATTGTCGGACCCCACCGGGATCGGTAAAACTCGCCCCTGCCATGTGCGTTTAAAAATGGCGCCAAACCACATGGCGAGGACGGAAGGGAGGAGGCGGGGGGCGGAAACGGAGTCAGCCTGCTTAACAATGCATGCGCGGGCGAGCGGGGAGAGGGGGTGGCCTCCGCGGTAGAGTGCAAAACCAATCAGAGCGCTCTATTCAAATTAGGTCCTTATAGGGCAAGGACCTCCCCCGGCAGGAGGCGGGGGGACCCCAGGGGGAGGGAGCAGCACCGCCCCCAAAGGGAGGAGCGAGGTCGAAGCCGCACAAAATGGCACAGAGCGCCGGAAGTGTACTGGCAGTCAGCTTCCGCCTCAGAGTCAAGTAACAGCTGCTCAGACAGCTTGGAAGAGCCGACTGAGCCCGGCTGGAACTCGGAAACCGAGAGAGCAGAATTAATGCGGTTTTGAGCGAAACCGAATAAAGCTTTAAACAATATCGGGATACAATCGCAACACAAACTCACCGATTGGGGAAAAATAAAAGCAGCCTGTGGGGACCGGGCACCGGCAGCCTCCCCGGGGGGGGTTGCTGGAGCGCGGGGGAACCAACAAAGGGCATATACCCCAGTTAACCCAAAAGAAGCCAAAGTGATTTCAGAAATAGGGATCAACTCAGCTGTAGTACCCACTCTCGAGGACGACCTTTCTAGCAATAACGATCTGCTCACTTTTGATATTACGCAAATAAACCGCATGCATTTTCATGGGGCGGGGCGGATTGTATTTAAGCGGGAATGGCAGCACGACCGCGTTAGCCCAGGCTTCCAGGGAAGGGCAGCCACTCAGCGAGCTGTCCCCAGCCGGCACAGCTTTCCCTGGCAGCACCCTCACTCCAAGCATCCCGGCCCCGGGGAAACGGGACATCCTTTCCATGCTCGGATTTCAGATTACAAATTTATCCTGAGGGCCACTGCCGTACACCCTCCGCTGCCAATCAAGTTGACTTGGAAATCATCAGATCCTGTATGGGTGGAGCAGTGGCCCCTAACAGAGCCTCGAATGGCAGCCTTGCAGGAACTGGTCGACCGCGAACTGCAAAAGGGTCACATAGAACCCTCCACCAGCCTATGGAACACCCCTGTATTCGTGATCCCCAAAGGTCCGGAGAAGGCTATCGTCTCGTCCACGACCTGAGAGAGGTGAACAAGATGATCTGACCCATGGGTCCAGTCCAGACATTGCTACCCGCAAACTCAGCCATCCCCGCAGGGCAGCCGTGCGCAGTACTGGATATCAAGGACTGTTTCTTTTCAATACCCCTGCACCCCGAGGACAGAGAACGATTCGCCTTTTCCGTGGTGTTTCGGAACGGCGAGCGGCCCAACCTTCGCTTCCAATGGAGAATGCTCCCACAAGGCCTGGTCGACAGCCCGACCATATGCCAGATCACCGTGGACAAAGCACTGATGCCAGTCCGACACTCCAATCCCGCCGCAACCATCATCCAGTATATGGACGACATCCTAGTTGCAGCACCATCGACAAGCCAAGTAGATGACCTGGTGACCACAATCACAGAGACCCTTCAGGCCAACGGCTTCGAGATTGCAAGCGCAAAGATCAAGAGAGGACCCTGCGTGACCTTCCTGGGAGTAGGAATCACAAGCTCCTATGTGACACCCCCCAAGATGAAGATCAACTGAGAAGTCGAGACGCTCCACGATGTGCAATGCCTGGTGGGATCGCTGCAGTGGCTTCACAACATTGTCCTGATTCCTCCCGAGGTCATGGACCTTCGGTATGACCTCCTGAAAGGAAAGCACCCCTGGGAACCCAAGGAGATGACACCGCAAGCAACGAGCTCCCTCGACTTCACCGAAAGCCAGATGTCCACTGGCACACTTGCCAGGTGGAACCCAGCCATGCCACTGGACCTGTACGTCCACTTTACACCGAAGGGGGGAGTGGGAGCACTGGCCCAAGGACTTGCTGAAAAGGCCCGACCGATTCAATGGGTGGTCCTCGGAAGACCCGCTCGTGCATTTTCCCCAGGAATCGAATGCATCGCCAGCCTCATCATGAAAGGCAGGAGACTCGCCTTGAAACACCTAGGGACCGAGCCGACAAGCATCCACCTTCCGTTTTGCAAGCAGCCGACCACGGAGTCAGCCACAATATCGGAGTACCTGGCCCTTGCTCTCTCCGGCTTTGGAGGAGAAATCTCCTACTCCTCCAAGCCAACCTGGACGAAGCTGCTGACCATAGTCGACATAGACATGCCAGCGAATGTCAAGGACAGACCGCAGCCAGGACCAACGGTCTTCACAGACGCTTCCTCCACGACTTCAACCGCAGCAGCAGTGTGGCAGGCAGGAGAGCAATGGCACTGCGTCAAAGCGTGTGACCCCACACTGTCAGTGCAACAGCTGGAGGCAGCAGCAGTGGTTTTGGCGTGCGGGCTCTTCCAAGACGAACACCTCAACATCGTAACGGACTCTATATTCGTGGCAAGGCTCTGTGTAGCCATGGCAGGACCAGGTGTGTCAACATCAGCAGCAGCCCTAATGCTGGAAGAAGCACTCTCCTCGCGACAGGGCACCGTGTCAGTCATTCACATCAACAGCCATGACCCAGTCAAAGGTTACTTCCAGATCGGCAACGACAAAGCAGACGCCGCAACAAAAGGCGTTCGGACCTTGCAAAGAGCTCGTCAACTGCATGAGTCGCTCCACATCGGAGTCAAAGCACTGGTGAAGAGATGCGGAATCTCGACGGCGGACGCAAAACATGTGGTAGCCACCTGCCCTTACTGCCAGAAGTCACCCCTTTGGACCTACGGGGTCAACCCGAGAGGTCTCAAGCCCTCAGAAATCTGGCAGTCGGACTTCACCTGGTGCGAACTGCTGAAGCCCCGAGCATGGCTTGCAGTGACAGTGGACACTTATAGCGGAACGATCATAGCCACAC